>NC_143527.1:27665839-27984173 GCF_031878675.1 Megascapheus bottae
AGGTAATCAGTGAGTTATGGGAGGTGCCCAGCTTCCAGTGAATTGGCGATACAGCGCTAACCAGTGATCTAACCAGGATATCTGTTTAGTAAATGAGTAGTAATGTCAGGGCACGAAAACTGCTGATACCTTTATCTAGTAGCTGCTGAGCATTTATTGGTTTTTGTTAAATGTTCTGGTGGTCTTGGAGGTTATGCTGTTCACGTTCACTCTCAGACATTGAGCAGTGTCTTACATTTGTATAGGCTAAGAGGAGGGTTCCATGTTTTTAAATAATCTGCATGCTGAGCATTGGATTAGACACTGTACCTACCTCACTTAATAATCATAGAGTAGGAAAGTAAGATTCAGATCTTGATTTGCATGTGACTAATTAAATTAAAACTCAAATCTAGTTCTGTAGACTCCAAGGACATGATTTTCATGGTGTTAGGAGTGATCACAGTTCAATTTTGATTAACAAATACACAGTTTTTGTTTGAACAAATGTGAAACATTAGCTCATTTCAGATATTCACAGCACAGAAATGTAAAATGAAAAATACTTTACAACTCAAAAACAGCCTTATCCAGAAGTGGTGGTAATTTGGTTAGTTGTTATTTCAGCTTCTAGACATATAAATATTTAGGCAAAATATTTGTTACTAGCTGGTACTTGGGGTTGATGTGTACAGGAACCAGTTGTAACTCTACTGTGGAGTACCTTTTAATCCTTAGCAACCACATGAGGTAGGTAAGTAACCTCATGTATGTGCTGCACTGAGATGCCTCCCCTCACCCATATTGGTGTAGACCTTTTTTTTTTTATAGTTGCATACTATTCTCTTGCATGACTGTACTCTTAATTCATCTAACCAATCCCATATTGATGGATTATTAGTTTCATAGATACAGGTTAACATCCCTATAGATAAGTTTTGCTACCTGTGTGGGTATTTTTGTAGTATAAATAGCTAGAGATGTTATTTATTGGGTCAAGAGAAATGCACATTTGACATTGCTGGGAAGTACCATCATAAAAACACTAATTTATGAATTCATCAGTAAGACTGACTATGTGTACTGCTAGCCCTGAATACTTAAAATTTTTGCCCATCTGAGATGATAGGCAGGATGTGTTGTACTTTTTTTTTTTTTTCTTAAAGCTGGTCACCGGGCTTCAACTCAGGGCTTGGGTGCTGTCCCTCTTTTGGTCAAGGCTAGCGTACTACCACTTTGAGCCACAGGTCCACTTCCGGTTTTCTGGTGGTTAATTGCAGATAACAATCTCATGGACTTTCCTGCCCCATCTGCCTTTGAACCACAATCCTCAGATCTCAGCCTCCTGAATAGCTAGGATCACAGGTGTGAACCACCAGAGCCTGGCTATGTTGTACTTTCTTGTTGTGCCTTCATTTGTTTGCAGGAACATCTTTTCAAACATTTTTCCTCTTTTTGTAGGTTATAAACGACTAGCTTCTCATTATATAGAACTTAGTATGCAGTATCAGTGCAGTATCAGTGCAAGAGCAGAGACGGTTTTCTCCAGGGCTTCCTGGTATACATCTTCTGAGTACTCTTTCCATTATATCCTTTTTACATAAGTAGAATTATATGTATGAATTGCTTAAGTTTCTTTAATGGGACTAAATACTATGGAAATGCCATTTTTCTTCCTGCTGTTACATTGTCAAAGTAAATACCTTGCTCAGATTTCTTTGTGCATGTGCGTGAATATTTTGTGGGTGGAGTTCTCTAAGGTAGGTTGTTCCGTTGAAAGGCTTCCTGCTTGACAGTCCATCCCTCCTTGCATTCTGAGAGGCCTCGGGCCTCAATAACTTCTGTATTTATCCCAGCTATTTGGAAAATTCATGTCCCTGCATAGCTTTACCTCTACTTTGTAGTCTTCATCTCTTGGGCAGAGTAAGAACACTTTGTTTTGTATTTCCCTGGTTAATAATGAAATTGGAGTTGATCTCATGCTGTTGGCTATTTATAGTTTTGTCATAGATTGTTGGTAAACTTTACCTGCATTTCTATTGGGTTATGTGTGGATGTGTTTTTTGCTTACTCAGCATCTCCTGTCCCATCTCCTTTGGTAACAGAACCTTTATTTATTGTGAACTCACTCCATGTGATTTAGGTGAGCACACAACCAAGCCTGCCATCCTTAGTTCTACAGCTCACTAGCCACTTCAATGAAAGAACAGCATATACTAAGTGAATGTAGGCTAAAGAGAGCCTTCAACAGAACTTCTGCTGGAACTACTGGAAAGGTGGCTTTATGGGGACACAAGGAATCAAGGACCATATAAGCCTGAATTTTTACCACATGGATAAAGACTGAGGAGAAAATTGGAGGCTAACAGAAATGGAGAGAACCACATTTAGATGTCATTTTCCTGGCGGCCCTAGATCCAGCTGTGCCTAAAGCCTGCCCTACCTCTGGACTTTTAACATTTTGTGAGCCAATGAAGTCTCCTTCTTAAGGTAATTGAATTTGGTTTCTGCCCTGATTAATATAGGTTATTTGTATTTTCTTATTGATTTGTAGAAAATGTAATTTTAAACTCTAGACTTCATGCATTATAATAAAATTAGAATGGCCTTCCACGTCAGCCTCTATTTGTCACCTTACTCCCTGTTCCCTATACCATGTGCCATGCGTTACATACTTCATATTCCAACAGTAGGTAAATGTGTTGAAAACGTGTACAGCTTTTCATACAAGAGCAATTCTTCCCATCCTTGGAGACTCATTCATCCAGGACTGTGATGGCTGAATCTCTGTGCACCCACCTGTGCTTGTCTCCTGGAGTCTTCCCCCATGGCTTCCACCTCAACTTGGTTCATTTGAGACCATCGTTTTATTTCAAGCCTGTGAGCTTGAAGCTGCTGGGGTTCTATCGCTGATTATACATATGTGGCTTACTATGTATAGGTCAAAGTCAATGGAGAAGATAAAAATGTTAGGATGTTACAAAAACTGTAGACTCATGAGTGGCCTGGCTGATTTCTTCCCCTCCTCCAAACCTCCTATTATTACCTTCATAAGGAAATATGTAAAGAGAACTTAAGCAAAATAGGTGGAGACCTTATTTTGCTCAATTCTATTTGTGTTACCTTGTCATGTCACTCCTTTACCCCAAGGGAAAGTATTTTATCAGTGGCTAGCCAGGTCTGACATGATCGCACTTTGCCTGCTGCCTTCCTTTCTCTCTGGTCTCACTTTTGCCCTGTGATCATTCTGCTCCAGCCACACCAACCTCCTTGCTGACTCTTGAGCAAATCAAGCATTACTTTTACATCAGGTTCTCTACTTGCTCTTCCCACACCTGAAACATCCACCATAGTCTACACATGCTTCCTTACACATTTCAGATCCATTTTTCTCAGGGGAACCCTCCCAGGACCTCCTAGCTAAATCATACTGTCATTCAATAGACATGTTAAAGCAGGCATTTAGGAGGTAGGAAGCAGCCCAAGAATGTTGGTATGCTGATTCTTTGCTTCTCTTGTATCTCTACATCAGCTGCCTGGGCTTTGGCTCAAAGTTAACCCTGCCACAGAATGGATGACCTCACACCTACTCAGAAATACACTCCTCTCACCGTCTTTTAGCGCATCATATTTTTCTCCTTTATTGTCCTAATTAGAAAACAGATGCACTATTTGTATCATTCCAAAATGAAAGGTTTCAGGCTGATGTGTAAAGAATGGACAAAATACATTAAAGGTGAGGATATGAAGATAGGAAAGGAGAGGATAACATGGCAGTTTACTTCCCAGAGAGTACATGTAGAAGGAGATGAGGATCAGGGTGTCCCTCAGTGGAGAAGATGAAGCAAGGAGTCCTGACAGGGCAATATGACTTAGCTTTTGCAGAAATCAGTACCAGAGGCGATAACAGCACGGAAAGTGGTACTGCAAGTCCTCCTTGAGTATTTGAGCCTGAAAGAGGCAAATCCAGAAGGATTAGAGGGGGAGATCACTGGAACTCTTTGGAAAAGCTTCCCAAGCTACAGAACATCTACACCTGAGCAGTGATTCTCAAGATCACACCCCTCTCCTGAACATTCTGGTCACAAGGTAGGCTAATACACACCAACAAAAAAGAGAGACTAACAATAAATTATACCTAAAGTAAAAAACACAAGAATGACAAAAGATTAGATCAGTAATCAACAAAAATAAAAAACAGATTTCTATAGTTTAAACTAAAAACTGCCTTGTTAAAAAGCTAGAACAAACTTCTAGTCAGATTGATGAGAAAAAAAAAGGGAAAGTACAAATAATCTCTACCAGCACTGTATACAAGTTTCACATAATTCTAGCCAGTAGTGAAAAAATGAAAAACTAGCTTAGTTTACTACCTCTGTTGTGGATTCTAGTCCTCATTCATCAGATTATACTGTTTACCCATGAGTACTGGGGCTTGAACTCAAGGTCTTATGCTGAACCACTTAAGTCATATCCGAATTCCTTTTGCAATTATCCTACCCATGGCTTCTGACATGATTGAAATAGGGTCTGAACCTTTTTAAGCCTATGCTAGTCTCAAACTGACTTTCCTGATCCTTCTGAGCAGTTGGGATCACAGGTGAGAGCCACTGTTCCTTAGTCACATTTTCTGAAATAATTTTCATTATGCAATTGGGAATTTCACTAAAGGTTTGGGATTCTAAAATGGACATATTTCCTGCTAAATCTTGTGGCGCTCTTTTCCACACTGACTTTTTTTTAATCTGATAAATTCTTTATTGTTACTGTACATTCCTGTTACACAGCTTCCCTCTTGTGTGCTATGTGTACTTGAATAAAAATCTAGTTTCTCTTATATAACAAAGACAAGAATTTCTTTTTACTGCTGCTTACTTTCATGAAAAGATTTATTCACAATATTTTCCCCACAACTCCCAGCGTTCTTACAATTTTTCTTTTCAGTACTCTCAAAGATGATACATTGTATAACAAAAATCAAATTACTTTTTTTTCTTCCTATTTTTCTAAATGTAGCATGAGTTGAACATCGTGTAAGACCTTACTTCATGCTTTTTAATAGCATTCATAAAATTTTTGTTTTGGTACTGAATAAAGCTGGCATACACACTAAAGGTTTTTCCATACCCATCTCAGTTAGACTGTCTTCCCCAGCATGGAGAGTTTCATGATCGAGAAGATCAGAGAGTTGGCTAAAACTTCTTTCACACTGAACACAGTGGAAGAGTTTCTCCTCAGTGTGGCTATTCTGCTGTCCATTCAGTTCTGTGTCCAGGTTGACGGTTTTCCCATGTCCATTATGTTTACATGGTGTTTCACCAGAGTGGATTCTTTGGTGGCTAACGAGATCTGAGCGCCGGCTAAAGTTTTTGCCACACTGAGCACATGAATACGGTTTCTCCCCTGTATGGGTTCTCTGATGTAGGATAAGTGTTGAGCACTGACTGAAAGCCTTCCCACACTGGTTACATGTGTACGGCTTTTCTCCAGTGTGGACTCTCTGGTGTTTGATAAGGTCCGAGTTCTGACTGAAACTCCTGTTGCACCACGTGCACGGGTACGGCTTTTCTCCAGTGTGAATCCTCTGGTGAAGGATGAGGTCAGAGCTCTGACTAAAGGCTTTCTCACAGTTGGTGCAACGGTAGGGCTTCTCACCAGAGTGTATTCTGTGATGTTTAGTGAGGTCTGAGCTTTGACTAAAACTTTTCTGGCACACATTACACACATAAGGTTTCTCACCAGTGTGGATTCTTCGATGCTTTACAAGATCTGAGCGACGACTAAAACTTTTAGTGCAATCAGGACAGGGATAGGGTTTCTCTCCAGTGTGGATTCTCTGGTGTAGAATAAGGTTGGAGCTCTGACTGAAGGTCTTTCCACATTCATCACATTCATAAGGCTTTTCACCTGTGTGAATTCTGTGATGCTTCACAAGGTCTGACCTGCGACTAAACATTTTACTGCACTGATTACATGGGAAAGGCTTCTCACCAGTGTGAATTCGCTGATGGTTCATAAGATCTGAAAGCCTGCTGAAGGATTTACTACATTGGTTACATGGATAAGGTTTCTCTCCAGTGTGAATTCTTTGATGAAGAATAAGGACTGAGCTCTGGTTAAAAGCCTTCCCACATTCATTACACTTGTAGGGCTTTTCTCCAGTGTGAATCCTTCGATGTTTAATAAGGTCTGAGTTCTGACTAAAGCTTTTGCTACACTGATTACATGGATATGGCTTCTCCCCTGTATGGATTCTCTGGTGTAGAATAAGATCTGAGCTCTGACTGAAGGCTTTCCCACACACATTACACTTATATGGCTTCTCCCCTGTGTGGATTCTCTGATGTTTTATAACATCAGAACTCTGACTGAAACATTTGTTACACTGGTTGCATGTATAAGGCTTCTCTCCAGTGTGGATTCGCTGGTGTTTAACCAGATCAGAGCGCTGGCTAAAACTTTTACCACAATGACTGCACTGATAGGGTTTTTCTCCTGTATGGATTCTCTGATGGATGATGAGATCTGAGCTCTGACTGAAAGCTTTCCCACACTCATCACATTTATAAGGTTTTTCACCAGTGTGGACTCTCTGATGTTTAATAAGGTCTGAACTCCGACTGAAACTTTTGACACACCAATTACAAGGATATGGTTTCTCCCCAGTATGAATTCTCTGATGCAGAACCAGAGCAGAGCGCATACGAAAGGCTTTTCCACATTTATCACACTCATAGGGTTTCTCCCAATGGGTCCTTTGGTGCCTAAGAAGGCCTGTATTGTAAGAAAAGCTTTCGTCATATCCATCACAAGTAAGCTGTCTTCTGTTTAAGAAGTTCTCATCCTCTTCATCCAGTTTATCTCCCAGTTCACAGAATTCTCTGCTTTCATCATCCTGGAGAAGATCTGTCCTGCTGTGGCCAGACCCTTCAGTCAATGGTTCAATTTCTGCTATGATTTCATCCTCTGAAGTTGGTTCTCCAATCTTGATTGTGGTCTCATCATCTGGAACAAGGAAAAAATTCAAATAGAATACATACTCTGCATGTTCATCTATTTCAGGTGAAACACCAGTATTTACCTACAAATATCATACCCATATAGGAGTGCTCCAAAACACTGAAAATGACCATTTGAGAAGAAAATGAAGAAGAATCAACAATAGGTCACATTAATTATGTATATAAGTCACTTAAAAGATATATTTTATATGATTGTCACAGAAGAACTGGTAATACTGAAATCTGTTTACTTACTGTGTTTATGAAAGTGTGACTAAATCAGAGCTAACACAATTTATTAACATATATAAGGTAAGCAGTGGGCCACGTCTAGGAGAAAGGTGAGTAGTTGATTGGGATTTATTGAGCACTGACCAGTGGTTTTAGCTTACTACCACTGCCAAACAGATTTGCCAAATGACACGCTATAGGAAAGGCCAAATGACAAGATGGCTAACCTCTTATTTTCCTTTAAAAATTAGGTATTTTCTATCAAGCACATCAGCCAAAGTTCTAGTAAGTTACCTAGTTTCTATTTCTGGTAATCTGCTCAGTAACTGTTTCTTTGTTGGTGGAGATTTCTGTCCACCCAGGATGAGTCTTACATACTAGCTGTTAGCAAACAAATGAACTTGAAGCTGGCCATTAAATTGGTGAGAGCTCATGTCAATCAGGGCACTGTTTGGATAGCTGTCTTTGGAACTGCCTAAGTTTGGCCTATCATCAAATATCATCAAGTAATAAACCACAGGCAGAAAAACATTTATTGTTTCACTGCCCAAGAAATTTAATCAACATGTTCACCTCCAATTCCCCACTAACTTCTGTCATTTCTGTATTCTCTGTGATGTGATCACACACACAGAAAGTCAGGTCAGTGCCAGCATCCCATCATTATCACTAGAACTGTCACAAATGGAAAATTAACTTATAACAGACGCCTCTCCACCTTTGAGTGACTGAGATGTCCACCACTATAGTCATTTATCTCTACTTCAGACAAATTATCCCAGGAAATAAGAACAAAGAAAAAACATATATGTCCTGGACTTTATCTGTAATCTTAGTTTTTCAGAACCAGAACCTGGGGGTGGGTTTCTGCAGCATCCAAGTGTGGGCCAAGGATCCTGCTTTGTAATTAAAAACAAAGTTAAGCTTTGCAAGAAAATAAAGTATTTATTTATCTAAAGAATGACTCAGGAAGCCGTTGTGGCTCACGCTTGTAATCCTAGCTACTCAGGAGACCAAGGTCTGAGGATCAAGGTTCAAAGCCAGCCCAGGCGCAAAAGGACCTGAGACTCTTATAGCTAATTAACCTCTAGAAAAGGCAAGTGGGGCTTGGCTCAAGGGTAGGGAGATAGCCTTGAGCTGAAGAGCTCAGGGACAGTGCCCAGGCTGAGTTCAAGCCCCATGACCCACCAAAAAAAAAAACATCACAGCATCACAGATGAGAGAAAGAACACACTCACTTCCAGGAGGCACAACTCAGTACATAGCTTTCCCATCCATGAGCTCACTCCCTGCTTTTTCCTTCTCATAAATGCCCTGTTTGCAGACTTGGATTCTTTGAAATGGACACCAGGAAAAGAGTCCAGCCATTTCCCCCCTCAGTTTATTGTAATTAAATGAGATTTCCTTCCCACTGACTTTCATTTGCTAAGTATTGTCAGTTGTATGGCAAGTCGAACTGAACCTTACCAGTATCACTAGAAGTAGAAAATTAAAATAAGCAGTAATACATTTTGTGGATCTATGCACATAAAAGGTTCAAACTGTGCACCAAAAGATAAAATAAGAAATTATTTTCTCACAAACAGTACACAGTTAATAACACAACAGATGAATAAGAGATTAACACATAATTTATAATAGACACCCAGAGCATTGGTATTTATTTCACTCACAAAACTATATTTGAGAAAGACTATGGTAAGATACCACTAAAATATAATAGAGAAAAATGAAAACAAAAACAAAGCAACCAAAAAACCCTCAAACCTGATAATGTACAATCAGATACAAAAGGAGGGGGAAGAAAAAGCCTAAAAGATGGTTTTAAAACCAAAATAAAGAAGCTGGTACAGAATCATCCGAACATACTGTTATATATAAACTGACTACTTCAATAAAAAGCAGAGAAAAATCTACAGGAAAAATAGTTTGAGGCTAAATATTACTTTTTTTTTTTTTTAGGGAACAAGGCACAAGTGGTTATTCTCATCCCTTCTGTTTAACACTGTACCGCTTCCATTCAACACTGATAGCCAATGAAATAAAACATGGAAAGAAATTATGATATACAAATAGGAGAAACAAAACTCAGTTGTCTTTAGTAATAGACTACCAATCACATACACAGAAAATCCAGAATCTATCCTATAAAAGCTGCTGGGACTTGGCAAATAAGTTTATCAGAGCAATATACAAAAGCTAACTGTATTTCTATATAAATACAATGAGGTCAAAATATTAAAATAAATGCAAATTGTACCCAGATATGTTCCAAACTCAATACAAATATATGTGATATCTGTAAAATGCCAAAAGAAACTGAAAGAGGGCTGGGATGTAGCTCAGTGGCCTGGGTTTGATCCCCGGAACCAAAAAAGAAAAAAAAAATGCCAAAAAAACACAGTTAGAGCACATTCTTACTTGGGCTGGGAGTTTGGCCTAGTGGTAGAGTGCTTGCTTGCCTAGCATGCATGAAGACCCAGGTTCGATTCCTCGGTCCCACAAACATAGAAAAAAGCTGGAAGTGGTGCTGAGGCTCAAGTGGTAGAACTCTAGCCTTGAGAAAGTCCAAGGACAGTGCTCAGGCCCTGAGCTCAAGCCCAGGACTGGCAAAAAAAAAAAAAAAAAAAAAAAAAAAAAAAAAGCTGAAATAGACATAATAAATTGGAAAATTTATTACTGTTTGTGACTAGCAAGATTTTTTATTTGCTTATTTTTTGTTTTTGTTGATCATGGGGCTTGAACTTGTAGCCTGGGATCCAGTAGCCTGAGCTCTTTTGCTGAAGGCTACTACTCTTATCACTTTGAGCCACAGAGCCACTTCTGGTTTTCTTGTGGTTAACTGGAGATAAGAGGCTCACAGACTTTCCTGCCCCCACAGACTGAAGGCCCATGCTCAGATCTCAGCTTCCTGAGTGCATGAGCCACCAAAGTCTGGCCAAGATTTAATATTATTAAGGTGGTAATAATTTACAAATCGATCTACTGGTTGAGGGCAGCATCAATCCAAGTCCTTCAGGCTTTTTTTGTTGTTGTTTTGGTAGAAACTGACAGATTCATTCTAAAATTTAAAGTCATGGATGAGGGAAGAGGTAACATTGTCTAAAAAGAAATGTACTCTTTACCTGACTCATGTAACTGTAAACTCTCTATACATCACCATTTTAATAATAGAAACTATATTTAAAATGTTAAGTCATGATAAAGTTTTAAGTATTTATGAAAAAGAACAAAATTAGAGAAGTTAAAGTCAATGTCCACAAGGATAGAAATAACCATTAATAGGACAGACTGCAGGAATAGATAAAAAATAAATGTGCCTCCCACTACCTTATGAATTTAACTGCAACCCCTCTCTATATGTTACCCTGACAATAAAATACAAAAAAAAAAATGTGTCTGGTGCTGGTGGCTCATGCCTGTAATCTTAGCTACTCAGGAGGCTGAGATCTGAGGATCACAATTCAAAGCCAGCCTGGACATGAAAGTCTGTGAGACTCTTATCTCCTATTAACTCCTCCCCCCACACCCCTAGAAAATTGGAAGTGGTGCTGTGGCTCAAGTGGTAGAGCATTAGCCTTGAGCTGAAGAGCTCAGACACAGCACCCAGGACTGGAAGTGTCAGCTAGCAAGTGTGAGAGCTTGAAGTCAAGCCCCGGTATCACCAAAGATAGATGGAGAGGGAGAGAAAGGAACTGAATAAAATTTTGGTTGCTAGAATGCAAAATAAAGACATACAACTATGTTTGAAGTGCTGCACGAATGCTATTACCTAGCAAAGCAAGTGCATAGCCTATGAAGAAAAACTTATCATCTGAAGGGACAACAAGGAAGACATTCTCCCCCTCAGACCCTGAAAGTAGGACACAACACACTGCTCCTCACCTGTCAGAAGGTGGTGCTCTGGAGACTCATAGTCGAACTGGATCTCCATGGGCTGCAACTGAACACAGCAGGGTGCCACTGGAGAGTTACCACTGCCTCTGTAATATTCTCATGTGCATCTGAGGGCCTGGGGCCTGGAGAGAACTGGCCACCTCTGGGCTCAGACGGGAACGCCGGTGCAGACCAGAGACTGGCTCCATCTGTATATGAAGGGAAGGAAAGCACACAACCGGGATTGTGCATTTCCAACGGCTCTGCTCTAGAAGTTACTCAACTTCCTGTTCCTCATCCACGAGTCACCCTCACTGCCCATTCCTAGTGAAGAGCTGGTCAAGCTGAAAGAAGGTGGCTGAGCCTAAGTAAGGAAACTGAGTCACAGTCATACCAGCACCTGTCTAGGTACTTCTAGGCCATCCTGGTACCTCTGGCTGGGGGAGGAAATTCTCTACTCAGTGCTGGAAAGCCTAGTGGTGAAAAGAGGCCTGGTGGGGGGAAGGTAAAGCCTCCCTCCTCCAGGTGATGGGTGGTGCCTGCACCCCTGGGGACAGGGGTGGGCAGGGCACTTGGTTGGTAGGTTACTAGGCCTGTCAGTCCAGGGACTGGGAGCTTCCTGTGACCCTGTCCCCTGCCCGAGTCTATTTAAGCTTAGGCACCAGAACGCCATTGCCACGTGTCCCCACGCTCGGGTCCTGTGTCTGGTCTCTCATCACCATGGCGTCCCCATTCAGCTCTCCATCAGAGAGCTCTCCCCATCAGAGCTGAATTGGCTTGTCGATATTGTACTCGCTGTTTCTGTCCTGTCTGCACTGAGTGTATTTCCTGGCTGCTGGTCTTTGAGAAGCGAGTCTGCCGTGCAGACTCCGCGCTTCTGCACAGCCTGTAAATTCTCACCTTATTACAAAGCCACCTGGGGGGGCTCCGGGGAGCCGCGGCGGGAGGGCGGGCGCGGCCTCTCGGGCGGTCACTCTCCCCCGCCCGCGGTTAGGGATGCTCCGCCGGCTCGCCGGCCCCGCGCCGGCCTTCCGCGCACTCACCAGCCGCACTCACAGCCCCGCAGCCGGACTGGGCGGACTCCGCCGCCTCTCGTGGTCCCACGAGCACCTCAAACACGTCTCGCGTCCGCTCAGTGGAAAGATCCCAAGGCCTGGGCAGCGGGGACCGGGTGCCATCAGTACACGACGCCAAGGGCCGCCAGCCGCCGGTCTCCCCGTGGCCTGAGCCTGTCCCCATGGGGCAGGACAACACTGCCGCCCGACGTGCACGCGGGCCTCCGCGGCGCCGGCTTGCCCGGGCCTGGGCGCGCGGCCTGGGGTGGTCGCTGCGCATGCGCGGGGAGGGGCGGGGCCGGGAAAGTTAACCCTAGAGCCTCTGGGAGGGGCCCGAAGGCCCCAGGTTGCAGCCCTTCTCTTTCTCTCCCTCTCTGGCATCACGTGGTGATTCTCAGCCGAGCTTCAATTCTTTCTTCCCGCTCCCCCTTTTAAACCTCAGAATCAAAGTCCTGGCCGAACGCAGCCAGGAGATCCCAAAAGGGGACCCTTCCCTGACTCCCCATTGGGGATCGAACTCAGGCCTGGGGCCCAAGATGGGGAACTGCACTTTGAGATGCCCTGCCCTGGAAAGGAGTAATCACTGAGAAGCAGGAGAAACTTGCGATTAATATATATTGCAAGAAAACTCTTTCTAGAAAGATCCAGGTTTGAACTAGCACAACAATGTTCATTGCAGCACTATTCACCATAGCAAAGATATGGAACCAACCCAGATGTCCCTCAGTTGATGAGTGGATCAACAAGTTGTGGTATTTGTACACAATGGAATTCTATGCTGCTGTCAGAAAGAATGACATCGCCCCATGACTTAGAAAAAGTCATATTAAGTGAAGTACGCCAGACTCAAAGGAAATTAGGCTCAATGGTTTCCCTCATTCGTCATAATCAGTAGAAACCTTGGGCTCTACTAGCAGAGATCTGCAATAGAGCAAAATCTTGATACATAAGGCCATATAATGTGAAGCTAATTGAAAGGACCTCCAGGATATTGAAACAAAAGCCATATAATGAATAATTGTCCTTAATGTACTATGTTGTCTCTCATCTCCTTTGCTATCCCTTGGTTATCTCATATTGGTATAGTATCTCACTTTGTTATCTGATATATTGAATTTATTTGTATTTGGATATTTGAAATTTGATAGGGAAGGGGGGAAAACCAAGACGGGAGGGGGATGTGGGGGGGGAGGGAAATGGGTACCAAGACATGTGAAAGGGTATCAATGTATGTGAGTTAATGCACCTTCTATCTGGCAAATATCATGTAACCCTTTTACTAATTACAATAAAAAAAATTAAAAAAAAAAAAAGAAAGATCCAGGTTTGAGAAAATGATGCATGGTTCAAGTGATGGTTGAGGTAGAAGAAAAGAGGGCTTCTGATCCCAGCTCATCGTCCAATATACAACACCGTAGGGGAGTGTGAATAAGACTCTGAGACACCCACTTATAAGGGGAAACGAGGGGGGAACTGGTTTAGGTTCAGTCTCTCCAAGCGGGGAGTTTGAGGTACACCTGACAAACAGCAGATGTCTAAAAGTTATAATTTGACATTCTCACACAGGTGTGAAACCATCACCACAAAACGGTGAACACATCAACTCTGTTTCCTCACACCATCCCTCCCAAGGCTATTGATCTGCTTTCACTTAGGACAGGTCACTTGTATTTATTGGAGATTTATTTAGGGGGAATTAAACAGACGTATTTGGCCAGTCTCCTTTCATTGGGAAATACTGAGATCTATCAGTATTGCTACATCAGTAGGTCACTCCTTTTGGTTGCTGAACAGTAACCTGCTGTGTGTACTGATGACAGTGTGTTTATTCATTCACCAGTTGATGGGTATTTGGGTTATTTTTGTTTCACTTTTTTTTTTTTTTGGCCAGTCCTGGGGCTTGAACTCAGAGCCTGGTCACTGACCCTAAGCTTTTTTTGCTTAACCTTAGCACTCTACCACTTGAGCTACAGCACCACTTCTGGCCTTTTCTGCTTATGTGGTACTAAGGAATTGAACCCAGGGCTTCATGCATGCTAGGCAAGTACTCTGACACTAAACCACATTTCCAGCCCTCATTTATTTTTGTTGTTGTTGTTTGCATCAATTAGTTGCACAAGGAAGTTTCATTTTGACATGTCCCTACATTCATTCATAAAATGTAACCTGAGGGGCCGGGAGTTTGGCCTAGTGGTTAAAGTGCTTGCCTAGCATGCATGAAGACCCGGGTTCGATTCCTCGGTACCACATACATAGAAAAAAGCCAGAAGTGGTGCTGAGGCTCAAGTGGTAGAGCTCTAGCCTTGAGAAAGTCCAAGGACAGTGCTCAGGCCCTGAGCTCAAGCCCAGGACTGGCAAAAAAAAAAAAAAAAAAAATGTAACCTGATCAGCCTCCCTCCTTCCCTCCATCACTCTCCCTCATTTTCCCTCTCCTTTCCAGACCAATCTCACAAGCTTCACTGTTCCATTTTCACACTTGTATATAGCAAAGGAAGTTGGCATTGCCTTAATCCTAGCATGTGGTCAGGCCCAGAGTCTTTTCCACCACCATCAAGGCTTGAGTACTAACCTCCTCTCCTTTTGTTTCATATAACACTAATCTGGGTTATTTTATTTTGCTTTTTACTTTTGTAAATAAAGCTCTTATGAACATTCTGGTACAAGATTTTTATATGGTCATAATGCTTGTGTGTGTTGGGGAGGCAGGGGATCATGGAGCTTGAACTCAGGGCCTGAGCACCATCTCTTGAGCTTTTTCTCTCAAAGATACACTCTATCAGTTTGAGTCACAGCTCCACTTCTGGTTTTCTGGTGGTTAATTGGCAATAAGTCTCACAGACTTTCTTGCCCTGGCTTCAAACCATGATCCTGAGATCTCAGCCTCCTGAGTAGCTACAATTACAGGTCTGAGCCATTGGCACTTGGCTGACATATGCTTTTTAATCCTTTCTTGAAGAAAGAGAAAAAATTCTTTGGATATCCAGCTTATACTGATGCTCCTTTCATTTCATAATTGCAGAATTTTGAAATGACTGTGAGAGAGCCTTTAACATGCGCTGTGAGGGGCCTTGCTTTGGCTAAATTTATGGAAAAGCAACTCAAGATCATGGTTTTTACCACTTCAAGACTATGACTTTTCTCAACCATAAATCTTCAGGCAAATAAACTTACTAAGCACAGGGATTTAGAATTTGTAATTGTTTTCTTTTTAAAAAATTTATAATCTAAGTAGTTATACAAAGTAGTTGCCATTTAACAAAGCATTTTATATACATGATGCATCTTAGAATTTGTAGAGGATTTTCTTTCTCTGAGCTCTTTTTACTCAAGGCTACTAGTACTCTACCACTGAGCCATAGCACCAATTGTAGAGGACTTTCTTTATACTGCATGAGAAGGGTAAGTCTGCCACTGTCATCTTATCAATGATGAAACTGAGGCTGAGTTAAGTTTGTTATACAGACTTGAAAAGGACAAAGACGTTCAGGAAAGCAAGTATTTTTATTTCCTGAACTATTATGAGCTTTATTTTTTGGTGCATAAAATTAAACAAGAGCCTCTCACATGCTAATATACTACTGAGCTACATCCCTACCCATTTCTCTAATCTTAAACTCACACCTGTAATTCTAGCAACTCAAGAGATTGATATCTGTGGGTCCTGGTCAAAATGGTTAGATCCATAGAAGTGTTTGGAAAATACACAAAAATACATTATCTATAACCTTAAACAGTGTACCACTTTGAGATTGTATTTTCCATTATTTTCATACATAAATATATACTTAATTAGAATGATATAATATATCTTGTCTTGTAATATTTTTATTTATTTAGTAATACATTATGGATGCTTCATTTAACATTGATCAATATGTTTTAACAGCTTGTTTTAACTGTACTTTCATGATGGTATTCAAAGTATACTTCAAAGTAGAATGTCAAAGTCAAAGCTTAAGGCTTCTGGTAGTGATTGCCAGAGATTTTACTTACCCACATTTCACCAGCAGTAAGACAGTGCCAATTTCCCTGATTACCAGTTTTGTAAGAAATCACAAACCATCTCAACTCTTGCTTGTGAGGTTGAACATATATATTACATATTGTCCATTGGCACTTACTCTTTTGTGATTATCAGCTTGACTTTCTTTCATACTCTTTTCAATATTGAGGGTTGAAAATATTCTCCAAGTAGAAATACAAGTTTTTCTATTGGGAACTTTTAATAGGGAGACAATATAAAATGTTATGAATTCAAACTCTGAACTCGTAAAAGCTATGACCATTATTCTTATTTCCTTATCCAGAAAATATGGACTGTAGTGAAATATCTAATGCATATATACAAAATGCTCAGCATGTTCTTGTTACTGATCTAAGACCTCTCGATAGAGTATTTTCCTTTTGCAACCTAACAATTCCTACATTAATACCTTACTCATTGCAGTTTGAGTATTTTCCTGTAGAAGAGGAGGGAAGTAAGTAGCTCTAACCATGTATTTTGTAATCTTTTGCCATATTTTCCAAATAACACTAACTTTCCCTCTTTCATATTCTCAGCACATACTGGATTGTCTGCCATTTTTTGTTGTTGTTGGTTGTGGGGTTTGAACTCAGGGCCTGGGCACTGTCCTTGAGCTTTGTTGCTCAAGGCTAGTGCTCTACCACATTGAACTACAATGCCTGGTGGTTAATGGAAATAAGAGTCTCATGTACTTTCTTACCCAGTCTGGCTTCTCACCTCACTCCTCAGATCTTAGCTTCCTGAGTAGGTAGGATTACAGGTGTGAATCACCGTTGCCCAGCTATATCCTGCCTCTACATTGGCTGTCTCAGGGAGATAGATCCATGTTTGTTATAGACACAACCCTCCTTCCATAAACAACAGTAAAGGTCAGAACTTTCTTTCTAGGTCTTATGTTATTCCTCCAGTGGGAACACTCTTTTGGCCTATCCCCTCTCAGAAATTTTATCTAACTTCTTGGGTAAGGAAACAGGCAATGTGTTTAAGGAATACCCTAAGTAACAAAGCAACTGACCACAGCAGTCATTACTTGAGTGTAGAATCAGATCTTGTTTCTCACTGTATCCCTAGTCTTTGATGCAAAACAGGTATTAGTAAAAAGAATCATTGAAACTAGGCATGAGTGGCTCATGCCTATTATCCTAGCTGAGAAATCTGAGGATGATGGTTCAAAGCCAGCCCGGGCAGGGAAGTCTGGGAGACTCTTAATCTCCAATTAACCACTAAAATGCTGACAGTAAAGCCGTGGTTCAACTGGTAGAGGGCTAGCTTTAAGCAAAAGAGCTCAGGGACAGCATCCAGGCGCTTAGTTCAAAATCCAGAAGTGCCCCCTCCCCCCAAAAAAAATCATTGTTTCTTCTCGTACCTAATTTCCAGTTTTCCCAGAGCTCATCAAACTTGATGAAACCATTTCTCCATATTTTTGTTTTCCATCACTGTTTTTGAATTGCTAAAAAAAAATGTCCTTCCTGCTGTCCACACTATCTCTCAAACCAGGCACACTAGATGCAGTGACAGAGTCTGGAGCCTCATGCCCTTTCATAACATTCTCAAAGAAATGAAGTTTTGATGTTCCATTCCCCCTCCCCCCATTATTTTTTTCTAATTCCTGAGTATTCCAACAATGAAGAGGAAAGCTGGGAGTAGGGTCTCCCATGTTATCTTGGTAAGTCACAAGGAAAGTATTCAAGGGATGATTTGCAGTAGCATGAAGAAGTGATACACAAAGTTAGAAGGACTCAAGACAAAGTTGTAGTTTACAACCTTGAGCTCTTGCTCCAAAGTCATCGGCTCTGATAGAAAAATCTGAAGTATTTAAACATCCTATTCACAAATTATTTACAGTATGGACTCTCTGATGGCGCAGGAGAACTGATCTGTGCCTGAACGTCTTCCCACATTCGTTACATATATAAGCTTCATCTCCAGAATGGATTCTCTGATGCTGTACAAGGGCTGAGCTCCTTTTGAAGGTTTTGCCACATTCGTTACACTGGTAAGGTTCCTCTCCACTGTGAATTCTCTGATGCCTGATGAGGTTTGAGCTCAGACTGAAGGCTTTCCCACATTCATTGCATTCATAGGGTTTCTCTCCACTGTGTATTCTCTGATGAGTAATCAGCTCTGAGCTCTGCCTGAAAGCTTTCCCACATTCATTACATTCATAGGGTCTCTCTCCTGTATGAATTCGCTGATGTCTAATAAGTTTTGAGCTCTGGCTAAAGGTTTTCCCACACTCCTTACACTCATAGGGCTTCTCACCAGTGTGAATTCTTTGATGTATAATGAGATATGAACTTTGACTGAATGCTTTCCCACACTCATTACATTTACAAGCTTTTTCACCAGTATGAATTTTCCGATGTCTAATGAGAGCTGAGCTCTGATTGAAGGCTTTCCCACATTCACTGCATTCATATGCTTTCTCACCACTATGAATTCGCTGGTGAATAATAAGATATGACCTCAAACTAAAGGCCTTCCCACACTGGTTACACTTATAGGGCTTTTCTCCAGTATGGATCCTCTGGTGTTGAGTGAGAGAAGAATGCTGCTTGAAGCTATGCCCACAGATATCACATCTATAAGGTCTTACTTCTACAGGAACCTTCTGACATGTTACAGAGTTTGTACTTAAAATCAAGCATCTTTGAGGCTCATCATAGTCTTTCTTTACTAAAGATTTGTGTGTGAAGATCACTTGCCTTAAGCTGTCTCCACGAGGAGGGGATCTTAACTTCCCCCAGGTAGCACTTCCTTGTGGCCACTCTAAATTGCTCTCCTGCCCATCGACTCCTCCAAATGAAGTTTCCTGACAGAGTTCCTGTGACTTTTCTTCTGAAATAATATTATTTGCTGTTTCATTGTTCTCGCAATCTGAAATGGCAACTAGTCAAAAAAAGGAAAAATCATTTTCTATTTTTCCAGTCTCTCTCCCTCCCTCCCTCCTTCCCTCCCTCTCTCTCTCTCTCACTTTCTCTTTTTTTTTTTTTGCCAGTCCTGGGTCTTGAACTCAGGGCCTGAGCACTGTCCTTGGGCTTTTTCTTCAAGGCTAGCATTTTACCACTCAAGCCACAGCACCATTTCTGGCTTTTTCTATGTATATGTGGTATCAAGGAATTGAACCCAGGTCTTCGTGCATGCTAAGCAAGAACTCTACCACTAGGCCAAACTCCCGGCCCTCATTTTTTTTTTTTAAACAGTAAGTTACCCAGGCTTGTTTGGCACTCCTGGGCTTAAGAGATCCTACCATCTTAGCAGCTGGAATTACAGACCTACATCATAGTGATTGGCTCAGTATTCACTTTTTACATGACAGAAAATAGAGAGATTTACCTACAAAGATGTTACTGTATCTATTTTTTCTTCAACTGGCCAAAAATAAATGCTAACTAAAGCTTACATCTAACCTTGGAATTCATCATTCTTGCATCCTTTAAGACTTCAATTGATCAAGTACCTTCTATTATTTTTAACCTCTTTATAGATTATTGCTTCCAGCATTTAAATAAGCTCAAATTTCTTTCACTTAAAAAAAAATCATGCCCCTTGTCTACATATCTTTCTCACAGTGCAACAGAAAGGGTTATCTGGGGCTGGGATTGTGGCCTAGTGTAGAATGCTTGACTAATATGCACAAAGTCCTAGGTTCTATTCCCAGTACCACATACACAGAAAAAAAGCCAGAAGTGGTGCTCAAGTGGTGGTTCGCTAGCCTTGAGAAAACCCAAGAACATTGCCCAGGCCTCGAATACAAGCCCCAGGACTGGCACACACACACACACACACACACACACACACACACACACACACACACACACTGTTCCTTTTTTGCCTTTCTGATTGGGTTGGATGCTGCTCTATGTGCCCTCACAGTAACTAGTGCCTGCTTTAATCTATTATATTCAGCTAGAACTGAAAATTTCTTAATAGAGTCCCAGTAATCACCACAGCATTAGACCATGTTAGTACTCAATAAATAAGGAAGAGATGATTAAATAAGTGAATGAGTGAGAAGGAAAATGTCACAAGAACAACTAGCTGCAATCCAGTAGAAGTCTGATGAATACAAAGCTGCTAAAGCGAGCAACTCTGGTTCTGATGAATGAAAGCAATGATCTCATGTGGCAAGCTTACAAATGCTATTAATTCTGCATCCTCACAACCAGAAACCTAAGTGACAGGCGTTTCCTCACCATTTTTAGAGGAATGGCAAGGTTTCCAGGATTTCAACTGTGTCTTCAGAGGCTGGAACTGGATGTTAGCTAACTCTTTGGATGTTCTGAGATAGGTCAAATCCTTCCATGGCACCGCTGGTTCCTGTGGACTAGTTGGGACCTGAAATTAGAAAAACATGATTATCAAGATGCATCATACTTCATAAACTGATATCTTGAACTGAAACTCCTTTGTACAATTACTTAAATTAAAAAAAAAAAACACACACACGATTAGCTTTGGCCACCTTCACATATGTAGGGACAAAAACAAAAAACATACAAAAGTAACTGTAACTCCTCTATAATCACCCTAAAATAAAAGACAATTTAAATTTTAAAAACCATACAAAAAACTTACTCAGGTATATCTCTATAATTACATCAGGAATATTACAGACATGCAGCTATTCAACCTTCTGTTAGTATACTACATGCTCACTCTAGGCTATAAATTCCTTTTCCTGTAACCTATCATTTATCTCTCTATTCCCACCTGTTGTCCTGGATCATCAAACTCTCTCTCCAAATCCTCCAGAAGGGTCACAGCTTCCTCACTGCTTCTTGGACTATGTTGCTGTACCCATATCTGCAGCTCCTCAGGCAGAATGCTCAGGAACTGTTCTAGCACCAGCAGGTCGAGGATCTGCTCCTTGGTGTGCAACTCTGGCATTAGCCACTGATGGCACAGCTCTTGGAGTCTGCCCAGAGCCTCCCGTGGCCCCGGTGTCTCATGGTAGCAAAACTTCCTGAACTGCTGGCGAAACAATTCTTGGCAGGACTGGGTGCTTCCATTCTGTTTAAGGGTATGATTCCAGGAAAAGCCATCTTCCACTTTCACCAAGAGTAACCCCTCCTCCTGATGATCCTGAGTTGAAACTGCTCTGGATTCCACAGCCATTCTGGGCTGAAGCAGCTTAACAAAAAGCTCAGGATAACCACCTCTGTGCTGTAGAATTGAGTAATCTCTTCTTTCCTACGGAATATAAGAGCTCTGTTAACTTTTGGAAGAAAAAAAATTCTCTAAAAGTCTTCTAATAATACAGTTCAATAACACCCAAAGAAGCAACATCGGTACTATTACTAAATAATAATCGAATGACAAACTGAAAAACATTCATCTTATCTCACACGATGTAATCTCTACCACTGTTATAAATTATGAAAATGGATTACCTATATTATTACATTTTTATTATTAGTTCTCTTTTTGGGGAGGGGTGTTACCAAGCCTGGGGCTTGAATTCAGGGTGCTGTCTGAGCTTTTTGCTCAAGACTAGTGTTCTGCCACTTAAGCCACAGCTTTGCTTTCAACTTTGTCTGAGTTTAGTGGAAATAAGAGTCAACTTTCTTGCCTGGCTTTGAAACAAGATCTCAGCCTCCTGGGAAACTAGGATTATAGGCATGAGCCACTAGCATCTGGCTTGAATTATCTTTCAGCTCGACCCCATCCAGGAGAACAATTTGTCTTTAAATATGTATATAAAACTTGAGAAACTTTAAAATAGAGGCCTCTGTTCCAGGCTTAAAGGGGGGCAATGATGACATCTAGCTAGAATTCAATAATGTTGACTTTAAAACTCTTATTTTTAGTTATCTTCTATTGATAGCAATTGTTGATTTTTAGGACAGTAATAAAATGTGTTGTTGTTGTTGTTTGTTTTTTAAATTAGCTGGGTACTGGTGTCTCACTCCCAGCTATCAGTATGCTAGAATTTGGAGATCAGAATTTGAAGCCAACAATTAATCATCAAAAGCCTGGAACCAAGTTGTAGCTTAAGAGGTAGAAACCTTGAGTGAAAAGGCCAAGCAAGAGTGGAAAAACTTGATTTCAAGTCCCAATACCTCCCCACATTCTAAAAATTAAATATAAGTTGATTTAAACGAAGTAATAGGGGACACAAGCCATTTGATCACATTTAGTGACAGAATGTTTCCTCAACAGAGGAACTCAGAATGGCTCTGTCCTGCATGTGCATCAGGTTGAAAAAATGTTTTTTTTTTTTTTTTTTTTTTTTGCTCAAGAACGAACCTGCTTCAGGCATAAAGCAAGAAATAATTGTAAAACTCTTATTATGTGTTTAAAACACAGGCAGGAAATTATGGAACCAAAACAGACAAAAAAAAAAAAGGTCCACTTCAGTCCTCAAGAAGCTTGAGCGTTCTGGGAGGCACAGGTTTTTCAAAGGGCAGTATGGCACTTGATAGCTCTGTGTTAAATCCTGTGATACTGACCGGACATGACCTACAATTTTGGTCCACAGGATCAAGGAGCCCCCTCAGCGTAACCGGCAGGACAAACGGCAGAACGGACTCTAGCACCGCGGAGCGCTTCAGGGATCACTACCACGCTCGTTAGCATACTCATTGGTAAACACCTCCGAGCTCAGGCTTCCTGCTTAACCCGGGTACGGCGCAGGAGCCCGGGGAGGGCCCCGGGCACGGACAGCCAGCCAGGGACCGGACGTCCGACTCTCCGCCCCACCGGGCCGCGACTTCAGATGGGCAGATCCAGGACGGGGCTCCTCCACCCCGCGCCGGGTCCGGCACCCACCCGGCGGTCCCCTCCCTCTGCGTCCGGGCCCGCGCCTCCCTCACCGCGAAGCCCAGCAGATGTCAAGGTGCCAAGCCGCCAACTCCGAGCGGCAAACCACAAAGACCGGAAGTGTACCCGCGCCGCTTTCCTGTCGTGAGCCTAGGGAGCCTCCGTACTCCCCGCCCCTTGCTCAGAGTCACCCAATCAGCGCCGAGTCTGCTAGTCTTCTTCCGCCCCTTGCCCTACATGACACCCAATCAACGCTCTGGGTCCTAGTCTCCGCCTTCCTGGTTTGGGCCGGGTCTCACCACCACCCGCCCTTCAGGGCGTGGCGGGTCCCCTGCTAGCTCCTGAGATGAAGGATGCCTCTGACAGCTTCTTTCCATTTTCCACTGCAACTTAGTTGCTTTTAAGTCTCTTTAAATTTGGCAGTTTTCGTAGGTGAAACCTCATATTTTAACTTAGCTTGAGATTTAGGTATTTCCTCCTTACTGTTTTTCATAGAAATAACTTTCACTGCTTTTTTAATAAGATGTTAGTATTTTCTCTCTTTTTTTTTTGTATGAGGTTTTTTACTTGTTAAGGTTATAAACTCACTATTACAAATATTTTTCCATTTATTTGTCTTCGATTATTTAAAAGCTGTTATTTTAAAGGATAAGGTGTCTAAGCTTAAGTTTAAGTTAAAGACACTTGGAAATAATCTTTATTATTTGTTAGTAGGTTTATTCCCCGCTATTAATAAATAACCCGGTAATTATTTTTGGTCCATATTTAATAGGTTTCACCATGACATTCTCATTCATGTATAGAATGTCCTTTATAACCCAGTCACTATGAAGTAGCAGCTATTTTAAAAAGCAAGAGAATAATTCCCGTTTTCCACAATACTAATTCTGCCGATCTATGAATATGGGAGGAGAGGCCTTTCCAAGTTTGACTGCCCTGTTCATTTTATACGTGAATGTTTTATATTTTTCACTGTAGAGCTCTTGTATTCCCTTAGGTTTATACTCACAAGTTATTTTAGGCTATTGCAAATGGGATTGGTTTCCTAATTTCCAGCCTGTTCTTTACTGATGGTAGCAAAACTAGGTTTTTGCTTTGTTTTGTTTTTTGTTTTTGTTTTTTGCCAGTCCTGGGCTTGAGCTCAGGGCCTGATCCCTGTCATTGGACTTTCTCAAGGTTAGAGCTCTACCACTTGAGTCGCAGCACCACTTCTGGCTTTTTTTCTATGTATGTGGTACCAAGGAATCGAACCCCGGGGCTTCATGCATGCTAGACAAGCATTGTACTACTAGGCTACACTCCTGCTCCTAAACTAGTATTTTTTTTTAATAGTGAATGATTTGGAATAATTCCAAGGCTTCCACTACTTTGGAAATATAGTTTGTTTGTGGCAATAGGTGTTTATTTTGTCCACAGTCTGGTAGATCTGTGCAAGTTTTGACGGTGGGAACAAATCAGGATTCTTGAGACCTTTCCTGGGGATTTGCTGCCACCTCTTGGCTTTTTTGAAGCACAACAGCTTCAGGAGGTGCTGGTGGAGTCTGCACAGTAATTTCTCATTCCCATCAATACATAGTACTTACAGAGCACAGTCATTTTGGATATTTGATGTCTAAGTAATTCATCGAGTATTTCCATTATAAAGTAAAATCATGTAACGTCCCAATGAACCAAATAATCTATGATTACTTGAGAACGAAGACATTATGAAAGAGTTATGCTACACTTATTTCTGAGTTATATGAGCAAAAGAGAACTAGTTTGGGATAATTTGTTCACTAGTGAATCTCTCTCTCTCTCTCTCTCTCTCTCTCTCTCTCTCTCTCTCTCTCTCTCTCTCTCTCTCTCTCTCTCTCTCTCTCTCTCTCTCTCTCTCTCTCTCTCTCTTTTTACCAGTCCTGGATCTTGAACTCAGGGCCTGGCACTGTCCTTGGACACTTTTATTTTGCTCAAAGCTAGTGCTCTTCCACTTGAGCCACAGTGCCACTTCCGGCTTTTGCTGTGTTTGTGGTACCAAGGAATCAAACCCAGGGCTTTATGCATGCTAGGCAAGCACTAGGCTACACTCCTGGTCCTAAATTAGTTTTTTTTTTTAATAGTGAATCTCTTAAGGTTCAGTTCCTATTATGCTTAATCTTATAAATCTGCTTGTAAAGT
Organism: Megascapheus bottae; assembly: GCF_031878675.1. Classification (NCBI taxonomy): domain Eukaryota; kingdom Metazoa; phylum Chordata; class Mammalia; order Rodentia; family Geomyidae; genus Megascapheus; species Megascapheus bottae. The sequence continues at coordinate 27,690,925 of NC_143527.1, forward strand.
AACTTGGGCCCAAATAAAAATGTTGGATATTTAGAAGTTTACTAGTATTACATGCTAAATATGTTGCAGTTCTGATAACTACTTAATAACCACCAATGAGTCAGACACTGTACTAAGTGCTGTGACTATTTGAATAAATAAGTGTCCTAGAGCTTGTCCTCTGAAAATCAATCCAAAGGGTAGGACAGGGACAGCAACAGAAATGTAGAAAGTGAAAAGGAAGTGTTATATAGGTACACCGAGGAAGAACTCTCAGCCCCAGCTTGGATTATGGAAAAAAAAGACAAAGCAAAAATATGCCCACATAGACACACTAGTTTCTAGCTGACAAATATAGACTTAAATTTGTACATCCTGTTAGGTTTCTATCTATACATTTTTCTCTTTCTTCTCTTAAGGAAAAAAAATATTTAAATTTAGAAAAGCTCTGGACTCCTCCTGAATGTAAGTCATTTAGTAAATAAAGCTTAGGCAGAAATGATTAGTTTGTATGGAATGGTGTATGTTTATAAGCTCTCTTGATTTTGTATTCGGTGTCTTGAGGGTGGATCACTTTTGTCTTTCATAATCACTTATGACCAGATTCTACCTGATATTAAAATCTAGGTTAATGATCTGTGAATAATGACTTCTTAAATTGGTTTTCATATCTGTATAGCTATTAAGTTTTCATGGCTGGTGCTCCAGCACTTGAGCCATCCCACTAGCCCTCTAAGTTTTGAGAGTATAATTCCCTCCTTCTAAATTATCTTCTTTGAAATGAGAAGGCAAGTTACCAGTGTGGAATGAATGGGTGAATATAATACATAACAAGCAAGAAACCAAATGCACACTCATCTGACATGTTCCACACATGGCAAGTGCTGCTGTGGCCCCACACTTTCTGATTTTTATACAGTAGAACTAGTCAAGTTTGTCAGTTCGTTCTTATACAGTTTCTTTACGTTGCACCATAGTTATTAAAAGCCTTCTGTATAGGCCAGGAATTTGGCCTAGTGGTAGAGTGCTCGCCTCACATGGACAGGGCCCTGGGTTCGATTCCTCCATACAACATACATAGGAAAAGCTGAAAGCGGTGCTGTGGCAGAATGCTACCCTTGAGCAAAAAGTGTCCAAGGACAGAGCCCAGGCCCTGAGTTCAGGCTTCACAACTGGCAAAAAAAAAAAGTGGAGATCTGGTGAAATGATTGGATCACGAGAGCATTAATCTGTGATCTCCCTTCCTCTCTTTCTTCCTCCCCCCCCCTCATCTCTTTCGTGAGATGAACACTCATTAATGTCTATTGGGGCTCTTTTATTCATACTACCCTAAGTATCATACCTTACTGTGTGAGTGTCTGACCTAGTGCCAGACTCTCAAAGGCCCTAATCTGGTAATGCCACAGTAAGATGAATTGCAATGCTGTTTCTTTAATAATAATAATTTAAAAAGCAGCTTAAGCTGTTCTCTAAGTTTGAAGCTTAGATTTCATCAAGTCCAGCCAAAATTATCCCACCGAGGAGCTCTTATCACATTCCTCCTTGTGAAAGCCACTAAAACCACAAGATGGTTGGCAGTCACATCCAATCTTTTAGAAACAGCAACAACAAAAATTCTTGAAGCCTTCCCATTTCTAACTCTTAACGTCCTTTTCCTATTTAACATGTCTGTGAAATTATTTGGATAAAAATGATTTGGGGTTTTAATTTGTAAATCTTCAATTTAGAATTTTCTGCTAAGGAAAAGATATTGAACTTGGAAAAATACTACTGAGAAGATTCTTAAGTTTATGGATCTTAATGTAGAGAATCCTGCATAACTTTTAAAGCTAGAAAAAGAAAACATAAAACAAAGGTTAAAAACCTGGTGCCAATGGCTTATGCCTATAATCCTAGCTACTCAAGAGGATGAGATCGGAGGATCACAGTCTGAAGCTAGTCAGGGCAGAAAAGTCTCCATGAAATTCTTATTTCTAATTAACCATTCAAAAACCAGATGTGAAGCTGTGGATCAAAGTTGTAGCCTCCAGCCTAAAAGCTCAGGGACAACACCCAGGCCCTGACTTCATGCCCTATGACCAGCCAAAAAAAACAAAAAAACAAAACAAACAAAACCAATGGTAAAACCTGAGATTATGGCAGTAACCTTAGAGTGACATTTAAAACAACTAATTTTCCCCTCTTTTGTACTTATTTATTTTTAATCAGCATGCAGGAGGCTGACCAGCTTGAACTTGAACAGAGACAAATTTGTTTAAACACACACACACACACACACACACACACACACACACAAAATACAACAATAAAACCCTTATCAGTTTTTTTTTTGCCAGTCCTGAGTCTTGAATTTAGGGCCTGAATACTGTCTTTGGACTTTCACAAGGTTAGATTTTACACTGAGTCATAGCACCACTTTCAGCTTTTTCTATGTATGTTTTATTGAGGAATTGAATCCAGGTCCTTATGCATGCTAAGCAAGCACTTTACCATTAGACCATACTCTTGCCTTTTACCAGTTTTTATATGTTAAATGCTTCTTGAGTTGTAACTTGTTGAAAAACTGATAGCTAAAATAAGCTGTGCTTTTGTGGGTTTTTTAAACCTGTTTGTCTGTTTTAAGACAGAAAAGGATAATACAGATGTATTTTTGTTCTGAAAAAGGGTCTCACTAGGCACCCCAAGTGGGCCTCCAACTTGGATTACAGATATGTAAACATATATTTATTCTATATACATCTTGTGAGAAAAAGTCTATAGTTTTATTTGATATCTTATTGTATTATAGGTTATGCCACTAGAAACTCAGTTAACAGACCCTCTTTTTTTCCTTTTGCCAGTTCCGGGGCTTGAACTAAGGGCCTGGACACTGTCCTTCTGGCTTTTTCTGTGTATGTGGTTCCAAGGAATTGAACCCAGGGCTTTGTGCATGCCAGGCAAGCACCCTACCACTAGCCTCTGCTCCTGGCCCCAAGCAGACCCTTTTTTATTCCAGTGGACAATTTACCCTGGAAGGCTTCTTAAAACTGATCACGAGTAATATAGGACATGCTCAGGTTTTAGCAAAATGAAACAATGCAAGAATGTTTTTGCCATTTTCTTCAATCTGTTTTCCTTTTCTTTCTTTTTTTTTTTTTTTTTTGCCAGTCCTGGGCTTGAGCTCAGGGCATGAACCCTGTCCTTGGACTTTCTCAACGCTAGGCTCTACCACTTGAGCCTCAGCACCACTTCCGGCTTTTTTCTATGTATGTAGTAGTGAGGAATTGAACCCAGGTCTTCATGCATGCTAAGCAAGCACTCTACCACTAGGCCAAACTCCCGGCCCCTTCAATCTGTTTTTCTTCCTGGAGTTCATCTATCTCTATCCCTGTGTCTCAGCCTGATTTGATCATTTGTTCTTAAAGATTAACAGCATGTAGCAGGATGTGGTGGCGCATGCCTTTAATCCCAGCTATGGAGGATGAGGAGATAGGGGGATCTTCATCTATGCTGGCCCTGGCAAAAATATGATACACTGAGAAATAGCTAAAGCCCAAAAGACTAGAGGTAGGGCTCAAATGGTAGTGCCTACGTAGTAAACACAAGGCTCTAAGATCAGAACTCAGTACTGGAAAAAAAAAGAATAATAAAAGAATAAGTTAAGCATGATGTTTGAAAGAGGATGAATCGATGATGTGTGTGTGTGTGTGTGTGTGTGTGTGTGTGTGTGTGTGGTAAACATGTGACTTTTAGGAATTATCAAAGCCTCTGCTGGAAGGAGAAGGGCTGTAGCCTGAACAAATCACTGGAGTCCAGTCATCCAAGGCTCTCAAGGGAAGAGTTTAAGCTAAAGACCTTCCCTGGTTGCCCATAAATTCAAATCACGAAGTGTCTGTTCATTACATTGCAAGTGACCATCTGCTTGTGTATTCCCCTTTCCTTTAGCTAAGCATCACTGTCTGCTTTGTCCTCTTTCCTAATTAGACCACAGAGCCCTAGGTAAATGCAAGGTTAATGTTATCTACAATAGTGTATGGGTTTATTTATTTTTCCTTCAGTTAAGCCATCTGAGACAAATTTGTTGTTGTTTTAAAGTTTCTATGGAGGGGTTGTTTAGAAGTTGGATTGATATTTGGCTTTTGTTGAGTTGGTTTGTATACTCCCAGCTGACTTGTGTTGCTATTCCTTTTCTCAGCATGGCAGTGAAGAGAGTCAGGTTTATAGTGCCTACTTTTCAAGAGTTGACAGCATTAATTTTGGTTCTTTATATATATATATATATATATATATATATAGTACTACATACACACACATAATAATGAATCCTATTGTAGTATGATGACAAATTTTAAATGCCCAAAGTTAAGAGTATGGTATGCATCCCTTTAGCTATGCTTATGAATACTTACACATGGGGTGATGGAAAAAAATCTAAGTGTAACAAAACTACAGTAGAACTTTTGTAGGATGTGGTGGGGTGAGCTGGCGGACAAGGGAGGGGCACTTTCTTGGTTTTTGGCAGGGCAGAAACAGAATTAACTTCTGCACACTCTCATACCACTGTTCTTTGGAAACTTCAATTGCCCTTTATGGCTTTGGGCTTTAAATTTGGAAAATGATAACTTTTGGCAGCTGAGATGCAGAAGAAACAAGGCTGCATGTAATTTTGCAAAACAAAATTACATTTTTGTGTATTTTGTTTTCTTGTTTCACTTTTCATCCAGGGGTTCTATTTTAGGGAATTCTATTAAATCTGAGTGAAGGAGGTAATTGAAGGGTCAGGGTGGGATCACTGGAACATTTGGCGGCGCGGTGCAAGACAGTAGGAATGGAAATCTAAGAACTGTTTCCTCCTCCTGCTATCTTGGCCCAATCCTATAGTGCTCGGACCTTCTGTGTGTGCATGTGGAGATACAGCGCGTAGTCCCAGCCAAAAGCCTCTCCAAATAGCCACATTTGACACCCAATGAATAAGGCCCCATGGATCCAGAACCTAGGGGTGGTGCCACATGGGCTATTCCAGGATCCCAGGGACCAGGAACAGGTTACAGAATGGAAGTGTTCTCCTTACGTAGATGAAACAAGTGAGAGGTAGGTATTAGTGAGTTCCAGGACGAGAGCCAGAGGCCAAGTGGGGTTGGAATCTGGCATTTGGAAATTACTGCCTAACAATAGAGGAAAGGTTGAGTGTTGATACTTTAATCATGGAATTTACATGGCAACATGGAAAATGCTTGCTTGTGTGTAGTATCCAGTGTGGCATATCCAGGCTGCAAAGTGAACAGTAGTTCAGGTGATGATGGCTCACATCTATAAATAGCTACTCAGGAGGCTGAGATCAGAGGATTGTGGTTCAAAGCCAGTCTGATAGGAAAGCCTGAGAGATTCTTCTCTAGCTAAAAAACCAAAAGAAGCCAGAAATGGAGCTGTGGCTCAAGCAGTACAACTATAGTCTTGAGCAAAAAAGCTCAGGGATAGTACCCACAGCCTGGAGTTCAAGCTTCAGGACTGGTAGAAAACAAAAACAAATACTAACAAGCTGGGTGTGGTGGCTCACGCCTGTAATCCTAGCTACTCAGGAGGCTGAGATCTGAGGATCACAGTTCAAAACCAGCCCAGGCTCTAAAGTTTGTGAATCTCTTATCTCCAATTAACCCCAGAAAACTGGAAGTGTCCATGTGGCTCAAGGAGTAGGGCAGTAGCTTTGAACTGAAGAGCTCAGGGAAAGCGCCCACGCCCAGAGTTCAAGTCCCACAACTGACCCCCCCCAAAAAAAAGACTAACAAAAAAATCCAACTGAATGGATATGACTTTAAGCACGTATACCCCCCTAACTAAAGAGACTCCGAATCTAGGATATGATCCACTGATATAATTTGTATATCTACATTTAGATTTAAATTACTAGAATTTATTTATCTATAATAGCAAAAGTTGGAATCTGCAGGGACCAGATACCTAACACTGTATCTACAAGGTGAAAATATTGTCTTGTAGTTCATGGAAGAATGAGACAGCTCAATTCAATCATAGTGGGTTTCATACAAATAGCAAATCCACCCTAAGAAACATTTTAGGTGAGAAAGGGGATATTGGGTATAATCTATTCCTACTAAAAGTCTATTTGAGAAAATAAGGCTGGAAATGAGGAAAAGAAAATGAAAAAAGAGGCAGAGATTTGGGCGATGATTATTTTTCATCATTTCCCAGACTTTCTTCAGTGCTTTTGTAACTTCAGAAGGAAAGTTAAGCAAAAGGGAGAATTAGAAAAATGAAGGCCTAAGCCCCCAGGAGAGGAGAGCTCTTATAGTTCTCTTGCTGTGCTGTTGAGTTGGATGCCTTACAACACCGAAGCATACCAGGTCAAGTCACAAGCTTTCATTCTCTCTGTCCTGTCTTGAGGCAAAGTACTGTGATTTGGTTTCTGTGAGTACAGTCCTGTTTTCAGAGCATTGAATATTATCATAATAATGCATTATCAGAAAATTATAAAAAATATTTGCTTTCTGAACTTCATTTTGCATTGAATGCTAAAGAGCTGCATTCAAGATAAAGGGCTGAGTTCTAGAGAAATCTTCAGCTTTTAGCAGATGTTTGCTAAGTGATTAATTCTGCTTGTGATTTCTCTTATTAATTAATAAAGCACATAAATGCTTACTTTTAAATTTTTGACTTTTCTTACTTGCTTTACTAATTTTCTAACTTCCCTTTGTACCTATAGTTCTGCTCTTGATAGCAATTTAATAAGAATAAATATAATAAAATTAACATAATTAAAAAGAATAAATGATGTTAGGTACAGCTACAGTAAATGATTTTGGATTATCAAGGTGATAAAACCAATTAAATCTACTGAGTGTCTTCCTTGAATTCTGAGACCTAGAAAAATTCATAAATACTTACCTTCTACTGGCCTTTTTGAAATTTCAAGGGTAAGCTAATATTAATTTCTTATTGGAAATTTCCTGTGAATGACTCTGTTACTAGTGCCTATTAAAGTATGCACTAGTATGCTGAATTTTTTCTATTCTCTTTGAATTATAATACCTTTTAGCTTTTTCAGTTTGCTGGTAATAATTGCAGAAGTAAGTTGTAACTATTCTCTTTGCACAGATGAAAAGGAAATGATTCTAGATTGATTACGTTTTATTTCAGGCCTTGACAGATTGTTTATGATTGTAGCTTCCTTCATTGGCATACAAACTCACTTTTAACTGTGGCTCATCTCCTAAAAAATATGAGTCACTAAAATTGGAGAAATTCTCTCAATTTATATATACAGATTTCATGTGCCCCTTGGGATACTTTATTTAAACTGGTAAGTATCAAATTGCCAAGATATATTTTCACCTGATGTTCTAATTAGTTTGTGATGGCATTTTATTTATATGAAGTCATATTACAAGCCAGGAAAAGCAGGTTGTATTTTCAAGCTGAACGGTTTCTCAGATCATCATTTATTGAATTTTTCACCTGTATTTTTTGCTTGTTTTTTGGTTTTTGTTTTCGGTCATGGAGCTTGAACTCTGGGCCTGGGCACTGTCCCTGAGCTCTTCAGCTCAAAGCTACTGCCCTACCCCTTGAGCCGCAGGGCCATTTCCAGTTTTTTAGTGGGTAATTGGAGGTAAGAGTCTCATGGTCTGCAGTACATGGGCTGGCTTTGAATCACCATCCTCAGATCTCAGCCTCCTGAGTAGCTATGATTACAGGCATGAGCCACTACACCCTGCTACCTTTTGTTGTTGTTGTTATTTGTTTGTTTGCCAATCTTGGGGCTTGAACTAAGTGTCTCAGCACTGTCCTTGGGCTTTCTCAAGGCTAGAGCTCTACCATTTGAGTCACATTGCCACTTCCAGCTTTTTCTATGTATGTGGTACTAAGGAATTGAACCCAGGTCTTTGTGCATGCTAGGCAAGCACTCTACCACTAGACCAAACTCCCAGCCCCTTTAATTTAAAACTGAAAATAGCTCACCATATAGCTTCTTTCCCAAGAAAAATAAAAACCAGAGAGATATCCCAAAACCAGACAGAGACTCATCAAAGAAAGAGAACTAGAAACCCATTTCTTTGATGAATATTGGTGCAAAACTTCTCAACAAAATCCTGGCCAATTGACTTCAACAACTCATCAAAAAAATCATATACCACCATGATCAAACAAGATTCATCACAGGGATGCAAAGCTGGTTCAATATATGCAAGTCAATTAATATAATTCATCACATCTATAGGAGCAAAGGCAGGAATCACATGAGTATCTCAATTGACGCAGAAAAAGCATTTGATAAAATCCAGCACCACTTTATGCTAAAAGTTCTGGAGGAACTAGGAATCCATGGAACATTCCTCAGTATAATGCAGCTACTATTATCCTTAATGGTGAAATGTTAAAGCCATTCCCACTAAAATCAGGAATGAGACAAAGATGTCTGCTTTCTCCTCTTTTCTTCAACAAAGTATTAGAATTCCTAGCTAGAGCAATAAAGCAAGAAGCAAACATAAAGGGGATCCAAATAGGCAAAGAAAAAGTAAAACAGTCGCTCTTTGAAGATGACATGATTCTATATATAAAGAACCCTGTAGACTCTACTCCCAAGCTACTTGAACTAATAAAAAAACTTTGGTAAAGTAACAGCTTATAAAGTTAACCCTCAAAATCAATGGCGGGCTGGGAGTGTGGCCTAGTGGTAGGGTGCCTGCCTAGCAAGCATGAAGACCTGGGTTCGATTCCTGGGTACCACATACATAGAAAAAAAAGCCAGAAATGGTGCTGTGGTTCAAGTGGTAGAGCTCTAGCCTTGAGAAAGCCCAAGAAAAGTGCTCAGGCCCTGAGCTTAAGCCCCAGAACTGGCAAAAAAAAAATCAATGGCTTTCCTGTATACCAACAACAAAAAGAGCAAGCCTGAAATTAGGAAAGCAACTCCTTTTACAATAGCCTCAAAAAAAATAAAATACTTAGGAATTAACTTAACCAAGGAGGTAAAGGACCTATATGATGAAAACTTTAAAAACCAGAAAAAGGACATTAAAACAGATCTAAGGAAGTAGAATAACTTCCCATGCTCCTGGATTGGAACAATTAACATTGTGAAAATGGCAATACTGCAAAAGGCTATCTACAAATTCAGAATCAATATCCCAATGTCATACTTCAATGAAATAGAGGAAGCAATCCAAAATTTCATATGGAATAATAAAACAATAGCAAAAACAATCCTTAGCAGAAAGAGCAGCACTGGAGGAATATCAATACCAAGCTCCAAACTCTATTACAAAGCTAATAAAAAGCAGCTTGGTACTGGCACAAGAACAGGCCTGAGGACCAATGGAATAGAACTGAAGACCCAGAAATCAACCTGCAGATCTATGGCCACCTAATCTTTGATAAGGGAGCAAAAACAAAAACAAAAACAAAAAACCAGGATGGAAGAAAAAGCCTCTTCAACAAATGGTGCTGGCAGAATTGGCTAAACACATGAAGAAAACTAAAGTTAGATCCTTGTCTGTCTTTCTGCACCAGAATCAGCTCCAATTGGATCAAAGACCTGGAGGTAAAAGCAGATACACTGAAAATTTTACAGAAGGAAATAGGAGACACTTGGGCTCCTTGGCACAGTTCGAAACTTTTTTAATAAAGGCCCAGAAACACAAAAAATGTCAAAGAAAGTTTGGACAAATGGGGCTGCATTAAATTGCAGAGAATCTGCATGGCAAAGGACATACCTAACAAGATAAATAGGAATCCCATACAGTGGGAAAAGATCTTTACTTAATGGACAAGGGTCTTATACCTAAAATATATCTACAGATCAAGAAATTAAATCTTCCAAAAAGAAACCCTCAAAGAAACAATCATCCCATTAAAAGGTAGGCTAAAGATTAAAGAGAAACTTCTCTGAAGAGGAAATAAAAATAGCCAATAGACACATGAAGAAACATCTCTGGCCGTAAAAGAAGTGCAAATTAAAACAACTTTGAGATTTCACCTCACCTCAGTTAGAATGACCATTATCAAGAAAGCTAATAACAACAGATGCTGGTAGGGATGTAGACAGAAGGGATCACTACTACACTGTTGGTGGGAGTGTAAACTTGTCCAACTGCTCAGGAAAACAGTATGGAGATTCCTCAAAAGGTTAGATAGAATGAGGCTAAGTGAAATGAACTTCAGGATATGGAAACAAGAGGTTTAGCTTTGTGATTGTTGTTCTTAATGTACTATGTGAAGCTATTTCTTTTTTCTTTTTTTCCCCTTAAGGTTTATCTCATGTTGTTACTGTATCTGACTTTGGTACTTGGTATATTATTAGTGTATTAGAAAATGGCAAGGTAAGAGGAAAATAAGTTGAGGGGTGAGGGGAAGGAAAGGGAGAGAAAGACATGGGAAGGGATAACAATGTTCAAGAAGTATTGTACCCACTACCTGGTGAATTTAACTGTAAACTCTCTGTACTCACCCCAACAATAAAGAAAAAGAGAGATACGTAGAAAAGAACAACACGATTAAGTTGGGTTAAGTCCAGGAAAGTAAATCAAGATGGTAAATATACAACAAGAGCTGGGATAGGAAATGGCTCTCCAGGTGCACAGAGGCTTGGTGGAAAAGTGAGGGTTGAGGTGCAAACTTAGTTGAGCAGTTACTGGAAATATTTTCCCCTTCTTTGTAGGCAACTCAGGTGTTAGAGTAGGTCATACTGTTCAATGTTCAGATGCTCCAATGTTTAATTATGCAAATGATTTCCCCAATGGTTACCCAGCTGCTGGCAGAGCCTCTGTAGCCATGCCTCATTTGTCACACCCATGAACACACAAATGTCTTCTGATTGAAAAATGCATTTGTTTTTGGTGGGGAGTGGGGCATGGAAAGGAGAGTTAACTGAAAGTGTTCCCGAGGTCCCATTCTTGCTATAGGTGTGACGGCTGTAGGTATGACGGCCAGGTACAAGTTTGAATCTCAAGAAGGAGAGAGACTTCTCAGCCTGCTTGAAAGGAAGTGTTGATGCTAAAGGAAGAAGTAATTTTCTTTTTTAATATATTTTTATTGTAATTAATAGAAGGGTTACATTACATTCGCCAGATGGAAGGTGCATTACTTCACAAACATTGATACCCTTTCTCATGTCTTGGTTCACATTTCCCTCCCTCCACTCCCGCCCCTCATCTTGTTTTCCCCCCTTTAAAGGAAGAAGTAATTGTCTAACCCAAGAATTTCCTACCAAACACTTAAAGCAAGAGATCATATTTCAGTGACCAGCAGCAATAAGCAAAACTTGAAGACAGGAGGAGATAAAAGTTAGCTGTTTTAATCTATAAACCTGTTCATTTCTGAGCAGAGCGCTTGCAGATAGGATGGCTTCCATGTTTTCTCCTCCCCCAGCCTTGCATGCCATTCCTCTTCAATGGAAACGTCTGAACTTGTTAGGGACCCAGACCACATCATCGCAATTGTGTTTCCTAATGAATAACATGTCACATTTCCATGACAAAAAATGTCCTGCATAAGATTCCTAGGTCCCTTCAGGGCCAAGCATTCTCTGTTCTCACGGGGCATGAAAACTGGAGCATTTGAATGAATTGAAACAGTGAGTTTTCTCTTCTCTACAGTAAAAGCCAGAGGAAAGATTACGGACTCGTCCATGAGATTCTATAAATGTGATGTGAAAATACCCACTTCCCTTTCCCAGAGACTCTTTTCAGAGAATAACCTCTTTTCTACTTGTCTTTATGTTCTAAATCCTTGTACAAAGCTAGTAATGTGTAATTCCTATTTTGAAATTGCTGGTTTGACTGTATGTATCATCTCAATTGTAAAGCATGTTGCATTCTTTTTTGGCAAATGTAGGTAGTGTACATATTCCAATAGGGAATTTTTGGCTTACTTCCATCTTTAATTGTATGGGATGGTTGCGGTTTTAATGCTATCAGAAAAGATAAGATTTGATCTATCAAGATGATTGGGAGAGGGTGGGGAAAGGGGAATGGATACAAAAACATGAGAGGGGATATCAATGTGTGTGGCACCTACTAACTGACAAATGTAACTGTAACCCCTCTAAACATTATCCCAACAATTAAAAAAAGGTAAGGTTTGATCTAATGAAAAATCCATGTCCAATGGAAAACTAAGCAACTGCTTCAAAGTATTGAGAGTAGAAATGCCGTGTGATTCAGTGATCCCACTTCCTTTGTATTCATCAAGAAGCAAAGTCTTGAACAGGGATGGTGTGTCCTGTGTGTTGCTACATTATCTGCAGGAACTGAGATTTGACAAAACCTAAATATCCATCAACAAATGAATAGATAAAAAAAATGTGAGATGTATAGAGAGAGTATAATTCTACCTTGAGGAAAAGGAAGTCCAATCCAGGCAACAGTGGGTCAGTCCGGTAGTCCAGAGGCTGAGATTTGAGGATCCTGGTTTGAAGCTAGCAAGGGTTATGTTTCCTGTCTAGAAGTCAAGCACAGAGTTAGAGTCAACTTCACGTGACAAATATCAAGAATAATCTGCTCTGTCAAAAAAAATTGAATAGCAAACCAACATATCCAGTTAATAAGTGAGTAAATAAATTGAACAGACACTTCTCAAATAAATACATGAGGAAATGTTCATCACCATAAAGAAAATGCAAATCAAGACCACTAAGATGTCATCTCCCCCTAGTCAGACTATAAATCATCAAGCAAACAAACAAGTTTAAGAGAGTTCTACATCCATGCCAACATTTTTTGTGGAGACACCTCAAAAGCTAAAAATAGAGCTATCTTGTGACTCTACCATGCCACTATTGAGTGTAAATAAATACACAAGAAAGATAACCTGCATGTCTATGTTTATTGCCCCTCTGTTCCCAATAGTCAAACTGTAATCAGCTGTGCATACTCAACAGTCGATGAATAGATAAAGACAATATGGTAGATATATATTATGAAATATTATTTAGCCACAAAGAAAGATGAAATCATGTCATTTGTAAGAAAATGGTTAGCGCTGGAGATCCTCATGTTGGGTGAGGTAAAAATCAAACTTAAAAAATGAAATGTCATATGTTCCCACTCATTTGTGAAACGCAGACCTAAAGTAGTAATGCTAATAATAACAATGGTATATGAATATAGAAGGGGGTTTTCTGAGGGCATCAGAGGTGGGAAGGGGTAAAGGTAGCAATCAGCAAAAGGCTGGACTGGAGGTATGGTTTAAATACTAGAGTATCAGCCTAGCAAGCAAGCCAAGTGATTGTGAGGCCTTGAGTAGAACCCTCAACAAAGGTTCTAACAAATAGTGATTGTGTGTGTTTAAAAAAGAACTCTCAGCCAGATGCAGTGGCTCATGCCTTTAACCCAGCTATTCAGGAGGCTGAGATCTGAGGTTTGTGGTTCAAAGAGATTCAGGGCACTAAAGACTGTGAGACTCTTATTAGAAAAGGGGAAGTGGGGCTATGGCTTAAGGGGTTAGGGGGTAGCCATGAGCTGAAGAGCTCAAGGACAGTACCCAGGGCTAGAGTTCAAGCCCCATGACCCCTCTCCCCCATCACCACAAAAAAACTCCCAAAGAAGGGGAATCAAGTAGTGATTGTTAAGTTATGGCCCAAAGGCAACATCTAGTCCACTGTATTTTATGTTAAAAGAAAGTTTTATTATAACAGCCATAGCCTGGTCACTTAGGTGGGATAAATGGATATGTTCATGTTACTTTAGCTTTCTGCAATCACCTGTAAACCTAGACTGTATGACCTCTAAAATCTAAAGTGTTCACTGTCAAAACAAATTTCGGGCTCTCAATGATAGTCTTTCCTCGTTTACATTGATATCGTTTCTTAGTAGTGAATGCCCTTTGCCCCTATCTTACATAAATGCATCCAGCTATTCTTTCCTTTCCTAAATGTGTGAGAGTCTGTAGGTCATGAAACTCCCATGAAGCAGAGCACTGTACCACCAATGGATCCAACAGACTGCCCAGTGTCGCAGAATGAATTGTGACTGGATCTTTTGTGGTGATACTGTGGACCATTGAGAATAATATGAAAATTACCTTCTGAGCATTTATGAAAGATGCTTTAATTTTAGAGTTCATAAACAAGATCAGAGTTATGTGGTTTAACAAAAGGTCTCCTTATGTGGCTACACCCCTGCCAAAAAAAAAAAAAAACAACCCATGATGAAATCCTGAACCATGGTAATCTTAATGTGCACTTTCAGATTTCCATGTGGCAAACCAAATTGACTAATGTATCTGTCCATAAATATTATGGCTGCTATTAGAAGGCGCTTGGGATATATAGACGGTTCTATTAAGTACACACGTGGTCTTCACCCTCACTATGGGTCCACATCCTAATAAATATATTCCAAGCACAGTCCTGCAGTCAGTTTTTCTTTTTAAATATTTATACTCAGTAACAAATGTACTCTTCACTTCCCAGCATCTTGCCCATTTACTTGAACCTGATTTTCATACTGTGTGTCTGTTTCCCATCTGGAGGCTATTCTAGGGTTAGTGGTTACAGAGACTCTAAAAGTCCACTGATTTGAAAAAACCCCAGGCTGAGACCTATTTCCCAAACTTTTCCAGGTTCGTTTGAAACCGAAAGACAACTATTTCCTCCAAGATGATTTGAAAATATTAGGCTAAGACATGTTTTCCATGTCAACTAAAGAAGAATAAGTAGAGAAAAAATTCTTCCAATTCAGTCACTGAAGAGCACAAGCCATATAGCAATAGCCATACAATAACAAGCTTAGTTATTAGACCTATCAGTAACCGATTTCACTCAGCAAGTTCATATTTACAACTGCCTCTACACAAAGCATGTGTGTCCATGCTTCTTTGTATTTGATTATATAGTAGAATCATAGTTCTAATATCTGCCTGTAAGATTCAAATGATGACTATATATATGTATATGTATATGTATATATGTATATGTATATATATGTGTATATATATATAAATATATATTAGGCTAAGTCATGCCTCCCATGTCAACTAGAAAAGAATCAGTAGGGGAAAAACTTCCGATCAAGTTAAAGTCATTGAAAGACACAAGCCACACATATACATCTCTCTCTCTCTATATAGAGAGAGAGTGTCAGTCATGGGGCTTGAACTCAGCACCTGGGCGCTGTGCTGAACTTTTTCATTCAGGTGTAGTGTTATACTACTTTTGGGCCTCAGTGCAACTTCTGTTTTTTTGTAGTTAATAGGAGGTAAAAGTCCCACAGACTTTCCTGCCCAGACTGGTTTTGAACTTCGAACCTCAGATCTCAGCTTTCTGAGTCACTAGAATTACAGGCATGAGCCACCTTAGTCCCTGCTCTGGCAAACTTAATCCATAAAGGAAACAGATCAAAATAATTTTTTAAAGTTATTACGTGTGTGTGTGTGTGTGTGTGTGTGTGTGTGTGTGTGTGTTCCAGTACAGGGACTTGAACTCAGGACCTGATCTCTGTCTCTGCACTTTTCTCAAGGTTAGCACTCTACCACTTGAGCCACAGCTCCATTTTAGTTTCTTTTCGGGCATGGGGGCAGTGCTGGTTAATGAAGATATGAATCCCCTAGCTAGGTCTACAGACATGAGTTATCAGCACTTGGCTTACATTTATTTTAAAAATTGATTAGTATTAGCACATGTTACTTTCACTTATTAATTAAATGGGAGGTGTCATTCTGATATTTCTGTACATGCATATGATGTACTAATTCCACTCCGTCTATTTTGCTCTTTCTTTTTAACCCTTCTCTCACCTGTTCCTCCTTTTAAGCAGTTTTTTGTCGGATTAATTATGCTATTTTATGTATATGGGTCTATATAATCCATAATGTACTTTTATAATACTCTGGTACCTAAAATGAAATATTCTTTTAACTTCAGGTTGACAAAGATGAGAAATGTTTGATGCTAGGCTGTGTGTTGGGTGTGAGGAGAAATTACTCCTGTCATGCATATTGGAACTTTAAAATTTGGGGGGACAGTTCAGCTTGACTATGTATTTGTTAATGTGTTCACTTCACTCAGAAATTCTATCTGCAGAAGTATATTTCACATGTGTGAAAAGACATTCTTTGTAGTATTGCTTAATAATAAAAGGCTAGAACCAGCAAAGCCTATAATAACATCGGTTTAGACTGAATTGTGTCCTTCAAGATTCAGATATTGAGTCCTCCCTACCACACCAGAACTTCAACATACCACTCTATATGGAGAGATGGTCTTTAAAAGAGATAAAATTAAATAGGCCGTAAGTTTGGGGCTCCAATCCAGTATGATTGGTGTCCTTTCTAGGTCAAGGGAGAAACACTGGGAGGAGCTTCAGTGTTTTGAAGCACTCGAATAGAAATATTCACAGCTGTTTGTATTTCACCACTTAGATTCTTGTAAAAGAAAGAAAACTTAGGCTTAGACAATTGGGAACTAAAAAGTACAAAAAATCATGCAATTTTTTGGAGAGATCAAATTTCATTGGCCAGGATTTGATTTCATAAGTATTTATTCATAAAAATCATTCTTTACTATGTATAAAATGTAGTATGATAAAGAAAAGGGTGAACTAGTAAAGAGGAAAGTGAGGAAAACCATGTAACAGACTTGGATTCCAGAGACCTTACAGACTTTAAGACAGTAATAAGGTAACACAGCTAAGTCTACCCTAGAGTATAAAAACCTGAGACACAAATAATTTAGGAGGTAGCTCAACCTGGTAGTTGAATCTGATTTTTGAAGTTGGATTACATTAGTTAGAGTCTCTCAGGAGGAGGGGGCGTGAAACACAGAAACGATACACTAGAAGGACAGAGAGAAATCACATCAGGAATTATCATCAGGAGTTGTCAGTGATGTAACTCTTACGGTCACTGGCTGGGAGGGATGAAGGGTGGGGAATGAGGTGCTGAGGTAGAGATTTAGGTAGAGAAGGCCATTCTGAGAAGAGCAGAGGCCTTCAATTGAGGGCTACAGACGACGCAGCAGGAGGGAGCTCAGCAGTAGCTTTGACTGTCACCTCCTGCCTCAGCTCCTCTGGGTTGAAACAGCTGGAATCCAGAAGTCAAAGAAGGCCACTGGTGCAACTTTTGAAGATGATCCTCAGAACAGATCACTGCCTGGCACGGAGGAAGATGGAGGGAGACGATAGCCTTTATTACTCATGCCTTGTTGGAAGAGTGTGTCTCTCAATAAATTTAAGTTAGTTTGAAAACTTCCTGGACTGATTCTTTTCCATTTGCCAGTAGGCATGGTTTCTCCTGGTGTTTTCAGATCGGTTATCTAGAGGGCCAAGTGCTGAGGTCAAATCCAATGACTCTTCTGAAGTTGATTCACAGCCTTGCTGTGCCTTAGCCATGTTCCTCTGGACAAGTAAGTCTGTCATTAGAAGTTTATTTCCTCAGAGTGAAAAGGGGGCTGATAATCCTATTCCAGAGGGTTATTAGAAAGATGAAAGGAGCTAATGTATATAAGTCTTTGGTAGGATGCATCATCATAATCCATAAATACTGGCTTATTTCATCTTGTTTAATTTTCCCAAGACTTTAAGTTTTAATGACTGACTGTTCAGGTCTTGATCTTGCAAGCATCTGTTGACTAAGATAAAGATTTTCAGGAGCTGTTCTGACCTGCGCAGAAGAAACCATCCGTATCCGTATCTCACGCTGCCACTTGGCTCAGCATTGTGCCCAGTCAGCTAGCTCTTGGAATTCCCCATATGATTTCTATCAGAGGGCTAACAATGACATACTCCTAGCACAAAATGATTTCTTTTACCTTTTTTTAAAAAAATTTTACACAAAAACATGATGTCAGAAAGTGATAGTGTATCTTTCTTGTGTAGAGAAATAGCTGCTGGAATGTCCAGAAAGCCCAAAATTTCACTGCAGTGGGAACAAGGATCCTCACTTCTATATGTTAGCCACCAATGTGTTTAGTTTCTGAAAAACTGTGGGCCTATCAATAACTCATATGTTTTTCTGTTATAATTATCTTTAAGTAGTTGTACAAAAGAGTTGGCATTTAACAAAGCAGTTTATGCAATGTATCTCAATCTATGTTACCCCTTTCAACATTCTCACCCGTCCCTCTCTTACCCTTATTTTATTTTTGTCAGTCTTGGGGTTTGAACTCAGGGCCTGGGCACTATTCCTGAGCATTTTTTCCCCCTCAGAGCTAGTGCCCTACTACTTGAGCCACAGCACCACTTCTGGCTTTTTAGTGGTTATTTGAAGCTAAGTCTCACAGACTTTTTTGCCTGGGCTGGCTTTGAACTGAGGTATTCAGATCTCAGTCTCTGAGTGGATTCTAGGCACAAAGCACAGGCTAATTTTTGTTAAGTTTTAGTTTTAAAAATGCCTTTGGGGGGCGGAGACTAGAGGATTGTAAGTGTAAGGTTAGCCTGGCCTACACAATGGAACTTTGTTTCAAAAACCAAATGAAAAACATGAGAAGGGTATCAATGTATGAGAAGTAATACATTTTCTATCTGGCGAATATAACTGTGACTCCTCTATACATAAAAATCAAATGAAATCAAAGCAAAAAGCTTTTTCAGAAAGCATCTGTGTGTCTTAAAACAAGTGAATACAAGTAATTTCTTTTTTATTTTTACGTATTTCTACACAAGGGGTTCAATCCAACATGTCAGTTAATGAGTAAGATGTGTCTTGAACGGTATCATCCCTTCCACCATTCTCCCCCATGTACTAGAGCAGGTAATTTCATTGAATGGGGACACACTGATTTCTCAACAGCACAACACTGCAGAAGGTAGATAATGAGAATTTTTTAGAATTATATTCCCTCATAGTTGTCCTTTCTTGGGTTGTGGTGCTTCCTCCCTCCCCCCATAACAAAACTTCAGCCATCTACCAACACTGCAGGTTTTGAACATATAAGATAATCTGGTGAGCACTGCATTTTAGTGATATGTTGTATACATTCTTGTTCTGTCAGTAACATCAGGCCTTCCTGTATTTTCTTTTAGCGTGATATTCCTTTTCCAAGTAATAACATCACCCTTGCACTCCCCCAACATTGAAATTTACCAAAATAGGAAATCATATTTGATACTTGCTTTTCCACATTCTGGAATCGCATGCATTAACACATTCCTACCTGTTTATCATTGTAGGAGAGGCAGGTAGTCCAAAAAGTCTCAGCCCTGGACGGGCAATCCATTTACCTGACTATGGTTACTGCAAAAAATGCCAAGAAATGCTGGTGATATAGTAGTTTCAAACTCGATAGCACAATTGAGAAACAGAGCCTTTTACACACACTACTAGTAAAGCACACTCATTTTCACACATGCCTTCTGGATGGAATACAATCCAGCATGAAGACTGTGAAGATGAATCATGATTGTCAAATTGATTAGATGCAGAAATGCCTAGCTGATTAGTAAAGCATCTTTCTGGATGTGTCTATGATGGCGATTAGGATGAAACTGGGGTTTTTAGGATCTTGAAAAGCATAGATGGAAAATGGAGAGAACAAAGTATTTTATAGTATAGTAACATGGAGATGTACTCACATTGCCTTTGTGATACTTTCATTACTCCATGGACTCGATTCTGGAAGAGGGACAAGAGACCTTTTTCTCTCTTTTTCTCTCGCCCTTCTTTGCTTCCTTCCCTCCCTCTCTCCTTCCCTCCCTCCCTCCCTCCCTCCCTCCCTCCCTCCCTCCCTTCCTTCCTTCCTTCCTTCCTTCCTTCCTTCCTTCCTTCCTTCCTTCCTTCCTTCCTTCCTTCCTTTCCCTTCTTCCTTCCTTCCTTTTTCAAAGCCTGTTGGCAGTATGGAAGCTCTATTTGAACTAGGGTTATAAGATTAGATAACAGCCACCCTACATGTAGTTTCAGAATTAGCTTTCTGAGGTTTTTGGTTAGCCTCCATGTGAACAGTTCCCCATTCAAATACTTCTTATACAAACCCCAGCTTTCATGGAAATATTCCAGGATATGTCCATACTTCCTGATATTACTTTAAAGTTTCTTTAACATACTGCTCTCAGAACTAGGGCTATGTGCATCCCATATCTTTTCTGATTCAGGGAGACCAACTGATAGGGATGTCTTTAGATTTATATAATTTTCAAACTTGGAGAACATTGATTATTTTGTCAGTGTTTTTAGTCCTCGGTCCCTCCCGACCCGCAGGAGGGATAGGGAGAACATGCCCCCCCCCCCAAGTTGGCCTAAGGAAAGGGCCGAATGACCGCCTGCACCCAGCCCTCCCTCATGGGAGGACAATCAAACACTCAGACGCTTCAGAGAGACCTGTCAAGGCAGGCACTCGTTTATTGAGGAAGTCCATTCAGCTAATATAGGATACAGGAACCTATCAGCACAAAGATGGGCAGGGCAGGAGAGGTACTCTCATTGAGGAAGTAGAATGCATGTGCTGTTCAAAAGGGCAGAAGGTTCAATCCCAGAAGTGGCCTTACAAACCACAGCCACGCCTTCCAACCAGGCGGCAGGCACCATCTCAGCCAGGTGCGGTCCCAAGACCAGGGAATGAGCACTGGGCCACGAGTTAGGCCTCCTTTTACAGCATAGGTTTCCATTTCCCTGATGTGACGTGCTCCACATTTAACATATGTGCAATTGAACAATGATGCTGTAAACTCACAGTTTAGTAGGATCTGAAGGGTCTTCAGATATCTTCAAGTTGGGAATTATTAGATTATGTAAAAGAGGGGCTTGGCTCTTGCTTAGGGTTATCTAGCAGAGTCAAGACTGGATCCATGTTGTCCTGACTGATTCAATAACCTCTAAAAAGGTTATTTACAAAGAAGTACGTACCATTCGAGACAGAAAAATCTCTTTCTATGTTTCCAACATCTTCACAAAATAATCCCATGAGGATGATGAAACAGATCTTGTACCCACTTCAAGGGATACAAGAAAGGAAGTTCACACAAGTAGTAAGTGGAAAACCTGGGACCCAAATGCAACTTTTTCTGGTCAGAGGCCATCCTTGACCGACTTCTTAAAGGAGTACAAACCCCACTCCCCTCCCCCCCATCTACACCAGGGGGTCTGAAGCAGGGAACAGCAGGAGGTGCAGAAGGAAGTGTGGGTCAGGGGTGGAGCTGGGCAAGAAGCTGGGGTGTTGATGAGACAACCAAGCAGCTCAGGAATGGGGAGTGAAGACCAGAGCTCTGTGGACTGCAGCAGAGCAATTCTCATGGTCTCAGTGGCAGGAGGTTATTATGGTGACAGGATGACTGAGTTGCCACTACTATTTCATATTCTTATCACCTTTCTTTAGGCACTAACTGCCTGTCCTTCGAAGTGGCTGTTTACTTAGACACCTATCATGTGGCTGCTGTTTTAATGAGAATGTTGTATAGATTCGCTCCCAATGTCTTCTAGAAGTAGGCATTAACCTAAGTTCTTTATTAAATTTAAAAGGTCATCTTCAAGTGGTTGCATGAAACAGTTTCAATTCAACATGTCACATTATGAGTGCAGTACACCTGGACCAGTGTCACATCTTTCATTGTTCCCATCCCACTGTCCTTATCCCTTCCAAACCCGCCTGTCCCTCATTCCCTGCTTCCAGAGTCACAGGTGTGCATTGAATATCATCACTGCCTTTACCCAGCCTTCCTCTCTCTATTTGTTTGCCTCTCTCTCCCTCCCTTTGACCTTTTCCTCTTCACAACACATATGTCAGCTTCCTGGTATTAATTTTGATAAACTATAAGTTGTTCAAAGGACTTAAATCACTGGAATCCTCCCATGCATGTACCATCAATTTGTTTTTGTGTGTATGCATATGACCCTGTATGTTTTCATAGATGTTTATAATTTAGATATGACTTCCATATATGAGAGAAAACATGTGTCCTTTGTCTCCCTGAGTCTGATTTACTTTGTCTCTCTGAGTCACTTAGTATACTTTCTTGTTCAATTGAATTCTTAATGAATTAACTTAACTGGAATTAAGTGAAGATTACGGTTTAATAGAAGAAATCATAACAAAATACCTTTTGCTTTGACCTAAAAAAACCCGAAACAAATGGGTCAGGAGTTTGGCCTAGTGGTAGAGTGCTTGCCTAGCATGCAGAAAGCTCCGGGTTCAATTCCTTGGTAGCATATAAACAGAAAAAGCCAGAAGTGGTGCTGTGGCTCAAGCGGTAGAGCTTTAGCCTTGAGTGGACGAGCTCAGGAACAGCATCCAGGCCTGGGGTTGAAGATCCACTAGTGAGAAAAGCAAGCAAACAAACAAAACAAACAAATGAATTCTCATTTAAAGAGCAAGTGCTCAATAGACTTTTTTTTTCTTTTCTTTTTTTCTTTGCCAGTCCTGGGCTTGAGCTCAGGGCCTGAGCACTGTCCTTGGACTTTCTCAAGGCTAGAGCTCTACCACTTGAGCTTTAGCATCACTTCCGCCTTTTTTCTATGTATATGGTACTGAGGAATTGAACTCTGTGCATGCTAGGTAAGCACTCTACCACAAGGCCAAACTCCCCCCCCCTTTCTTTTCTTTTACATAGTCTTATTTTTTGACCTCATAGGAATTAAACCTATGACATCAAACATGCTACATAAATCATTACTCATGGAGCCCCTGCCCAAGTGCCAACTTTAGAGAGATTTTAGCTTCTACCTTTTAGGAAAGAAATATTTATTTATAAAAGGGGAAAAAAGTTTGGGAAAGAAATTGATCTCAACTGCAGGTTCAATAAGGAACTGGTATTGTTTACTTATTGCAAATGTTATTTCTTAATTCCCTGAAAAAGAGAAATAAGGACTCTTTCAGAATAGTGTACCTTTGGGCTGACCTTTGTTCCTGCAGAGGCAAAAATGTGAGCCTCAGCCCATCCTCATGTTGGGGTGGGGGGTTGCCTGTGTTCATAAAGATTCTTCCCCCTTGTATAGTCATAAAGATGGAGTTGAATGCTAATCTACAGCTTGGTGGACTTAAGGATGGAAGAAATAAAATCGGTAACAGCAGCCTGTGGTCTAGAAACTCAAAGCAAAATTGAAAATGGTTCCAGAGCAACGTGGTGTTTTAGTGCCATGTGCCGCATTTTTAAGCATTATGTCATGTGGGGATTTAATTTGCATTCTTCCGAGCTTAATTTTCAGTGTGAGGGGTCTGTTTGCTCACTGATGCTTTCAATTTAGTACCCTGCTATTGCAGAATATATTGCTCAAAGTTGCTGATCCTGTTAATGTCAGGAAAGGGAGGGGAAAACCCCGCATAGCAGAACATGGAACTAATTTATGGAATGATGAAAAGCCTGGGACTGTGTCTTCCTTTATGTCATTCTTATTGCCTCAATATTTCTCTCTCTCTCTCTCTCTCTCTCTCTCTCTCTCTCTCTCTCTCTCTTCACTATTTAAGTGTTTCTTGTTCCACATTCCTTTAATTTTCTCTAATTCCTGTCTTTCTCCATCTTTACTCTTCATTTGCATCTTGTTTTTGGTGGTGGTGGTGGTAGTGGTGACATTAGTGCGGCTTGAATTCAGGGCTTGGGCACTGGCCCTGAGTTCTTTTGCTTAAGGCTAGCTCTCTGTCACTTTGAGTTGCAGTACTACTTCCAATTTTCTGGTGGTCAATCAGAGATAAGAAACTCACAGAATTTCTTGTCTAGGCTGGCTTCGAACAGTGATCCTCAGATCTCAGCCTCTGGAGTAGCAAGGACTACAGGTGTGAGCCAGCAGTGCCCAGATCAGCAAGGCTCACTTAAACACCCGACTGGAGCTCATCAGATGCGATTTTTGTTCCTTGAGACCTCATGACTAGTGTCTTCCCAATATTTCTTTTTTCTTTTTCTTTTTTTTTTTCCCAGTCCTGGGCTTGGGCTCAGGGCCTGAGCACTGTCCTTGGACTTTCTCCAGGCTAGCACTCTACCACTTGAGCACCACTTCCGGATTTTTTCTATGCATGTGGTACCGAGGAATCAAACCCCGGTTTTTGTGCATGCTAGGCAAGCACTCTACCACTAGGCCAAACTCCCAGCCCCTTCTCAATATTTCTTATATTGAACATGGCAAGTGCTTTTACATCATACCAATCTTTCTTGGAAAATGGATCAGCCATTTTCTTCTTTGCTCCCTTTGCCTTAGGCTGATTCTAAACACATGGGCTATATCGTTTTTTTTCTTTTTCTTTTTCTTTTTTTTTTTTTTTTTAGTCAGTCCTGGGCTTGAGCTCAGAGCCTATGCACTGTCCTTGGGCTTTCTCTAGGCTAGCACTTTACCACTTGAACCACAGCACCACTTCTGGCTTTTTTCTATGTGTTTGGTATTGAGGAACCCAGGTCTTTGTGCATGCTAGGGAAGCACTTTCCCATTAGGCCAAACTCCCAGCCCTTGTAGACTATATCTTAAAATGCTGTTTGGAAAAAGGGAAGAGGCTACCAAATCTCTTGGCCTAGAGTTATTGAAGCATATAAAACTTTCAGAGAAAAAGTAGCATAAAAAGGCAAAATATTTTTCACATTTGTATTATTAGTACTATTCCTAGAATTTGTCCCTACTAATAGTACTCTTATTGGTACTATTACTAACTTGGATATATACTAGTAAAATATATGTTAATATTTTCCATCTTGGGGAGGCGGCATAAAGTATGGGAAAAATAGGGACTTTTTTTGTTGAAATTTGTTGAATTTCTTTCTTTTAAGTTTGTACATTTACATATACCATATACATATTTTAAATCCTTCACTATTTTGCTTGATTTCTATCACATAAAAGCCATTTTCAACGCAAGAACTTTTGTTGTTGGAAAACAACAAAATACCCCCAACTTACAAAAAACACAGCAACAGTGATATTCATGAACACAAAAATAGGGACTTTTTGAGTCAAACATGAATTTGAATTGAGGTTCTGCCCCTAATTATCATTGCATTATGAGTAAATTATTACCATCAGTTGTTGCTTTACTTTTGCTATTGAAGATCTCAAGCTCACAGAGGCCTATATACTAAAAGCTCTGTATGCCCACTATTATTTTGCTTCACTAAATCTCACCATTTTTTCATATTTATATTAGATATCTCTCTCATTCCTGAGGATAAAAATATTACAGGACTGACAGGCACTGGGGGCTTATGTTTGTAATCCTAGCTACCAAGGTTCCCAGCTACTGAGGATTAGAGTTCAAAGCTTGCCTAGGCAGGGAAGTTTGTAAGACTCTCATCTCCAATTAATTAACAAAAGCTCAGAATCAGAGCTGTGGCTCCAGTGGTAGAGTGCCAAACTTGAGTGAAAAAGCTAAAGAACAACACCCAGGCCCTGAGTTCAAGAGCTAGCACCAGCACACACAAACACACACACACATACACACAAATATTTACAGGGTCTAATTGATCTAATTTGTTTTCTTCCACTTTGAAAGGGAATCTATCCATACCTACATCAATGGTCATAAGAATTAAACAGTATGATAATCAAAAGTGTCTGTCACTGTTTTTCCCCCTTATGTAGAACATCATGAATAAACCACTTTAGTGATCTTTAAAATCTCACATCAAGTTTGAAAACAATATAACCTCCATTTTGGCAGAACTCAGGTTTGAACTCCAGGCCTTGTGCTTTCAGGATGGAGCTCTTTCTAAAAACTGGTTTATGGGGCCAGGAGTTTGGCCTAATGGTAGAGTGCTTGCCTAGCATACACAAAGACCTAGGCTGTATTCCTCGGTACCACATACATAGAAAAGCCAGAAATGGTGCTCTGGCTCAAGTGGTAGAGCACTAGCCTTTAAGAAAGCCCAAGGACAGTGTTCAATCCCTGAGATAAAGCCCAGGACTGGCAAAAATTGGTTTATGCCAGTTATACTGAGGGTTCATTTCATTGTTATATCTCCATATATGTTTCTTCTGTATTCCAATCACATTACTTACTTCCTTCTCTCTAATAAATAGTGTCCTCAACGGGAAGGTAATACCTCTTGTGGCTGGGATACACCTGCAGCCTTGACTAGTAGTTTTTGAGACAGTGTCTTTTTTTCCTGTGATTGAGCAAACGAGGGGCATACATTCCAGGTAGGGGAAGGGTGGCACCTCAAGGAGCCTAGGTCACAAGGAGAATCCCTGGGGAGAAGACATCATGGGTATAGTAAACACGAAGAACTTCATTCCTTCTGGTTTATTGTATAATTTATTTGTTTTATTTACTTGCCTTTTATGCATAACTCGCCATACAAGTGCTGTGAAGAAAAGTGCTCTAGGGTCTGGTTTCTGCTAAGATTCAGATGCTGGCTTGATTAGTTTTAGCAGCAGTGTACTTAACCTTCCTGTGTCATTATTTATAATGTAGAAATCATAGTGGCCATCAGGATGGGTCATTGTGGAGTTTGAGCCTGTTAATAGTTGTTATACACTTAGGACCATGTCTGGCTGTGTCCCTGTGAGCGGAGTTGCTGAATTCTCCTCAGTAAAGGTAGAACAGGAGAACAAAAGAAGATACATGGAAGCTCGGATCAATGAGAGGACAGACACCTCTTCAAGCAGTTCAAATGGGTGTACACTGAAATGCCTCACTTCTAATACAAATATTTTAATGCAAGTATTATGTGCAGAAAATATACTTTTTCCAATTTAAAAAAATGAGTTTTGTGTTAGTGCTCTTGTTCTGCCAGAAAAAAAACAACCACCACCACCACCAACAACAACAACAAAATGCAGCTTGTCAAGATGTAGTTTCCAGGTCTGGTGAGAGCCGTTCTCCTGGACTGTCAATGATCACTTTCACACAAATCATGGGCTGGTGTGCAGGGGGAGACTTTTGGCATCTATTCCTTTTCTTATAAGGACATCAGCTCTCTTGGCTAGGTCCCAACCTTACAATTCATATAATGTTAGCTGTCTTTTTCAATGGCCCAAATTCTCAGCACAGTCACTCAGAAGATGAGGCTTATCTTCAATATATGAATTCTAGGACAAACCAGAATTTAAGAATTGACTATTCATGTTAGTAAAAAGGGCTCTGCTTGGTTATCTCATATTGTTACACTATCTCACTTTGTTACCTGATATATTGGATATATTTGTATTTGGTTATTTGAAAAAAAAAAAAGGGGGGCTCTGATGCCCTAGAGGAACATGGAGTAAAATAGTATACTATCTGAATTCCAGTGTCCTCATTGACGACTAATAATATTTAAAATCTATGGTCAGGTATATTTTGTAATCCAGATCTTTTTTTTAAATTTTATTTTAATATATAGAGGGGTTACAGTTACATTTGCCAGATAGCAGGTGTATTATTTCTCACACATTGATACTCCTCATATTTTGTCCCCATTTTCCTCCCCCACCCCCTCCCCTAATCATTTTCCCCTCCTATTTCAAATATACATATATATAATATACCAGGTAACAAAGTCAGATACTACAATAATATGAGATTAACTAAAAGGCAACACAAGAGAAGAGAATAAAATCATAGTACATTAAGAACAACAGTCACTCATAATTAAGCTCTTGTTTCCATGTCCTGGAGCTCCATTAATTTGGCCTCATCCTATATGGCCTTATGTATTCAGGGTTTGAACTATTGTAATCATCTGCTAGTAGAGTCATAGGTTTGTACTAATTATTAAAAATGAGGGAAAACATTGATCCTATATTCCTTTAGGTCTGGCTTACTTCACTTAATATGATTTTTTTCAAGTCTTTCTATTTCCTTACAAATGGGGTGATGTTGTTCTTTCTGATAGCAGCATAGAATTCCATTGTGTATAAATACCACGTCTTCTTGACTCAATCATCTACTGAGGGGCATCTGGGTTGGTTTCATATCTCTGCTGTGGTAAATAGTTTAAAGAAGCCAATTTTTAGGAGTGACGTCTGGCTCTGGTGGGTTGATTGCTGTCTGAGCATTAGTTTACCAATCTCCTTAATGGTATGTAGATCTGTCTGCTTCTCATCACACCACACCTTCCTTTTCACTAGATCTTCTAGTTCCTAGTAGCTCCTATTAATCTGGATCTTTTTGATTGGAAAATCTAAATTATTTTTCCAAATTTTCTCCACATGCATGAACCCAATTCAAACAAATAGTTGACCATTCACAGTTTACAATGTTTGCTGGCTTTTAGCTTTGAAAGATAGCTTTCCTGGAGAAATTATAAGAGCATGGAGAAATTACCTTTTGGTATATAAAGAGAACATTTTCTTATTCCCAATGATGTCTTTCATAGTGAAGATGACTGTAAAGTAATAATCACCAAGTCATTCTATAAACAAGAGAATCAGTTGAACAAATGCAGTTTCATTGAACATGTTATAACCTGAACAATTCTGAAATATGAATGTCTAACCAGATCTTAGCTCAATCTTTCTGTCCAAACAATAAGTATAATGACTTCCTAGGGCAGCTATAATAATGAAACACAGGTCTAGGAGGGTGGCTTAATGGTAGAGTGCTTGCTTAGCAAGCACAAAGCTGTGGATTCTATTCCTCAGTACACATAAACAGAAAAAGCTGAAGTGTCACTGTAGCTCAAGTGGTAGAGTGCTAGCCTTGAGCAAAAAGAAGCTCAGGGACAGTGCCCAGTCCCTGAGTTCAAGCCCAGGGACTGGCAAAAAACAAAACAAAACAAAACAAAAAAAACCTTAGTGCTTTAAAATAAAACATCTATTGTCTTACCATCTGGAGACAGAAATCTGAAATCAAAGTATCATGAGACCAGGCACCCAATAAAGGAGTTAGCTTCTGATGGACACGTGTGGTCCTTGGTTTAGCTCTGTCTTCACATGGTTTCCATGAGTGCTTTCATATCATCTTCCCTCTGTGTGAATCTGTTTTTCCTCCATAACTCCCTTTCCTAAGAACATAAGTCATTGATTATTTCTATAAAGGCCTTCTTTACCAATAAAGCCATATCCTTAGGTATTGGGTGTTAGGATTTAGATACATCTTTCTTGAGGGATACAGTTTAACCCAAAGTAATGAGCTGGAATTTCTTTTTTCCATATATTTTTATTGTAATTAATAGAAGGGTTACATTATATTCACCAGATAGAAGGTATATTACTTCACAAACATTGATACCCTTTCTCATGTTTTGGTCCCCATTGCCCTCCCCCCCACCCCCGCCCCTCATCTTGTTTCCCCCCTTCCCTATCATGAGTTGGAATTTCTTACCAAAGAAAACTCATGACTGTTTCAGTATTTATTTATCCTACAACCAAGGAACTCTGACATTCTTTATCTTCATCACATGGGTTTTGGAAAGACACAGAAGACATGCA
Organism: Megascapheus bottae; assembly: GCF_031878675.1. Taxonomy (NCBI): domain Eukaryota; kingdom Metazoa; phylum Chordata; class Mammalia; order Rodentia; family Geomyidae; genus Megascapheus; species Megascapheus bottae. The sequence continues at coordinate 27,720,085 of NC_143527.1, forward strand.
AGTTCCCATAGTTTTGCAAAGACTAAGAATCTTTTTTTCTCTTTAAGACGAGAATCTTGCTATGTTGTCTAGGATGACCTCAAACTCATGATCCTCTTGTTTCAGCCTCATAGCTGGAATGACAGGCATGTATCACTTTAGCCAGGCTAGGAACCTCAATTCAATTAATCAGCCTGCCTGCCTTCCTTCCTTCCTTCCTTCCTTCCTTCCTTCCTTCCTTCCTTCCTTCCTTCCTTTTGTGTGTATGCCAGTCCTAGGGCTGGAACTCGAGGCTTGGGCACTACCCTGAGCTTTTTTTTTTTTTTTTGCAAAAGTCTGGTGCTCTCCTATTTGATCCACAGTGCCACTTCTGGTTTTTGTGCTGGTTAATTGGAGATAAGAGTCTTACGGCTTTTTCTGCCTAGGCTGGCTTCAAACCTCAATCCTCAGATCTTGGTCTTCTGAGTAGCGAGAATTACAGGCATAAGACAGGCATTAGTGCCTGGTGGATTCTTTAATTTTTGTTGGTTTTTTAATTCATTGAGAGGAGTAGCTAAACATTTATACTCTGGCATTTACCTTAATGATAGTATAACCTTTTCAAAGGCGTCAAGTCATCATGAACAAAACTAAAATCATTATTAGGTAAAGAGCTGAGAGTTTTTGTTTTGTTTTATTTTATTTTATTTTTTGTTGTTGAGGTAATGTGTAGAGGGGTTACTGTTACATTCGCCAGATAGTAGGTGCATTATTTCTCACACATTGATACCCATTCTCATGTTTTTGTCCCCATTTTCCTCCTGGTATATACAATGTACCAGGTAACAAAGTCAGACACAAGAACTGAGAGCTGAGAGTGTAATTGTATGTATGCATGAGTGAAAGCAAATGTTTTGAAAAGTGCATGAATGCTCCTGGTAAATAGAGAAGAGGTAGAAAAGATGGCTGCGGAGGAAGGTTTTAGCATGGAGTTAGAAGACAGAAAGAGGTACATATGTTGCTAGAGAGGTTAGGGTTGCTAGATAGCTATGCTATAAAAACAACCCCAAAACTTTAGATGCTAGAATGGGCAAATTGGTAGGTTGGTAGTCTTCAGCAGCACCAAGTATTAAACAGTATAAAGATTCCAGGTGCCTCAAATATATCACTGGACAGAATAATCACAGTCCTCATAAAGTTTCCATTCTTTGGGTGTGTATGCTCTATTATTAATCGGTTTTAGAAAAGCCTGACACAGAATCCCATAGTGGATCAAAATTACTTCCTTGGGGGCTTAGTAAGGAAGAGGTTGCAAGAATAGTTTCCTCACTGCTGGTTATGGCCTTGGGCTCTTTAGTTGTTTTTTAAATGAAAATCTGCAGTTTACTGACTTTTGATCCATACAAGGCTTAGGCTTTTATGTTATGAAATTAAGGACTAAGTAATTCCCAAAGTAAACTGATATAATTACTTCTGAAATTTAAATGTGGTGTAAGAATGTTCTAGATAGGCAGATACAGAATTCTAACATGCCACAGAGAGATGAGAACTGGAGCAAGTGTTGACACTTCCTTTAGCACACAGACTCCAGGTGTATCTTTTGTAACTTGGAAGAAGGCTTGAGTAAACTAGAAGATTTTTATGGTTTTTTTTGTGGCAAAACTCCATAAATTGGGTAATTACTGACTAAATTGGTGCTTCGAGGAAATAACTAAGTGTTGGCATTTAATAGCTTTTGAAACATGCTTTAAAACATTTTTGGTTCCATTTTCTTTGTTGCTTTTTTTAATCTAGACTCTTAAGCTCTTTCAGAACTGCAGCAGGAAATTTAGATTTAACCTCAAGAGTCAATGTTTTGTCTTGTGTCTCCTCTAATATAACACAGATGTTGGGATGGCTATATTTTACCAAACACTTATTGAATTTCTTCCCTACTCCCCTTCTCTTTTTAATGGGAAACAGTCTAACTCCAGTGTTCATTAAACTCAGAGACTACAAGTTGTAATCTTGAATATGAATAAGGAGAGAAGATGTATTTAGGCTATTTACTTAGATTACAAACCTTAAATTGTTTCTCAGAGGGGGAAAAACCCTTTCCTTTGAGAAAAAGACACAGCAAAATAAACACATGCAAAAAATGAAGAAGTGCTCATTTAAGAGCTTTAACAAGAATCATCTTTTCAAATTCTTTTCTAGTTTGTTACCTGGAGAGTCTGTCATATGGATGAGATCATAATGCTTGGATTTTCTCCTGAAATCAAGTTCTTTAAATTGCAGGGTTTCCTTTTATTTTCCAGAGAATTTTTCAAATAATCTGAATAGCTCAGCAAATTTCCCTCTGCTCAGTTTCAATTCCATGCTGTATGTCTCCTTCGTGATGTCAACTGATCAGCGAAGAATCCATTGTTTGGTGACCAGGACAGGCAACAAGCTTAAAATCCTGAATCAACCATCTGAATTTTTATTGCGTTCCACATAAAGTAGCAAATTTATTTCAGAGGGAAAAGCACTGAATGATATGGATGAATAATGTGAGGCTATTTTAAATGCTTCATGTATTTGTTCTTTGTTGGCTAAGGAACCTGATCTATTTCAACCAGTCTAAACAACTGTGTTAGAAATTATGCTGACACCCTTTTTAGATGGACTTGATTGCAGAATTCTTGTTTATTTGGTTGCTGGGGAAAGTAAACACATATCCATATTCCCAGACCAACCACGGATTGGTTTACTAGGACAGTTACACCTACCTAACCATGGCACAGTCAACTGCTGCCGATGGAGTGGTGACGTCTCCTGAGGCTGGTCACGGTCTGCTGGTCTGCGGCTGGGTGACTGGCATGCATTGCTGTGGCATGCATCCAGTGAAGTTAGGAAAAGACTCATGCACTGAAGGAGTGGTTGGTCTATACTGATTTCCACAGCTCCTTGTCCTTTCTAGATACAGGTTTAGAACATTTCATTCAGTCTTTTCTGGGTAGAAAGTGTCTGGAGGGCTTGATTAAGAACTCAGCCATTGGACTCCTGCTCACATCTGGTTTCTTTTGTGCCAGTGAACCTGCCAATGATTACATGTGTACACTTGGTTGGCCAAGGGTGTAGAATCAACATTCCGTGGGAGGAACATTAAAATCATTTATTTCTTAGGCGCTGACATTTTCTTTGAAATTAAAATTTTCTGTTATGTTGTGTGCACACGAGGAATGCTTGGCATCTGCTTAAAAAAAAACCTCAACCTGTATTAGCCAGGACTTCTAAACTAACATACATACACTATAATAACACCATTTATGTCTGGGATGCTACCACCCCTGCAGGCAGCAATTTAGTGTATCCAATTAAGAGGTTTATTTTTTCATAAGAAGACTGAAAATATTACTCTTATTTTATTTTGGTAAAACTTGTCCTATAGAATTGTAATAAATCCTTATTTATAAAGGTCTCTTTTTATCTCTTCCAGCCTGGCATATGTAAGTCTTCATCTAGTCCTGTCTCTAGGTGGACTTTGCATTGCAGGTTCAGCTGAGGTTACTTCACAGAAGGTCAAGCAGAAGTGCTAGAGGGTAAGGGCTACTGGTGCAGAGCAGTCTGAATTTGAAGCTTGGCTGTGAAAAATCAGTGGCTGTGTCCAAAGACAGGGATGTCCTCTCCTGAGAGATGTTTCCAACTTCTTAGATCATTTTGAAAAAATATCCAGATTGTATGAAATTCTTTTTATTTCCTTTTGTTTCTTGTTTTCTTTTTGGTAGTACTAGGGAATGAACTTGGGCCTTGTGTTTGCTAGACAGATGCTCTACCACTTCACCTAGGCCCTCAGCCCTTTCCATTTCAGTTTTTTTTGGAGACAGGATTTCAAGTTCCTGCTCTGCTAGCTTGAACTAAGATCTTCCTAGTTATGTTTCCCACATAGCTAGTGATTATAGGTATACATTGCTATGCCCAGCTATTGGTTGAGATGGTGTCCTGCTGACTTGGTTAACTTGCAATTGTGATCTTCTCAATCTCTCACTGTGACTACAGGTGTGGACTCCTGGTCCCAGCTCAAACTTCATGACATTGTGCTTGATATAGTTCCTATTTCAAGAAAGAGGCATCTCTTCTAAGAGTGCCCACTGCTCTGGGGCAAGAGAGGAACAAGAGGCACTAACGTAGGTTAAAGGCAATGCCAGAATGTCCTAATTTTTTTCCCCTAGTTTGTTATGGTTTGTACTTTTTTCAGTGGAAGATCAGTGATGGGAGAGGAAAGAGCTGCAAGATGCAAAAGCCAGGGCATAATATATTGGTTTCTGGAAGATAGTGTTCAGCTCAAATAACACTTGTGGGTGGCCAAATGAAGGCATATTAGACTATATCACTAGAAAATTTGAGAGAGAAGAAAAAGGACTGTAGAGAAGGACCTTAAAGGAAGATCATTTTTATGAAACTTCACTTCCTTTGGTGTCTCCTGCTTCCTTGCTTTCTAATCTTACTCTCCGATGGGCTTATCCTCTGTGCATAGCCACTAGTCCACCCAGTGGGTTTATATCCATACTGGGCATTGTTTTCTCCAGTGTAAATAAGGAGCACAGGCTTCACGAATGTCATCTTTTCAACAAAGGTTCTTCCAAACTGGTGGTGTGAATCCTTGAGCCAAGCTTGCCTTGGATAACATTTATTTATACTGATTGTGTGTGTGTGTGTGTGTGTGTGTGTGTGTGTGTGTGTGTGTGCATGCATGCGTGTGTGTGTGCTCGTGCCGGTGCTGGGGCTTGAACTCAGGTCCTAGGTGCTGTCCTTGAGAGCTTCTTCTAAAGACTAGTGTTCTACCACTTGAGCCACAGTGCCACTTCCAGTTTTTTCAGTTAATTGGAGATAAGAGACTCAGGAACTTTTCTGCCCAGGTTGGCTTTGAACCATAATCCTCAGATCTCAGTATCTTGAGTAGTTTGGATTACGAGCATGCACCAGCACCTGGCTTTTATACCACATTAAAAAAATTTATGTTATTGTGGAGTAATGTATGAAGAGGTTAGTTACATTCATCAGGTGATGGGTACATTACTTCTCGCACAGTGATACCTCTTCTCATATTTTTGTCCCCCTTTCTTCCCCACCCCCTCCCAATCATCTTGTTTTCCCTCCTTCCCTTCCTTATTTCAAATAAACAAATCAACATATATACAATATACTAGGTAAAAGGTCAGATATAGTTACCACATGAGATTAACCATAAGGGGGAAAAAAGAAATAATATAGTACATTAAGAATAACAATTACAGGGGCCGGGAGTTTGGCCTAGTGGTAGAGTGCTTGCCTAGCATGCACAAAGACCCGGGTTCAATTCCTCGGTACCACATACATAGAAAAAAAGCCAGAAGTGGTGCTGAGGCTCAAGTGGTAGAGCTCTAGCCTTGAGAAAGTCCAAGGACAGTGCTCAGCCCCTGAGCTCAAGGCCAGGACTGGCAAAATAAAATAAAATAGAGTAAAATAAAAAACAACATTAAAAAAAAGAATAACAATTACAAAGATAAACCTCTTGCTTCCATATCCTAGAGTTCATTTTGTTTAGTCTCATCATACATGACCATATGTACATAGCTTTTGAGCTATTGTGATCCTCTTCTAGGAGAATCCTAGAGGTGTACTAATTATTACAAATGAGGGAAACCATTGAGCCTATGTTCCTTTGGTTCTGGCTTCATTTAATATGATATTTTCCAAGTCTTTCCATTTCTTTACAATGGGTGACGTCAATTTTTTGTGTTGGCAGTATAGAACTCCATTGTTACAATGCATTTTTTATTTTTTGTGGGTCATGGAGCTTGAACTTGGCCTGGGCACTGTCCCTGAGCTCTTTAGCTTAAGGCTACCACCCTACCCCTGGGCCTGGGTATTATCCCTGAGTTCTTCAGCCCAAAGCTACAGCCCTACCCTTGAACCAAGCCCCACTTCCCATTTTCTAGAGGTTAATTGGAGATAAGAGTCTCAGGTCCTTTTGTGCCCAGACTGGCTTTGAACCTTGATCCTCAGATCTCTGCCTCCTGAAAAGGTAGGATTACAGGCATGAGCCACTGGAGCCCAACTTTACACTGTGTGTGTGTGTGTGTGTGTGTGTGTGTGTGTGTGTGTTTAATCTTTCAAGCTGATTGTGGATGGGTTTTTAGATCTTGTTAAAAGCATCCATATGCATGGCCAGCCCACAGACATCAACATGAGGTTCCTACTTCATTTTTAACCCCAGAATCTGGTAGAGGAGCCCCAGATCATCTGTCTGTGGAGTGCTTCTGACCACTTCTCTCCTGCTGACCCGGGAGGCTCATGTTTAGAAAGATAGAAGATTGGCAACAGCACAGCTTCTTTGACTCTTACAATGCTGAATATTTAATAGCCATCTATCATTTTCAAAGATAGGTCAAGGCCTTCAGGTGCTAAAGTTATTTCAGGATGTCCTAGGCTTTGAAGGTCCTATATAAAGACTTGGAGTTACATGAATGAACAGACAGAACTAAAAGTATGGGATGTCTAGAATTTGGATTTAATCCAGGTCACTTAGATATTTTGATATTTGTACCTGCTAATTATAATAAGTTGACAGGTAAGTTTATTTATAGAGATCCTAGCAAAATATAATCTATATATGCTTAAGTGTTCGAATTTTTTTCCAATCCTGGGCCTTGAACTCAGGGCCTGAGCACTGTCCTTGGGCCTTTTCCTCAAGGCTAGTGTTCTACCACTTGAGCCACAGCACCACTTCTGGCTTTTTTCTATGTATGTGGTGCTGAGGAATTGAACCCTGGTCTTCATGCATGCCAGGCAAGCACTCTACCACTGGGCCAAACTCCCAGTCCTGGGTATTCTAATTTTTAATTACTTTATCATGGTATTAGGTTTTTTTTTTTAATCAGATTAATCCTCTTGGTTGCTCTTTTTTTTTTTCTAGATTTTAATTGGTTTGGCTAATACAAGGGATCTCATATTTTGATAGATGCAGCAAAAGGACCAGAGTGGGAGGGAAAAACTGGGAAAAAGTAAAGGAAAGGGTGATATTGTCCAAAAAAAAAAAGAAAAAAGAAATACACTCATTACCTGACTTATGAAATGGTAACCCTCTGTACAACCTTTATAATAATAAAATTGTATACATAAATTATATACATTACATTATTATATACGATATAGAAACATATACTCCTATTTATATATACACACATATTTTTAAAAGGATCAGGGTGTGTGATTGTCTTTTTTTTTTTTGCCAGTCCTGGGCTTGAGCTCAGGGCCTGAGCACTGTCCTTGGACTTTCTCAAGGCTAGAGCTCTACCACTTGAGCCTCAGCACCATTTCCGGCTTTTTTCTATGTATGTGGTACTGAGGAATCGAACCCGGGTCTTCATGCATGCTAGGCAAGCACTTTAACCACTAGGCCAAACTCCCGGCCGTGTGATTGTCTTTTATCAGGCACACTGATCTGTGAGCTCCTTCCCTTCCATTTTGGAAAGGTGTTTGGCTTGGGTAGTATAGTAGGAAGCATACTAAGGTTGTTGGAGAACACCTGTTGTTAGAACTGCTCCATGTTCAAGCCATACTACCTGACAAGGAAGTTGCATAGTGGGTCTGAAGGTAGAAATGCATTGAAAAAGGGTTAAGGATTTAGTACAATGGAAGAGCAAGGCCCCAAGTTCAGTCCTCACTTTCTAAGAAAAGAAAAAAAAATGGATTGAAAAGAGTCAGGGCAGAAACTGGCTTAGTCCTAGGCTTTGGGACAGGAGAGTGAGTGATAGATTCCAGGGACAAAGCTTGAGGAGGACACCATGTGAGTGAGGATAAGCCAGAGGAGTCACATAACATTGGGCATGAGGCTATGGCAAGGTATCTAGGACATTAGACTGAGCAAGTGGGTATTTAAGGGCAGGTAGGAGGGGAAGCCTCTCCCTGCAGGGCCCTGGGCAAGGTAAAAAACAAAACAAAACAAAACAAAACTTGGATAATTGGGGAACTATATACAACTAGCTCAGTTGTTTCCCAATGAAAAAACCTTGAGGCAAAATAGGATCAAATCACTGGGTAGTACTTGCTTGGACTTGCAGGTCTCATGGTTCTGGTTTGGGGAGACTACATGAGGTTTTTGATCCCAAGAGAAGCTGGGGGTGTCAAACCCTGTCCTACTCTACCCACCCTTATTTAAATTAAAAGCAAGCCTCATGGTAGGAATTAACATTGTTAAGGGAAAGTGTTAGAGAAGAGGTAAGAAAGTTTGGTCCTTTATCCAGATTAAACATTTTCAATCTATCTGGCAGTCAAAGATTTAGTGATTTTACCATTCCCTGAAGGTCCTTTTTTTTTTTTTTAAACTTCTCACATGCAAAGGAATGTATTAATACATCTTGTAGTCTGTCTTTTGATATAGTGTGATTCTTTAAATAGTACAAAGTGACAGTGAGGGAAACGGTTATCTTAGTGGAGTAAGTTTTGGCTGGTTTCATTTCCAGTTTCATTTTGAGAAATGATATGTTTGTTTTAATTTATAATACAAAGAACTGGAGGAATGTTTTCATGTTCTTCTATTTGAACCAAATGAAAAAAAATTAAAGAATAGTAGTTGAAATCATTTCCAAATCAGAGAAAGTCACATTTCTCTGTAATTTTCTTCTCCTGGTTCCTATTTATATTTTCTGTGGAGGCTGAGTTGTGGTTGTCATAGCAACTTCTTTTTCTACATGAACATCTGCTACTTGAAATTTTTAAATTATTTTTATACTGTAGTAAGAAAAGATCCATTAAAATTTCAACATTTCTTTCAACGATATCTGACCAGAATACACGTTTTAACCTTATCATTCTAATATTTCCTGATGTCTAAGTAACAGGATGTTTTAGGGTTTCATTTTAGTGGACCAGAAAATAGTCTTATGAACAGGTTATTTTGAAGATAAGTTTGTGAGTTCTGGTCTTTACCTTTGTCTTTCACACCTTCAGTGGGTAAGGCCTTTGGGGATTTCCTTCATGTCTGTATACAGGTGTTCTTGGCTGAAATATCAAAAGTCCTTGCTAGATTTTTGTTTTCTTTTCTTTCATCCTTTTTTATTGACTTCCTTTTGCTTTTATTTTTTCCCATCTAGTTTTCATGTGGGAGTTTTTAATTTTTGATTTATTGAACATTTATTTCTTGTTGTTTTGGGAGCTGGGAAGCTGAGGTTGTGAGAGAATCCATGTCTGGGGGTGTTCAGGTAGTGGAATATGTCGTATAGGTGAAAAGAGATCAACATAACTTCAAAACCTTTTATGGGGGGGTGAAGGGGAGGGTAATGGGGACCAAGACATGTGAAAGGGTATCAATATATGTGAATTAATGCACCTTCTATCTGGCAAATATCATGGAACCCTTTTATTAATTACAAAAAAAGGAAATCTAAAAAAAAAACCTTTTATGATTGCCATTAATCCATCATAACTTAAGAATCTCCCCTTTGGCCCTACTTCCTAACACTTAAACTAGGAATTAACTTTCCAGCACATGCTTCAAAATAATTTTAGTTAATATTAAGGTGTGTGTGTGTGTGTGTGTGTGTGTGTGTGTATTTCTCACAGACATTTGGGAATCATTTTCCTGAAGAATTTTGCGATGGATTATTTCGGGTATCTTTGAATATCCTGAAGTTGGGAATATGGAGAAAGATACGGAATGTGGTTTCAATGCTGAAATATGAATAGTAGTCCAGTAAACTATGTGTTTTAAACTATGTGTTTTAAATTATCCTTGGACTGGTATTTAAAAAATCACAACAACTACTGAAGAAATCTGCTCCAAGAGATGCATTTCCCATCACCTTCTCTTTGGAAAGAGCCCAGGTTTTCAATTCCTCAATATAAAGAAGGCCTTTGTCAAGAGAAGGAAGTTTGGGGGACAGAGCAGGGCAGGAAGAACGGGAAACTTTTCTAGATAAGAGTGACTTTTAATGAGCTTCCCTAAGTCTGTGTTGTCTCTCTGGTCATTTTTGATGCCTGCTAGTTTAATTATCAGGGCACAGGGTGTGAAATCAGACGTGGCTCTCTGTTACAGGGCTTGTGGGAAGGCTAGAGAAACAGACATTTGTCACAGGCCACTGCTTCAGAATCTGGGTCATGGCCATGCAATGTGCATGGTAACTATGAGATCTCTTGCTTATTTTTGGAAGTGATTTTCTAGGCAGTGTCTAGGTGTGATGGAGGACAGGTGAGACATCTGCCTGCTATCCTGTTTCCTCCTGGCTCTCTTCCGTCTCATCCTCTGAGCTCCACCTTGAGTGTCGTCTGGGAGTCTTACACGTCAGAAGTGTCTATTGCCAGGATAATAATAATCATCATCATCATCGCATTTATTAGAATTCTTATATTACCTCCCTCACATGACTGAAGTCCAAACCAAAGCTAGTAATAAACAGCTTCTACTTACCAAAGACCTACTAGGTACAAGATATTTTTTTCAATATATTTTTATTGTAATTAATAGAAGGGTTACATTATATTCACCAGATAGAAGTACATTACTTCACAAACATTGATGCCCTCACCCCTGCCCCTATTGGATTTCAAATAACCAAATATACATATATACAATATATTAGATAACAAGGTGAAATACTGTAACAATATGAGATAACCAAGGGACAGAAAAGAAATGAGAGATAACATAGTACATTAAGGACAACAATCACTCATTTTATGGCTTTTGTTTCTATATCCTGGAGGTCCTTTCATTTAGCATCATACTATATGACCTTATATATGTAGGTTTTGCTCTATTGTAAATCTTGGTGTAAGATATTTCATATCCATTATTTTCATTTCTTTTTCAAAATGACCTGACAACGTAGGTCAAAGAGGGAAGAGAAAACTGGTATGCAAATTGTTTAAAATTACACATCTAGAAGTGGTTTTATCAGGATTTGAATCTGATTCAGATAATTTGGGGGGCTTATTCTCTCTTGCACATGATTACCACGTGTGAAACTATATTGCAACCTGTAAATGGTTTATAAGTACAGTAAGGTTTTCAGAAGTGGCACTGTGGCTAAAAGAGGTGGAATGGTAGCCTTGAGCTGAAGAGTTCAGGGACAGTGCCCAGGCCCAGAGTTCAAGCCCCACGACTGACCAAAAAAAAAAGTATAATAAGGTTTTCATTAAAATATCATTCTCTTTACTCCTACAGATTCTTCCCTCCCTCCTTCCCTTCCTTTCTTCCTCCATCCCTCTCTCCCTTCATCCCTTTCTCCCTCCATCCCATTCCTCCTCCCGCTCCCTCCCTTCCTCTTTTCCTCCCTTTTTCTTTCTTTCCTTCCTGCCTTCTTTCTTTCTCTTTCTTTCTTTCTTTCTTTCTTTCCTTCCCTCCCTCCCTCCCTCCCTCCCTCCCTCCCTCCCTCCCTCCCTCCCTCCCTCCCTCCCTCCCTTCCTTCCTTCCTTCCTTCCTTCCTTCCTTCCTTCCTTCCTTCCTTCCTTCCTTCCTTTGTCTCTCTCTCTCTCTCTCTCTCTCTCTCTCTCTCTCTCTCTCTCTCTCTCATTCCTTCCTTCCTTCTCTTTTTTTCTTTCCTCCCCCCTCCTCTCCCTCCTTCCCTTCAATTGACTTTCTTGCCTGGACTGGCTTCAAATTGCAATGCTCAGGTTTCTTGAATAGCTAGGATTACAGACAGGAGCCCCCAGTGCCCTGCCCAGATTTATATTTTGACTTGGACAACACATTATTGTGTCTAGGGTCAATTCTGTTGTATGTGTGGTGCTAAGGATTGAACCCAGGGCTTTGCAGGAGATAGGCAAATGCTCTACCGCCATGTTGCCACGTCTCCAGTCATACCAGAATAGTTTTGAGGGCTATAGGAGCAAAAGCCAATGGTTTTATAAATTACACTAAACACTTCTCTGATTGAAAAACCAATCAAGCAAAACCAGACACACTAGTTTTTCCCTTTGCTCTGTGCCCCTGACTAGTTGTGTGTGTGTGTGTGTGTGTGTGTGTGTGTGTGTGTGTGTGTGTGTGTGTGTGTGTGTGTAGCTTGCCAGGCTCCTCTTCAGCCTTCAGTCCCTAGGTTTGCTAACTGCTGGGAAAAGAGTGTGACTTAACCAGCAGCGCTGGGAGCCTGCCCTCTGGTACTACTAGCGAGGCCATATAAGGTCACATCCTGACAATGTGTATTTACCTGAACTAACAGGGCAAGGAGCTAGCAGTAGGACTCACCCTTCCACTGTGCTTCTATTACACCACTCTCCTCCTGGAATGCAGTCAGCTCCCACCAGCTGTTTCATGTAATTTTGATCCCTGGTAGATTGTTTTTTATTTTTGCTTGTTAAATCAGCTACATCTTGGCATTATGCTAAAAGCTGGAAGCAAGGACTATAACTTAGACCACCACGTAAGGCTGTTAAGGCCAGGATTCCTCACCATTCTAGGAGTGGTCTAGCCTGAGGAATTTCTCTGGCTGTGTCTGAACTCCTAAGTAACTGGTTTGCTTTCATCTGACAAACACTTTAAGTTGCATGATTACTTCCGCCTGCTAGGAAGCTCAGGTAATTTTGGTCCCTTTAGGTTTTGGAGAGTCTAGAAGACAGGGCTCTTCATTTCATATCTGGCTTAATCTTCCTTGTCTCCCTCCTTCCCCATTTTGTCTCTCCTCTCCCTTTCTCCCTCCCTCCCTTCCTTCTTCCATCCCCTTTTCTCTCTCTTCCATTTCCTTTCTCTCATTTTCTTACTTATGTATAATATTCTTAAAACAAAACAAAACAAAATCAAACTGTGGCTCAAGTGGTAGAATGCTAGTATTCAGCATGAAAAGCTCAGGGACAGAATCCAGGCCATGAGTTCAAGCCCCAGGACCAGCAAAAACAAAAACAAAACCGAATACAAATGGCTTCTGTTCACTTTTATTTTTTGGGTGGGGGGGTGGGAGAGAGAAAGACTAAGCAGGTACCTAAACTTAATGGATTCAAAAGATCTCTGTAAATCACCATCATGGTAACTCTGGATGGAGACATACTATTTTTAGGAAGTAAAGGGCTGCTTTTGACTCCAGTGCTCACCCATAGTGAGTGCTCCATGTTCAAAGGCAAAGTATACTGGAGGACTAAATAAAACCATTCTTCCCAGCCCCACCCCTGGGTGCTATTTTAAAATTAATTTTTTAGCTTATAGTTTACTTTTAGGTCTTAGGTAGAGTTAGCAATGTTCTTGAACCTGTTTTAAACATCAAGGGATGCTATGTCTGGCAACTGTCCCTCCTCTCTCTCAGTTGGGAGACAATTGATTTGTCTTACTTGATGGTTGAATAGACACTTGAACAGACAAAACTTTTTCGGTCAAGAAATGTACCTAAGCAGGGAGCCGGTGGCTGTAATCCTAGCTACTCAGGTGGCTGGGATCTGAGAATTATGGTTCAAGGCTAGCCCGGCACTAAAGTCCATGAAACTCTTATCTCCAATTAACCACCAGAAATTTGGAAGTGGTGTGTGGCTCTAGTGGCAGAGCACTAGCCTTGAGCTGAAGAGCTCAGGGACAGACAATGTCCAGGCCCAGAGTTCAAGCCCCACGACTGACAAAAATAAAAGAAAAAGCAAAAAAGAAATAATGAATAAACAAATAAATAAATGTGTCTACAAATGAACAGCATTTCTGTGAAAGAGCAGCCAGTTCCTCTGGTCTTCAAGGCGTGGATTGTCTAGAGGGATAACATGAATATGACAAATGACCAAAGATTCATACGATGGGCATGGTACTGGGCTGTTTGAGCTCCTGAGGCCCTATGTCCTTAGGGGGTCTTCAACTTCCCACATGTATTCTGGCCTCTCACCTTGACTGTCCTACAAACGCAGTTCCTGCCTTCAACGACCTCGTTTTATCAGGGCTATCCTTGTGGGACTGAGTCTGGGCTCATGATTTGACTGGGGTTCCTCCAACAGGAACAAGTAGTTTGAAGGATACTGGAACGCTGTCACACTTTCCATTCTCTCCTTCCCTTCAGGAGACCTGAGCAACAGGGCACCTATGAAGATCATATAAGGCAGAGGTGTATGTGTTAACCATGGCAGAAAGGCCTCCAGCCCCAGTTACCCTGAGAACTGTGAGGACTCCTCATTCCAAATTCTGAAGGCCTGTTATTTGTTGCTCAGGAAGAAATGTGTACTTAACCTTTTTATTGTCTGAAAAAGAACACATTAAGGTACTAGGCTAGTTCTCAGTGAAAATCGTAAATTTAAGAGAACATGAATATGTCATTACCCTTTAAAAACACCTATTTTACACTCAGACTTGATGAAGAAGTTACAAATACCACAAGAAACCTGTTAAGGAAAGTAAAACTTGGCAAGTTGAAAAGCTTTCACATTTTCTTTCAGTGAAGAGAGAAAGGCACTCAACCATTGCACTTCAGCTGGGCTTCCATTCCACTTAACATTCCAAGTCTGACAGAGGCAGGTCCTGTGCCCACTCTGAGGATGTCCTGTCCACAGAATGGTGGAGTCATAGCCTGATGGGGCTGGCACTGGAAGCGCTGGAGATCATGAGGGGTCTTCCAGGCATCAATGGATTGTTTTTCAGTCTCACTTCCCTTTAAGCTTATCTAGCCAGGGCTCTGGTAACAAAGAAACATCTTGTATAAAGCTCAGGGGCTGTTGAACATCCAGAGAGCTGCTCTGATTCAGTGCTACTCCGATTCAGTGCTTATGCTGTTTGGCACTGAAAGCTGTGTCAGTAATGTCTGCTAGCTGTAGCAGCCATCTTGATCATGGTTAGTAGTGTTTTCATCATTAGAAGGAAGACTATGAGGTCAACCCTTCATTCCATGTATTTATAATGGGAGTCTATTAATTATATTAATATAATAGAGTACCCATTAGCTATTATTAACTACGATTATCTAACAAAATGGCATGAGCCTCATTTCACCATTTGAACCACTGATGGACTCACCAGGATCATCAGCAATTTTTTTGCCAGTCCTGGGAACTGAACTCAGGACCTGAGCTTCCTTGGGCTTTCTCAAGGCTAGAGCTCTACCACTTGAGCCACAGCATCATTTCTGGCTTTTTTCTATGTATGTATAAAGGAGTCAAACTCTGGTCTTCGTGCACGATAGGCAAGCACTCTACCACTAGGCCACACTCCCGGTCCTGGCATTCTTTTTAATTGAGATGAATTAAATGTATTTTTTTCCCTATACTGTTGAAAGTATACTTGTAAGACCCAGTGTTAATCGATTAAATGGGAAACTTTGAGAAGGCGATTTCACTACCTATGCAATGACTTGCAGACTGTCACTGACATACCCCGGGGTGTGGGGGGAATGGACATAGGTGAAGAATGGTAGTGGATTTGCCTCGATTGTTTTTCTTCTTCCCCTTAAGAGAAAAGCACCTAAAGGCAAGGGATTGGAGAAGTGGTCAAAGGGTAGTATTAAACACAACTGGCTTTCAGGGGGTGCCTGAAAGCAGTTTACAGAAGACTGAAAGCTGACACCTTTTAGGGTGAAAAGGTTAATGGCCCCTGAGTTACTTGCAGGCTGTAGGGTCAAGTCTACAAAGGAGTCACCTATTGTACAGTGTCCGCTGGTAGTATATGAGCCAATTTTCATAATGGATTCTCACCCATTCCAGTGCCTGTGTTTTGTATCCTATTTATAGTGCATGTCCATAAATCACTATTTAAACCCAAGGAGGAAAAAAACATGCTTACTTCAGAGCTTCTGCCACTCGGTCAGCTTTCTACAGAAACATCTGTCTGCTTCTTTCACAGTCTCCATTTCCCCAGTTTTGTTTTGCCCAGATGGAGTGGGTTGGACCTGCAAAATCTGTGATTTTATGTGCTTGCAAGTGAAATGTTTCCCAAGGGAATGTTTTATCTTTATTACTATTTTTTTTTCTGGTAAAGTATTCCTAAAGATATTACAGCTGTTACATTTGCGATCAAATCCAAACCTGTAATTCCTGTTAAAACACCAATTACCAATAAACACAAAGACATCTCCCTTTCCTTGTGCAAGTAAATTACAAATCATAAAATGTGGGGAGATGTGCACGCATATGCTACTCTCCTATCACATCCATACGTTCACCAAGAAGGGGAGTTTTCATGTAAAAAACGTAATCGATAGATTCGGACAGACTTTAACATATACTTTTTTTTATTAAATATGTAAAAAGATCAACACAAGTCAAGTTATTCACATATTCAGACAAAAACTATTCTACCATGCGACAAGAGCTGGGTAATGTGAAATGGATGTGATACATCTGAATAAGACCCTTTCATCTATTATTCCATTACTTACCTATATTTATAATTAACAATACATATGTTTACATTCCTTTCAGTTTACATTTAATATATAACAAAAGCTTTATGGTGTACTATTTAGTAAAAGTAATCTGAATGCATATTAAACCTTAACGGAATAGTGGAAATACTCACCAGGAGAGGGAGGAATTTTTGGTTCCCTTCTGGAGTTTACTTCTCTCTCAGGTCAACAAATGTTTTCTATTTTGTTTGTTCCTGCCTTTCTGCTTAGAAAGAACACAGACTTTCTCTTTGCCCCCTGCTTCAATCACTTCCAGTCTGACAGTGGTAATGGACGTGCTATAACCAGCCAGCAGAAGGTGTGTGTGGGCACTAAGGGAAACCCAGCTTCCTGAGAGGAAAGACAGCGCCCATGCCCTGGAACACTTCTCTACCCAGAATGGTGGCACATGCGTGGGAATGAGGCCTGGAAGAATGTGTGCACAGCGTGTGCTGAATGCCAAGATGATAGAACAATGGGTTGCCACCATCCACAGGTGATGAGTGTGGGGTGCAAAGAGGCAGAGGCTACTGTCCAAGAAGATGGACTCTGAAATCCAGATGTTAAAAGATACTCCAAAGCATCCATGCTATCAACTGAGGCACAGCACCACAGGGGGTGTTTACGATGGGATAGGAAGAAAGATGTGTAGCTCTTCTTCACGTGAATAGTCTCCAAGCCACTGGAAAGGAGAATGGAGCGTGGAGGCTGGGGAAGCTCTCTTTCGTAGGCCAGTCTTTCTCCATATGAGAACCATATGAGAAAGCTGGGGAGTTGGAGAACAAAATGGTTCCAGCAAGCGTCATCAGATTGACATGCAAATTATACATGTCCTGTGGCTTAAGAGAAAGCAAGATCCTGACTCCCTGATACTGACTCCTGTGCCTTCACATGACAGGAGTGTGGTCTCTGGGCACCAGGCATTACTGAGATGCCCAGGGCAGGTGAAAAATGGCCTAGGAACCACTCAAGTATCTGTGGGGCATTATTTATTGTGCCTCTTTCCAAGAGCTTCTTTAAAATAAGATGAGTACACCAGCTTCAGCAGAGTGACACACTGTTAAGCATGGCACTGCGTATAGCATGGTCGCTACCTGTAGCCAAACGTGGGAGGATGTCACTGCCGGGAGCCAGGCTGTTCAGCCTGAGAGAAATGAGCTGCCGCTGTAGTGCAGAGTGAGCAGGAGAGAGAAGAAAGGGAAGTCAAACCCCATGGAACGTCTATAGGTCCAAGTCTGCACAGTGTGTTGTAAGAATTTCAAAATATACAAACCATTTTTTCCACATGTAACTCAATAAATACCACTTTGCTGCAAAAGATTTATTTTGGAAAAAGACTTGGTGCCAAGCTTCAATGCTAGAATTTAGGATTAAGTGTTTCATCAATTAATAAAGAGATTTCAAAGCTTTTATGAGGCATATTTCATAAATTTATTTTAAGCTTTTCACTTTGGTGGAAAGTGGGGTGGCCACATTTGTTTCTGTTTTTTGTTGCACCTGCTAAGCCAAATACTGAGGGAAAGTAAGCTGGAGGTTGGTAACCAAGCAAAATGCATGATCTGGGAAGAGATACCATCTGTCCAAAGGCAGGGAGGAAAAGGGAGAAATCTGGAAAAAGACTAAGAAAAATGTGCAACTATTAGTTATAAGGAATGCTTTAAGCTCATTAATAGACGTTTCCTCCATTATGAACTGCCATGGCTGAACAAATGTCAGCAACAGGGTGGGCCCTTCCGTTGGTAGAGGGGAGATGCCTTATCCAGAGGAGCCTGGGAGCCACAGGTGTTCCTGCGCTGCTCTCCCAGTCGACACCAGACCGCAAAATTCTCTGAGAATTTTTCCTCCCATGAATCAGCATTTCACTGTCGGCCTCCAACCAGAGGGCAACACAGCGCAGCGCCCTGCAGCTCAGGCTGCGCATCCTGATGGTATCTTTAGTAGGAATCCCCTGGTGAGCAGGGCAGGCTGGGGGAAGAAACCACACAAGGAAGAGGATGAGGCAGGAGAACCTGCACATCAAGACCCACTCCCGATTGCAAATAGCTGATGACAACAACTTGGGGTTCATGGCTGCCCATTAAAGAGGACCCTGAGAAAGAAAATACCATGAGAACCTGGGAATGCGGATGGGAGAGCAGGGGCAGGAGGAGAAAGGGCAAAGCTGAGATGGTGTTTTCCTCGAGTGAATGTCTTTTGAAACTAACAACATACTGTGTGGTTGTCTAACATGCTGCTCTACGAAACACTGCTGGGCCCTGAAGTCCTACTGTTCAATCCATTTCTTTCCCTTTCATGTTGTAAAGACAGGGAGAAACTGACTCTTGTTTTTCCCCATGACACAAGTCACTATCGTATGGCTTTCATATCAAGTCTCTGTTTCCCTTTGTTCCAATTTATTATTTGACCAAGTTGATGATCAGAGGTTAAAACTTGCAAACATCAAAGCACCACAAATGCATGTGACATCTAGTGACACTGGGTTGAGAAATGCCAATATAAATACCATATATCAAATTACCATTGTTTCACACCAAGATAAAAAGGGGTGGAAGTGGTAGTGGTGTTGGGGTAGGGAAGAGTTGTTCTGGAAAGAAATGGGTGGAGGGTGGTGGGAGGAGGGAGAGCAGAACCAATCTCAAGCAGCCAAGTGGTGACATTGAAGGTATGCAACACTACACTTTCTCAGATAGGTGACCAAAATGGCCACCTACAAATGCATCTTGGCAAGAGAGGTGGGAACCAAGAGCAGTGGCTGGCGTATGCAACGGTGCGTTGATGGTAACAGCAGATTGGGAACAACTGGTGTTTTGCTGAGCTTGAGGCCACACATGTTCCAATTCTTCAGAAGAAAGTTCCCATGCGCAATGCAAGTGTCAAGAGCTGCGGAGACAGTTCAGTACTCTTCTTGTTGCTGGGGCTGCTGGTCTTGGGCTTGCTCCTCTGCTTCTGCCTCTTCTGTGTGGCCCTCCTGTGGGGCAAGGGACAAGTTTCAGCTCAAATAGTTTCCTGTATCTGAGGCCCTTTGGGAGTCCCAGCTTATCATCTCTAGGTAGCATGGCATCTCCTGTCTGTGGACAGAATCAGGCTTAGCCAGGGCCTACCATGCAATGATTTCCTACATTCTAGTGGCCAGTGCGCACAGGCATGCCTTCACATCCATGTGCCATCAAACCATCATTCTGCAAAGAACAGTTACAACTCGGTGAGTGCCAGCCTTTTCCTTTTTTCAACTGTTTTGTGTGGGGCACGTCACATCAAGGGTAAAAGGCCTACCTCATGATCCAGTGCTCACTTCCTGGTTTTGGAAATCCAACCTGCCTGTCTCCTCATTGGGAGGTTTGGCTGTGGTTTGTGATGTAAAATAAGGCTACCTCGAACCCACGGATTGGCCCTGCCGCCCTCTCTGACTGCACCTACCTCCCCTTGCCCTACCCACCTGTATGCTAATAAGAGTTCTGCATCTTACTTTAGCCCCTTGTACTTTCCCAATAAACAAGTCTTGCTGTGACAGTCTCCCTGGCGCATCTGTGTCTTCTCTCTGGAGAGGGAGGGCTGGGTGAAGGCGGCCAGTCGGCCCTAACCTTTCTTGGCCTCATCTTAGTCGGTGGGTGTTCTCCTTGACTCTCCTGCGGGTCAGGGGACAAGGAGAGCTAAAAACCCCGACAGTTTTGGAAGGATATCTTCAATGAATATATTCCACACTTGCCTGTCTTCTGTAAAAGGTGAAGTAGGCCAAACAAGGATTTCCACAGCACTGTGATAACCACAAATGAATAGCTGAGCCCTACCGCACCAGTCTAGGCTGTGGCACGTGCTGGGTGGCAATCTCTACACGAATAGCACACCATGTGCTGCTTCTGATCTGATGTCTGTTTCTTCCACTGTGGTCACCCATGTCTAAAGCAGAGTTTTTCTTTTAATCTTGATCAATTTGAGGTGGGCTAAGACACTTGGGAAACAAGTTGTTTCTGAGGGAAAGACTATTTGCCATATTTCACGGGCTGTCCTAGTGAAGACGAGAACTCAGTGACAGCACAGAACTCAGGCTGTGGCTTAAATATCTGGAGATGGGACATCTGTTTAGAGTGCTTCAGGCCTATTTTCTTATTGTCTGCTCATGGAGTCTAAGCCAGGTAGGTGTAGTGTCTCTATTTGGTTCCAAATGCCCTAATTATTATTTGTGCAGCTCAGTTAAGTATATCTATAGCTACAACTTTTTCTTTCTCTCCTTATTTTCCTTCTTTCCCTCCTTCCTTTTCTCCTTGCTTTCCTTCCTTTCTCTGTTCGCCCTCCCTTCTTCCTTTCTCCTCCCCATTTCTTCCTTCTTTCTTTCACCCTCCCTCCTGTCCGCTTCCTTCCCTTTCCTACCTTCTTCTGTACTGGGGCTTAAACCCAGTGTCATATTATACTTACTTGGCTTTTTTTGTTCAAGGCTGATGTTCTACCACTTGAGACATACCTCCACAGACTTTTCTGTCCAAGATGGCTTCCAACTGTTATCCTCAGATCTCCTGCGTAGCTGATTACAGGCATGGGCTTTAGTGCCCAGCTAGTTCTTTCATATTTGGCCTGCGTCAAAATTAACTTCCTATCCAATGAAAAGGTGATTAATCAATAGCAACTGATTGTCTCTCCTGTAATGACACAGGGTTTTGGGATACAGTCTGGCATGTAAACTGGCATCAAGAAGGGCTCAGGTCCCAATGCACTCGACAAATGGACTCTTTAAACCTATCCTTTTCCTAACAAGTTCCTAGTCCCAAGATCTGATTTAGATAAGGTATGATTCAGCCCCACACTAGTTTTCTTCCTGAAGCACTCTACACTGCCTGAGTTATAAAACTGACTTAGAATCTTGTTTGTCTGAAATCTTTTGACTTTATTTACTGCATTTGGAGGCTCTTGAAGGCAGGACTCTGTCCCATCTATAGATTCAATACATGATGTGTCAAGAGGAAGAAACCACAGAGGACTAAGAATGGATGACAAAGACTAGGGAACTATAAGTATTTCCTGAAGGGTAGTGTGTCAAGCTTATACGAAGGGACTTTGGAGTTCATGTCCCAACTCTTGTTATTTTTAAGCTGTGAGAGTCTGGGCATGGAATGTAATTGCTCCATGCATTAGTGTTTTTGTCTGTAAAATGAGGGCAGTATGAGTTATCTTTGCAATAAGGTTTTCAGTGTGATTCACTGACTGATGAATCAATACAGAAATCAATGAGGTAAAACAAATAAAGTACTTAGCGGGATATTTGGCATACAGTAACTATTGTAAGTATAAGCTATGATTATGAGTCTATTGGAAGAATTCTTTAACATATATTCCAGAACTATAAATAATAAAAAGTAACCCTGTGACAATTCTAAGTAGAAAGTGACGTGTGTGATAGACTTGTGATCAAACCAAGCACTGTTCCCTTACTGATTATGTGTCATTATCTGGCAAGTGTGCTATCTCTTTATATTCAGAGCCACCCTGCAGGACTGCTCCACCGTGAAAGGTTAAGGTCTACCCTGACTACCTCCGGCTGTCTGTCTGAACCTTATACTCTTACTTCAGATGCTCTCTGGCCTTAGGCTCTCTGGTCCTGGGGACCTCAGGTTGTATTCTCAGTAACATCCTCTGCCAGCTGTTTGGCCCAATGCTTGGCATATGAGGGCAGTCCTTTTAGCTCAGGAAGCTAGCACCTCAGCTGACAGTGACACTCTGACGAGGACTAAGAGAGCATTTCACTCTGGGGTAACATAAGCCAGGCAGTGGCCTCTTTGAGAGCAGATGTTCTCCCTGTGTCTAGAGGAATGAAAGGCATTACCATTCACGGGAGATGCATGGTGTCTGGAAGCTCCCAGTGTCTTCTGCCACTCTCCATTAGGAAAGCACAGTTCCTCCATGAAGCCTCTGCCCTCCTCTGGACATGAACAGTTCCTCTAAGTTTTGTGGCCTTTGCGCCCATTTTTCCTGCTCTGAGACATAGTACACAGTATACAGTAGCCCTAGGTGTGTAGCTTCACAATTTCCTCTGTACCCACTTTTCAGGCCCCCATGGTCAGAGTTGTTTTATTCATTGCCCTACCTTCTCAGTATAGAGTGGTGACTTCCATGTTGCCCCTCAAATTTCAGCTGAAGTATGCTTTTCTTTCTTTTTTTTTTTGCCAGTCCTGGGCTTGAGCTCAGGGCCTGAGCACTGTCCTTGGACTTTCTCAAGGCTAGAGAGCTCTACCACTTGAGCCCCAGCACCACTTACGGCTTTTTTCTATGTATGTGGTACCAAGGAATCGAACCTGGGTCTTCGTGCATGCTAGGCAAGAACTTTAACCACTAGGCCAAACTCCCAACCCTGAAGTATGCTTTTCTTACAAAATTGTTTTGTGCATGTTAGACTAAAGGGAAAGTCTCAGAAGTGGGAATCTGTTTCACATTTTGCAAAGAATCTCATCCAAGCTAGGAACTATGGGATAATGGAGTTAACCCAGAACTGAAAGTTTAAAGACCAAGATTTGACTAACTGTTGAGCCTATAACAAGCTGTAGAACCAGGAACCTATTAGATGAGACGTTTCCTCATGTTTGAACAAGGGGGGAGGGAGGAGGGTCTATTCCTTTTATCCAGTGAAGGCTCTGTGGCCTTTACCGGCTTAGGATAGCAGGCTCATATAATGGGATGAAGTCCCAGATACAGGAAAATGCAAGTGATATCACCCGTTTTCAGAAACTGCAGACCTGAGCAATGCTAACTGAAAGTTATCAATGGGATGCTAACGTATGGGATGCAAGATAAGGCAATTAGAACATCCCTGAAATTCTGACATGTTACATAACATAGCTGAGAGCTCCCAGCCGCCAATATATTGACATAGATTTTCAGGGGGAAAAAGGATCCTTTTCTCATAGCCAATGTGAGAATGAAGAAATTAAACCCATATGGTAAGGAGGAGGTCAAGGAAAACTTATACTGAATATGGCACGGATGCACTGAAGTATCACCTGCTTAATTTGAGTATTTCCCTATCAACCCATTATAGCTCTCTAAATGTTCAGCTGTGAGGGATGTTATAACTCTCATGGTAACCAAAAGAAAGAGAAGCAAGGTGGAAGATAGTATTGAAGAAGGATTTTGGCTACTGTAGGAAGGAAATGGGGTCAGAAGATGGAATAGAGGGTCTTCTTAGAAGCTCAGTGGCTCTTACTTCCTGGACTAGGGGGACACCAAGCCTCATCCCCACCAGTCAACACCAGCATCTCCCTGTGTTCCTGCAGCCTTCTCCCATAAAAAGCACTCTCTCTGTCTTAGCCCCGAAACTGCACATATTCAGTCCTACTCGTCCTTTAGCAAACGCCATCTTCATGACAACATCTTTGCTTGCCCCTCCAGGCAGTTTCAATGTGTTTCATGCAAGTTTATTTCTGTCTCGGTTATCAACATTTTTCATTATTGGACACATTTCCCAGAGGCTTCAATGACAATCAGGAAACAAGCCCCTGTTTATAAGCAGAAGCACAAGGCCAATGATTATGCTCAGACACTCATGGCTATAAGATACAGCTAAGAGGAAAAAATAATGACTGTGATAAGGAGTTGTACTATGTACTAGCTGGCAATCCATTCTGGAAACTATTAATTTCTATACCTGGAAATTGAGCCACTAAGTTAACTTTCTTTATTCCAGACTCCCAGATGGACTTTTACATCATCTAAATTAAATATCATATGCTGGGATGGCTTGACTCTAACAGTTCAAGTCCAGTCATAACCATATGAAAGCAATATGGCTTAGGTGAAAAGACCTCCCAACGAGTACCTCAACCTGGCATGGCATATACTTTAACTGAATGGCACCCACAAAAATCTAGCCACTTATTCTCCAGTACTTCTGTTACCTTCAGGAGGGTTCTTGGAAAGGCAGATGATGAGAAACATAAGTCATCTCAGATTTGTATACACAATCATACCAACAGCTCATGTCAAACTACTGATATTTTTTCCCTGGATTCCATGCATATGAGACTTGCATGTAAGTGCAGGTGTGGAAATGTCCTGAAAATGGAGTACAGGGTCACAGTGTCAGGGTCAAGAGCTATGGAACAAAAGGAGGATTTAGAGAGTGTGTGGCATTGTAGCCACTGAGCATGTTCTCAAAACTGATGTCATTCTAGACCATAAGACACAAGGTGGTGGGCAGGCTGGCAGCTCTCCAAGGGTCCCTCCCCAGTGCAGAGCCTGGTGATGCTTCAGGGAGGCTGCCCCAGAAACAGGGCTCATAGTCTTTGAGGAGGAGGGCAGGTACATAGGCTTGTGGTGGCAAAATGCCAGATGTGACTTTAGAAAATGCACCAACTAGCCAGAAAATAGACACTGACTCAAACATGTGAATGCCAAGAGAGATGAGGCCAGGCTGAGACATCTGAAGGTGTAAATCAACAAAATAAAATGAGGGAGTGATCTGGGGAAAATCTGGTAAGCATTTGATTGGCGTTAAGGACACACGCAGTGAAGACTTCCAAGCAGACTATCTACAGGTCTCCCTAACCCCTGGCACCTAGTCCTGGAGATTTGGGGCTTGAAGTCAATAAACCTGGGCTCAAATCATAGTGGTGGAGTTTGTGCAAGTCATTTTATCTGCAACTGAGAAGAGCAATAGCACTCATTGTGCAGGCATATGATTACAGTGAGAAATGAAACACAAGCTGAATGTGGTAGGTATAGCCACCTGCCTACTTGGAAGGAGTAAATCAGGCGATAATGGTTTGAGGTCAGCCTAGGCATAGAAAGTCTGTAAGCCTCCATTTCAACTAAGGGCTTGGCATAGTGCCTCACATCTATAATCCTAGGTACAGGGTGAAAACAACAGCTGGGCATGGTGGCATGTTTCTGACATCCTAGTGACAATGGGATGGATCACAGTATAGTTTGGTTTGGGCATAAAAATGACACCCTAGCTGGGCATGATGGCTCACGCCTATAATCCTAGCTACTCAAGTGGCCAAGATCTGAGGATCACTGTTCAAAACCAACCCAGGCATTAAAGAACTAAAGAACATGAGACTCTTATCTCCAATTAATCTCTAGAAAATGGGAAGTGGGGCTGAGGGTCAGGGGTAGGGTGGTAGCCTGGAGCTGAAGAGCTCAGGGACAATACCGAGGCCCAGGAGTAACGTGGTAGCCTTGAGTTGAAGTGCTCAGGGACAGAGCCCAGGCCCAGAGTTTAAGCCCCACGATGCACAAAAAACAAAAATAAAAACAACAACAAAAAACCCCCCAAACCTCCAATACCCTATTCATGAATATAACTAAAATAAGGACTGGTAGAGTAACTTAAGTGGTAGAATACCTGCTTAACAAGTATAAGCTCTGAGTTCAGATCTCAGAGTCACCAACAAAATGTTCACTGAACATGAATGCTTTATCTAGAATATATTAAATGCTCAATAAATACTAGCCATTACTATCCCCAACTTGTTTAAAAGTTGATGCACAGGCAGAGGTGAGCATATTCTTAGCATGAGCAAGGCTCTGGGTTCCAGCCCTAGCATCCCTTCCCTAAATCCCAACCAAGAAAAGTACCCCCCCCCACACTCCCCCACAAAGCTGTCTGTGGTCATGCTTGAACCCAAGAAAGAGACTAGCTTTTGAAGAATCTGAGAAAGACCGGTATGATTTGCCCCAGTTTCTATTTACCCATCCACTTTCCTCATATCTGCTTTCATCACCCCACACAGACACATCCTGCGTTGTTCTCAGCACATCTGATTGCAAGCAGCAAATGTGTCAAGTTCTCCCTACAAAGGGCTGTCCTGCATGGCTGGTCTATCCTGGCTATGAGTATCTTGATTACTTCTTTTTCAATATTAATTGAAAGATGAGAAGAAAGGGGGATCCTGATACAAATTCTCACTGCTCATTTGTTCACAGAGTTAAAAACTACTTGAGATTGGACTGTCCTCAGTGAAAGCCCTTACTCGCAGTCATCTCTTTCTAGGATGATTATGAATGCATGTCCCAAAAGAACTGGGTGAATGGATGATGGTGATGACAATGTTTATTTCTCTGGGGATGTCGAATGCCCTGGTCCAGCTGTAATTCTGAAGCCTGAGGGAACCATGGAGCCTTAGCTCATGGATCCATTGCACTTAGAGGAAGACTTGTTTTAGAACTCCGGAGCCAAAGGCTCCACATACACTTACCTGTTCATCTGAAGCATAGAGCACTTCCATAAGTCGCTGCACAAGGTCATCATTTTCCTGCCCATGTTCTTGGCAGAGTAGCTCAATCTCTCTCAACTTCCCGAAGTAGAAATCTCTTTCCTTTTCCACGCCTTCAAGGGCAAGTTTTAACGAATGTACCTACAAGAGAGTAAAGGTAGAGAAGAAATCCCCCAAATACAGAGTAAGACGTAAGACACCATCTATTGCCTGTATAAGGACCTAAAATATATAAAAAGAGAAGATGAAATAACTAATGTGCAAACCTGAGGGAGAATCATGAAGGCTCTTGTTTGAATTTAAGCCCTGGCCAAATGTCCAGTTTCAGGAGAATGCCAATCACTACTTTCCATCAACCATTGATTAACCAGAGTGATCTATCTAACTGCAGGGTTAATCATTTGCTCTGGCTAGTCTCAAATCATGGTCTTCTTGGTCTCTGCCTCTGTGACTATGAACTCTTTCTGTTGTTAATATGAGACCACAGACATTTGCAGTAACGCAAGGCAACAGGACTGAATTTCCTAAAAGAAAATGATTCTAGAGGTCCTTTTCTACTTGAAACCAATAAATCTCATCTCTTGGCTTAGCCAAATAATCCATGTGAACCCTGAGCTTGTGCCACTTTCTAACTCTCCACAAACCAACCGAGGATACCATCAACCCACAAAACTGAGGTCTGACTACTTCCCAAGAGTGCTTTGGTTTGCACAATGAGAAAGTAGCTGAGGTTTTCATAGAAATACTCAGTCCAAGACAGGATTTGGTAGTATCCCAGATGTGTTAGGTAAGAGGTACTCAGCTATAAACATTCTCTAGTAAAAATTGGCAGCAGCTAGATTAAACGATGAAGGATCAGCTGGAAAATGTAATTCCATGTTCATGGTCCCATTCACAAAGACTGAGGCCAACCTCATCTCCCACATGTCATCGCAGATGCCTGATGGATCTAAGAGGAGTCAAGGGCATGTGACATGGAGTGATACTCATCACTCCTCCCAATGTGTTCAGACTTTCCAGGGCCTCCCTAGGCCTTCAAGTCTGAATGACAGCCACAGTTTCCATGCCTTGGTTACCATTTTCCCTCCCCATCAGCAGTCCCTGTACATAGCAGTGGCTCCAATTGGCTAACCCACTACCCAGAAAGACTCCCTAATTATTTTATTGATGTCTTCCTCCCCTACATCTTTTGATTCATCTCTATTATTGAGATTGTCTAGCCTAGTGCTACTTTTATAGTATGTCAAGGGAGACTGTCTGAATAAAGGCAGGAGGCCAAGAAAATAAACATCCTGAAAGTTTACGGCACCTGTCACTTTCTCTATTACCACTGTAATTCACTCAGCCTCCCTTGTCCCCAAGTTCTCAGATGTAACGCTGTGCTTCTTGGGTAGTCTCCTCCCAGGCTCAGAGCGACTCTCGAAGGCTTCAAGCTCAGAAAGCAGAGGGGCAATGGCAGATCACAAGGCAAAGTGACCTGCAGTAAATATCGGCTGAAAGAAGGAGTCCCAGTTTAGAGTGAGTCTCTCCTTCCATGCGGTACGGAGGAGTGGTAGGCACTTCTTCCTCCATGTCAAGGCCTCAGGGGGCAGGACAGGGAGAGAGGCCTGTGGGGAGTAATGAAGGATTTACAAGAGAAGGGAAGGCCTCTCTCTAGAGCAGCATTAGGATGGCAAGATGGTTTAATCATGATGTATCAGAGGTCTTGGGATAGGGGCCTCTTTGTGGAATCTGGAGAGCTGATGGGGAGCTAGGAGAGGAAGTGGCCTAATTGGTCAAGGCTGTAAGGAAGAAATGGAGCAAGGAAGGAAAGTCAGCATTTAGGCCAGGTGTTTGGAAACACAAGTGTGGTGGAAGGAGAAGGCAGGAAGGAAAGGAGTCATGAAGAAATGAGGTATAATCATATCAAAAGATCTGAGCTTTTAAAGCAGAAAGTAGACATAAATCTGAAGTATGTCAGATTCTCTTTGGGTTCACTCAGGCTTTCTTGGAGCCATAGGCTTGTGGCCCAAGGCTCATTACTGCTGTCCGTACTACCCTTCATTAGAGATGTCATTACTAGAAATTCTCCATGAGCTCGAACGAGGAACCAGAAGGTAACTGGAACACTTCAAAGACCTACCTACCAGAATACCTAAGGTTTTAACTTTTTCATTAAAGTGTTCAGAATTGTAACGAAACATCTCTGTTAAAACATCTGCCTCTTTCCCC
Source organism: Megascapheus bottae (assembly GCF_031878675.1). Taxonomy (NCBI): domain Eukaryota; kingdom Metazoa; phylum Chordata; class Mammalia; order Rodentia; family Geomyidae; genus Megascapheus; species Megascapheus bottae. The sequence continues at coordinate 27,748,730 of NC_143527.1, forward strand.
CCCCCCCCCAGTCCTGGGGCATGAATTCAGGGCTTGGGCACTGTCCTTGGACACTTTTTGCTCAAGGCTGCCGCTCTGCCCCTTGAGCCACAATGCCACTTCCAGCTTTTTCTGTGTATGTCGTATTGAGGAATCTAACCCAGGGCTTCGTGTATGCTAGGCAAGCACTCTACTACTAGGCTACGTTCCTGGTCCTGCCTACTTTTTGTAAAGAAAAATTTACGTTAAGTAAATCAAGCCCACAAGCCCAGAGAGACAAAGGTTCCACGTTTTCCCTCCTATGTGGAAGCTAGATTTAGCTTGTAAATATATAAGTAAATATGTTAGGTGGTACGCAAGCATATACCAATATATTAATGGAAATACAGTAGATTGAAAAAAGAAATCAAATAATGGAAAAGAAAGTCAAAGTTCACCAAAATAAACACAGGAAGCTGGTACTTGAAAGGGTTAGGTGGATCAAGGGGAAAGAGGAAGATCATGAGTGAAGAGAAGCAGGGGAGAATTCCTTCCCTTTTTCCATCCTTTTCTTCTCAGTCTCGGTCTTCTTAACCTTCCTTCATCCCTCTCTTTACTTCAATCTGTAAGTTCTAGGTAAGGAAGGTCTCCATCTTGATACCATTATATTACTAGCATTCAGCACAGTATCAGCCACATAAAACAAGCTCAAACTAATAGTTGCTAAGAGGAAGGAAAATAGAAAAGAGGGAAGGACAGGGTAGATAGCTTAACCTAAAGCACTCTTTAACACTGTTGAGACTGGCCTGTGGGGCAGGGTGAGTTATGACTAGACTGCAGCTCTCGGGGAGGCTGAGTACGGCCTGCAGGCTTGCTGCAACACTAAATTATCCGTCCCATTTTGATGTATAGACTAAATCATCTGCCCCATTTTGAGATTTATGACTAATGCCTTTTATTTACCAGTCTATTTATTTTAGTTCAACTCCACACCTTTGTCTCAGACCTAAGGGGGTTTACCTTTCTGTGCCTCATACATCACTGATGCCAGAAACATGGCTGGAGACAACTTACCTGCTCATTAAGCTGTATGACCTGTGTTTCTAAATCTTTGTCAGATCTGGACGCTGAGCCGCTGGATGAAGCCCTTTTGGCAGAAGAGGGACGAGAAGGTGTGGATCCCGGTTTAGATGCTGGACTTGATTTAGCCGCACCTGGAAACAACAGGTAAATGCTGGCTCTATTAAAACATGTTTTTTTAGATGTCTAGCAAATGTATGATATTAAAATAGCTTACCAAGAAGTATATGAGATCCAGTGACCCCTATCCATACAGACCACAAAAATGCTTAAAAAGAAACATACAGTGTCCATGGGAAACTTTTGTGAAAACAATTTTTTCCCCCAAGAAACAAGTGGTTAATGAAATTGTCCCTTCTCCCTCCAGATAAGCAAGAGAAACAGCTACAAAGGAACCTTAAGGTTTTATTTTGTTGTGGTTAAGAAGATAGCCTCAAATAATCCCAATTGAGTTTCTAGCAGACAAAGAGCCTTATAACAGATTAGTGGACATGAAGCAGAAGGTGAGAGAGTTTAGGGGATAGATTGCTATGTGACAAGGGACTGCTCTATCACTGCTTGTTTAAGGGGGAAGTGCCTCTTTATAGTGGGGAGTTCTGGGAGTCGCACCTTAACCAAGTGATTCACTTGAGTACCATTAATGATGATATATAAGAATAAAGAAAAACCACTGAGTTCAGGTAGACATCACCTATCATACTCAGCAGTGGGGACTCACTGTGTGAACACAGCACAGATCGAAGCCACATGGCACATGTGGTGGAGAGTATATTCCATGAGTTAAGAACTGCCTGGCCATTGCTGGGCACTGCCCTGGATCTGCTTATTCTGAACACAGTCATAGGGAGGGGGCAGCTCTGTTCTCCTCGGCTTTGCCTGGTATAGGTGACCTTCCTACACATTCTCCAGGGCCCGATTATATCTGCACCATAGTCTTTCTAGAAGTTTCTTGGTGGGCAAGGAATATGTTTTAGTCATCTCTGAAATACAAATACCAAAATATACAAGCAAATAAAACCTTGGTTATATAGTTTCCAACTTTATAGTTTATTTTTAACTTTATAGGTAGCTTTCCTCTCTCAACTTTCCAACAGATTAAAAAGAAGGGATTTCAAAGGCAGGTGTATGACAGAAATGACAAGTTCCAACCAATACCTTAATTACAATGCAGCCAAAAGGAAGACTATAAAACACATTCTGTATCCTCAGGTGCCTGGAGTCATTAGTTAGAGATATAAGTCATACAAGCTCTTGGAAAACAGGGGCAGTGCTAAAGCCTCAAAAATACATATCTATGGCCATGAGTTTGGCCCAGTGGTAGGTAGTGCTTGCCTAGCATGCACAAAGACCCAGGTTCAATTCCTCGGTACCACATACATAGAAAAAAGCCGGAAGTGGTGCTGAGGCTCAAGTGGTAGAGCTCTGGCCTTGAGAAGGTCCAAGGACAGTGCTCAGGCCCAGTTCTGAGTTCAAGCCCAGTACTGGCAAAAAACCAAAAACCAAAAAACAACCCCAAAACCAAAAAATAAATCTCTCTGTTATAAAGGGAGAAATCCTGTTTTGTTTTGTGGTTCACTGGAAGTAAGAGTCTCACAGACATTCCTGCCTGGGCTGGCTTTGAACTGCAATCCTCAGATCCCAAGCTCCCAAGTAGCCAGGATCACAGGCATGAGTCACCGGTGCCCGGCAAAGGGGGAATCTTTAAGAATACAGAAGGAAGCTCAATAGACTTGATGATCATTTGGCTGGGAGTCATATAAAATAATAGTCTATTTAGAGTCATTCTTCAGGGACCGGTGAAGATGGTGTGGTTTGTTTAGTGGTGACTTGTTCATGGCTGACTGGACCTTTCCTCTATGTAGATGTCTACGGAACATTTCAGGAACATTAATTCTCTGTCCTGCTAAACAGGTCTACAACTTGCTGGGTAAAGCAATCTGGAGGAGCAGATTAGAAAGCAGGACACTCTGATCTGGTGGCTATTGCTTTTGCAAAATTGAGCCCCATTAGACCTTTTAGTAAGCGATACATCACATTTTGCTATAAGTCAAATAGAAAATGCGCAGAGGATCGATCTATCTATGGTTAATGTCTGGATAAAATGTCTGAGATATTCTTTAAAGCTCAGTCTCTTGGTGATGACAGTCATTTAAGAATCCTCAACTGGGGTACCCTGAACCTTCTCAGAGACAAACCAATGTTCCATGTTCTAGGACTCCATGACCAACTAACACGGTCCTTTTCCTTCTGTCTATACTATTCTCCCTCCTGTCCTTTCCTATCTCTTTGGAAAGAGCAGGTCTTCTTTTCTTCAGGTCTGAGCTTGGACGCCACTGCCTTTAGGAAGTCTCCAACTGTACTGGTCTAGCTATTCTTTTTTTTTTTTTTTTTTTTTGGCCCCCTTCTCTCTTTCTGGCCCCGCTCGCTCCGGCCCCGCTCGCTCCGGCCCTGCTCGCTCCGGCCCCGCTTTTCCCTGCTCGCTCCGGCCCCGCTCGCTCCGGCCCTGCTCGCTCCGGCCCTGCTCGCTCCGGCCCCGCTCGCTCCGGTCAGGCTCGCTCCGGCCCCCGCTCGCTCCGGCCCCGCTTTTCCCTGCTCGCTCCGGCCACCACTCGGTTGGGCTCTGCTTGCTTGCTTTCGCTCTCTGTCGCTTGTTGCAGTCTCGTCTCTGGCACTTCCAGCTTGGTTGTGTCTCGTCTCTGCCACTTCCGGCTTGGTTGTGTATGTGGGATACCGAGGAATCGAACCCGGGTCCTTGTGCATGCTAGGCAAGCACTTTAACCGCTAGGCCAAACTCCCGGGCCCTGGTCTAGCTATTCTTGAGTAACCCCCTTTACCCCCTGGTTGGATTCCATGATACAGGAGTTGTATCTGCTTGGTTTATTATTTTACACTTTCGTGGCCAAGCACAGTGCCTGGTGAGACACACTTTGTAAAGTTTTAGGATTTTAAACAACTTCTAGCAGAGGTATCACTCCAGCATGAAGTCACGGTGGGGAGTGAGCTATGGGATCTCATGCCAGCATCCATGTCACTGGCTGGAACAGGCAACACGGGGGAAACCATTCCAAAGGTGTCATGCTCCTAGAAAGAGATTTCTTCTTTGGTTTCCTGTCAAGGTCACTTTCAATTATTATACAGATCCTTATAAGCAGGATCAGGCTCATGATTGGGCTGAATGAGTAAACACAGCTGGGCAGTATCTAAAGTGGAGGAGGAATCCAGTGGCTTGCCCTGAGTTGTCCACATTTGTCACATCCAGCCCCGCAAAAGAACTTCCCAAGAGAGTATATAATACATTGCCTGTTCATCCACAAGCAGGTCAACAAGTATGATGCAACTGCTTGCAAGAACATCAGACATGTGCCCCGTTTTTACACTCTACACAATCAAAAAGAAAAGAAAAAAAAAAACCACAGAAGCTGATTGCTTCTGTGACAGGGCTGTCAGTGGCTATGCTTCAGAATGCCACCAAATGAAATTTTAAAACATGAACTATTTAATAAGAAGAAGGGCCATAGCAAGTCAACAATGGGGCACAGCCATGGTAGGAAGGGACAGCGGAAGATGGCTAAGAGAGGTCAGGGGTGCATAGCTCATGGTTTAAGTCACACAGTCTCAAAGGAAGATGCTTTTTCTGAGAAAACACATGTCTGCTGTGGGTGGCCAGAGCCTAAATTAAAAATGCCCATGGAGGTCTGAATCTCAATTCTACTGTGCTTCATGGTTTCAGGTTTAAAATAGCATTTCTTGTACCCTGTAAGTGTCAAGAAGAGCCTGGAGCCTGGGGACCCTAGATCTTTTATACTGGACCACATGAGTTAGAGCCTCCTGAGATGAGAATGATGAAGCATAAAAACTTGGTTGTCCTCAGGACTTGGGTGTCCTCAGTTGTACCATTAGCTGAACACACACAGGAAGGGGGAATAGATTCTGCCCCATCCTCCAGTCACCCCTGAGAAGGACAAGGCTTAGGCTGAACCAAGAAGGAATGACAAAACAAAACAAAACCCTGCAAAATTCTCTAACGATCAACTAAATATGCAGTATTTTATATTTAAGAATTGTGGTGATTGTTTCACAAAGACATAGGAGCCTGTCACTAATTAACTATAACATTTGTATTTGCTAATGAAAAACAGAAAGAAATCAAAGTATACAAAAGATATTGAAAAGATCTTGGTATTATCAGAGGTTTGGGTGGTTTTTATATACAATTCAGTGTTAAACTGAAGGCTTATCTTGAGAACAATAAAGAGTGAGCTCTTTCAACATTTCAGACTACAATCTGGTCTGAAGACATTATCCTCTCACCAGTATCTCATAATTAGCAAACACATAAACAAAAAGAAGCCTCTAGATACTCAGGGTTTGCATTTATTTATTCATTCATTCATTCATTTATTTATTTAGTGGGTCACGGGGCTTGAACTCACATCTATCTATCTATCTATCTATCTATCTGTCTGTCTGTCTGTCTGTCTGTCTGTCTATCTATTTATTTGGTGGGTCATGGGGCTTGAACTCACTTGGGCACTGTCCCTGAGCTCTTCAGCTCAAGGCTATCTCTCTACCCTTGAGCCAAGCCCCACATGCCTTTTCTAGAGGTTAATTGGCGATAAGAGTCTCAGGTCCTTTTGTGCCAGGGCTGGTTTTGAATCTTGATCCTCAGATCTCAGCTTCCTGAGTAGCTAGGATTACAGGTCACTGTGCCTGGCTTAAGGTTTACTTTTTAGAGTAAAGAATGGTATCCAGAAAGATAGCATAACCTCCAGACAGTCTAGTTTTTACTTTTTTCAAAAATAGATCTTGCTGTCTTTTTGTTCTGTTTTGCTCCCCGAACAACCACAATCTCTAAAGAACCTAGTTTCTGGGATTGTATATTCTTTTCCCATTTACTAGAGCCACTATAAAAAGAATATTATCAGAAAATTGCAATTAGCAATGTCAGAAATTTAACACTGACATAATGCATTTATGTAAGCTACTCTCTGTTTTCTAATCCTGTGAGATGAACAAATCATGTCCTTAATCCTGCCTTTAGATACGGAGTTCCTCAATAGCTGCTCTGTTCTTCCCAACATGTCTTTCCTGCCAGTAATCATAATTCTATATCTTCTTAGGTATCACGGCTCAACAGTGATTATGTGGAAAACAAAATTGCCATGAGGACTTTTTTCTTTTTATTATTATTTTAAGTAGCTGTATAAAGGAGTTGCCATTAATAAAGCAGTTTATGACTACAACCTGTTTTGATCAATGTCATCCCTTGTTTTGTGCCTACATTGTAGCTTTAGCTCAGGACCTGTACACTGTCCTGAGCTATTTTTGCTCAAGACTGGCCTTCTATAAAACATGATCCACAGCTTTACTTGTGGCTTTGTGGTGGTTAACTGGAGATAGGAATCTCACAAACTTTTTTATCTGCACTGGTTTTGAACTGTGATCCTCAGATCTCAGCCTTTTGAGGAGCTAGGATTACAGGCATGAGTCTCTGGTGACCAACTGGCAGACTACCTTCTAAAGAAGGTGCATATTCTTTGGCTACAACAGCCAGAGATTGTTTCTTGTCTTATCAAACATTTCCATTTTTTTTCAAGCTACATTTGATGATGACCTGAAAACATAATTAATGATAGCTCTGTGCATTAGCAATTGTATTGCCCTCAAGCTTTTCTCTCCCTAATTTTTGCTTTCAAAATAAAAAGTATTTTCAGAAGCAAAGGAAACTAAACATATAAATTCTGCACAGGTCCCTGTAATTCTCTAAAAATTGCCCACTGGACATGGACATGATTCACAATGCTGGTCTTTGAGTTGTGTCTTAATTAAAGCCTGTAGGATAGGGGTATAAATATGATTCTAAGACATTTTAACTATAGTTGTTAAAAAAGAAAAAAACCGAAGTGAGTGAGTGGTCTGCCTTAGTGAAGCCAGAGCATTGCTGTCTAATGTCAGTAATTAGTAGCTTGTTTGATGTTTATGGAAAATGCTTCTTTTGAGGCATACAAGTCTCTGTGGATTTAGCAGGGGGAAGCAAATAAAAGCTCTGTACTTGGCTTTGCTCTTTGTGGCCAGGGTACTGCTAGAATTTAGAAATTCTTCTCACATAATCTGCTATATTCCTTATGCCAAAATCATAAGCAAGGGAGCTAAAAATATGACATTAGTACTGTTGACAAAAACCACAGGGACATTAAAAACATGAAAGAACATGCATAGATATACACACACACACATACACACACACACACACACACACACCCCATCCCACTCAGAAAGAAAGCTACTGGCTCTGGTCACTCTCTACTTCTTCACCACTTTGAGAGATCATTACTTTCCTGCCCCTCGCCTACAGACCTTTTCATTATTTTAAAACCCTAGAGAACTACTGAAACTGGACAGGCAGACAACACACCACACCTGCACTGATGCACTATTTGTGGATTGATTTGTTATTACTTTCTTATCTTCTCCATCTTGGCAAAAAGATTTAATTCTGTAATTCAGATAATGACTGTGATATAAAACCAAACAAAATAAAACAGCTGCTAATAGGGGAAAGCACGGGAATGTCCACAGGAAAGTCCTTAGCGCTGGGTACCCGAGCCATCAGACAGCAAAAAACAGTGATCGCTCCTACATAATTCTGATTTCTGCAAATCTAACTTTAATAAAGTCTTGATTTCTTCCTTTGGGAAAAAAATGGCTCCATCCTTTTCCTTCGTGGATTGTGCAATCTGTTCTGCTCTAAAGGTAAAAACATGGACCTCAGTGGTCAAGTCGGAGTTCAGACTCACTGGAACTTTTCCAGGGCTAAAGAGTCTCTGGTTCATAGGCCCAGTTAGAGGCGAATTCTTTTATTTTGAAATGAGCAGTTCAGAACTCTCGTGACTTCATCTTTCCCAATGTAGCCAGTGGCAAAGTTTGGCTGCTCTCCTTTTTTACTATGTCAGTGTCAGCTCATAAAAGTGGGCCACTCCTCTAGGAGCAGCCTGGGGCAGCTGCACACAGCAAGCAGGAAGCACACTGATTTGTGGGAGTGAAGAGCTGGCATGGTGGAGAGCCTCCAACTTGTTCCCAGGGAGGCAGTGTGGTACAGTGGTTAACTGTGGGGCTCTGCAGCCAGTAGTGAGCTGTGAGGCTGTGATCATGGGTACATGTCTGCGATCCCAGGATTTAGGAGGCACAGTAGGGAGGACTATGGGTTCCCGGCTAGCCTCTGCTATGTGAGGAGATCCTGTCTCAAAAAAAACCCAAATGGGAGTAAGGCTCTTTAGCCTGGTAACATTCACGAGGAATCCTGCTCTGCTTCTTCTAGGTAGGTGACTCTGATGCAACCTGCTTGCTTCGGGTTTGAGACAGGAAGAGCAATACAGCTTCCCAGAGGTGGCGGAGGTCATGAAACATGGAAAACACTAACTCAACAACAGCCTGACAGATAGGAAGTGTCAGCCTGCTTTGCCATCATTATCTAGTAATTGAGACTTGACTCAACCAATGATTCAGAACACCCTGGCTTCCCATTTCTAGACACTACCAAACAACTCAAGTGCTGAAAAATAAAATTTAAAATCATTTTTTACTTAAAGAAAGCTCTAGAAAGATGGGTATGCCTACCACCTAGCAGAGGCATCCAAGGCACTCAGATTTACAGGACTTTCACACGCCATGCTGGGATGCAGGACAGGACAGGAACCCTGACACCAGAAAGCTATTGAAGAGAGCCACCAGGAAGGTCTGGGGTATCATCCTGGCTCAGAAGCCTCACATCTGTAATTCTAGCTAAGCAGGAGGCAGGGACAGGAGGATTGTGAATTTGAGGCCAGCTTAGGAAAACACAGCAAGGCTTTATCTCAAAAACATAATAACAACAACAACAACAACAACAACAACAAAAAGGACTAGAAGTAGTAAAGCATTTGCCTAGCATCCTCAAGAACTTGATCGGTAATCCCTAATACCCGCCTCCTGCTAAGTCTCACACATCACGTAGACCAACAGCTCTACAACTCCACACTCAGGACTTCTAGGATCCCTGCGAGGGACATCACAGAGGCAGGAGCAACCCTTAGGTCTTCAAGGTCTCAACCAAAGTAAGCTTTGAACCAAGATCTGAAGCAAGCTGAGGAAGGAAGCCATGTGGACAGCCAGGGACAGAGTGGTCAGGCAGAAGAGCCTAAGGAAACTGTAGGGATCTTAGTCGGCCAGGTAATTGGAACAGAGGGCAAGGAGCACTGCAGACAGAGGGTCAGAGACATGCCTGAGGGGTAGAGGAGTAAGCCACAGAGAGCCTGAGTGGAGTGACACGCCTTGACACTGATTTGGAAAGGCTGACTTGCTTTCTGAGCAGAGCAGACTTTGAGAGCTGACACAGAAACGGCAGTTAGCAGGCTGCTGCAGTCATCCCTCTGAGTTCATGCAAAATGGGTAAAGTATTTGTAGTATTATAAATGGCAAATAAATCCTATTTTGTACCTCTTAGAATGGTCACCAAATGTCCAGTCATATTATATAACCCATGCTTTGCCAGCTTAGCAGAAGCAAAAAGAAACAAGTATTCTCTGATTGATAGCGTCAGCTACTGATTCTGAAGGGAGGACTGAAAGAAGAAGAAAAAGAAAAAAAGCAAGGACAAGGGCTCTGAGCTAGTCTGTTTCCCTCCCAATGGCTGCTGGAATATTATCCCCAACACCTCTGCCCCTGGAAAGCATAGCATTTAGCCACTGCAGGGCAGGGTTCCGCAAGGGCATGGCTGTCACCTCCCACTGGCAGGGCCTGAGGACCCTCCCTGGAGAGCAGTAGGCACAGAGGCTGCCCTTGCTGGGCAGAAGCAATACTCCATTGAGCCTGCCTGGCAAGTGGGAGCGCTGGTGTGCTGAGTTCCTTCCACTCCGCATACAGTCCCTGCTGGAGATGATGAGCTTATTTTTAGCCATCATGTGATTCTCCAGTATTTTCCAGGCTCTGCTTGAATCATTCTGGTTTCAGAAAATTTTTCATAAGGAAGAAAAATGCGGTAAAAGTATTTCACATCTTCAAACAGTTCAGATCTTAAAAAATGTGAACTTTTAGTTATTTCAGCATGGTATGTATTTGTAATGAACTGCTAACTTTTCATGCCTCTCATACCTAGAAACATATCATGTATCAAATCCAATCACCATCGTACTTTCAGTTCTGATTTTTAATTGCTCTCAGACCAACAGAAATGGTGACAACAATCCCTCTGGGCATCAGCCCCTTGCTTGTTTATTACAGAAAAGAAGGGAGTGGCTGAACAAGCCCAATAGGCAGAGCCAGCGCCAGGAAGATAAAGGCACACAGGCATTGGTTGCCATGACAACATTCGTGGTGCCACTGTATTTTGAGCATATGACATTCACTTAAGCAAAAAGCTTATAAATTAAGATGGGGATGTTTAGCCTTGTTGATAGACAATCAATGTCTGTTTTCTGAAGGGGATAAGTCTGTTCTGTACCAATAATGCTGTCTTATCCAGACTTCCCAGAAAAGAGACATGAACTGAGGCCACAGGGCAGACTAGAGCTAAGGAAGTAAGAACTTAAAGCAGGGCCCACTTAATCTCCCTTACTTGTCTCATCTAGATCCTGTCCTAGGGTTCTCTGCTTCTAACTGCAGGCCAGATATGTGGGTACTAGCTTACTTTCCCTTTCTTCCCCATTTCTCACTAGTCATAAATATGTGCCCTGTCTCCCTAAATTCTCAAGAACTCACATGTCCCCACCTGCACCTAAGCCATCACCTTCTTTCCTATGTGGTTGTCTTCTTGATTATAACCATGTCTCTTCTAATATATTCCCTTTAAGGGAGAGCACATTTCAGTAGCTCCAACAATCTCTGTCATAAAATATAAACTCTGTACATTTTTGTGATCAACAGATTATTAAAAAAAACCCTCCATTCTAATAATTTCTGCTTCCTTGTATTCACATATTTGCATAGCAGTCTCCCCTCCAGTGTGTGTGTGTGTGTGTGTGTGTGTGTGTGTGTGTGTGTGTGTGTGTGTGTGTGTGTGTGACTTGCCTCTAACCAACAGAATACAGCCAAAGAATATCATTCCCTCCAGTGCAATATTATATTCAGGACTCTGGCAGACATGCTAGATAGACTTTCTCCACTGGCCTTAAGAAGAAGCTTCTATCTAAGAATGTAAGTACCTTGTTGCTAAGGCCCACAGAGCAAGAAGGAACAAGGAGGCCCTCGGAACCAAGACAAGCCTCCAGCAAGGAACCAGAGCTTCAGCCCTACAGGTACAAAAAATGTGCCAATTTGGGGGTGGGAGGGGAGGGACAAAAACAGTAGAAGGGGTATCAATGTTTGAGAAGTAATGCACCTACTACCTGACAAATGTAACTAACCCTCTGTACATTATCCCAACAATAAAAAAGAAAAGAAATGTGTCAACAACTTGAGAGTCTGGAAGTCAATCTTTCTGCCTTTGATGAGATCACACAGCCTAGCACATACTTGGACTGAAGTCTGGCAAGACCCAAAGAAGAAAAGCCAGCTAAGCTATGCTTGCATGTTAGTCTGTGAGACAATACAGATGTGCTTTTCTAAGCTGAGAAATTACTAATTTTCTATTTTTCCTTCTTTTTTCTTTGCAGTAACAAGGGCCCTGTTTACCTCTGCAACCTCATTTCTCAAAACATCCACAGGAAACATGCATTCCAATGAACTAAGCACCTTATCTCAAGTTCAGTATTCTGTTCTTTCTGTCTGGCATGCTCTTCACCCACCATTCATCTGGCTGACTTCCAGTCATTCCTGACGTTTCAGTTGAATTTCCCTTTTCCTAGGAAACCTTCACAGGGTATACAAGTAGCCTTCCTATCTTCCCCAAGTGCCCTTACCTTGCTTTAGTGTCACTGACAACCTTTTGGAAGAGGCAGTGACTTCCCTGCAAATGGGTCTGGTTGGAATCTCTGTGTATCTCTAAAATCCTTTATAGTGTCTCAACAAATACTTGCTGGGAGACTAGCTGAATGAAAGACCACCAAGTAAAGTATTCACAAATGGGACAAAGAATTAAGCAACAAGAACTATATGTTATTCTAAGAGGTATTTTCTGTTCAGTGCCAGAAGAAAATGTTTAGAATCCTAGCTATTTAGCAGCCTGAGATCTGGGGATCATGGCTGAAAGTCAGAATAGTCAGACAAATCCTCAATCCTCTTATCTCCAATTTACCAGCAAGAAGCCAGAAGCAGAGGCATGGCTCAGTGGAAGAGCCTAGTAAGTGCAAGGCTCTAAATTCAAACCCCAATATCAATCAAACCAAACAACAAAAATCCTACACAAAAGAAATCAGCAAAATAAAGGAAGGTACTACTAATAAAGAAAAATATGGTCTCTAATAATCTGTAATATACTGCCTATAGAAAGAGAGAGAGAATGTTTCAGTCTTTCTCTTTTGAACACTGACAAGGTCTAATGTTAGGCTGAAAAGTACTTTCACTTTCCTATATACAGAGCACGAAATGTAGTCTATCCCAGTAAACCATGGTTTATAAACATCTCACCACACCCAGGGAACAGATAGTATGATTCCACACTTGTTAGGAAGGGGACCCAATGTTTTTGTTTTTGTTGGTTGTGGAGCTTGAAGTAATAGTCTAGGGGCTGCCCCTGGGCTCTTCTGCTCAAGGCTAAAACTAAATATCACTTGGAGCCATAGCACCATTTCTGGTTTTTGAATGGTTAATTGGAGATAAAGAGTCTTAGGCGGACTGCCTGGGCTGGCTTCGAACGGTGATCCTCAGATCTCAGTCTCCTGAGTAGCTATGATTATAGCTATGATTATAGGCTCCCATGCTATTTCAAATGGACCAATACGATGGCTTTCTACTGTAACCTCCAACACAGGGCTTTGTGACAGGAAATAGGAAATGCCTGCCAATTTTGTCTCAGGGGCTTATGCTTCACATCCAAATACCTCAGACCATTTGTCCAGAGAGATACGTGAATGGAAGGATTAAGAAACTAGAGATTAGTAATCCCACTAATCTTGCTCAGGATTCTGGGTATTATACATGCTTCTGTTTTGTTTTTGATAAGAGGCCAGGGACAAGTGGCTTTCCATTTCCTGCATTTATTAATAATGCAGATAAAATATGGCAACTCTTTCTGACTCAAAATTCTGCTGTAAGGATAAGTGGAAACATTTCCACAATTTTGGCAGTTCTTTTCCAAGCCAAAAAAAATAGTGCAGGCTGTATTCTGATGTTTTAAGCATTAGCAATACTAAAAAATTGATTTCTTCTACATACCACACAATTGAATTTGGTTTGTGAACACTTACTGTGGTTCAATGTTACATGGAGAAAAGGTAACAACGGAAAACACAAGGCCAGATCTATGCTATCTGAGAGGCAATCTAATATAATGTTTAAAAGTACAAGCTCTAAAGTCAGCATCAATTCGGAGTCCCTTATGCTAGGTGATCCTGGCAGGTTACTCAGTACAGTATCCTGGACTTTGTACTTAGATCAGCACTGCCTTTTAGTTTTTAAACTCTACAATGAGGATAGTATTAGGGATTTACCATTTAGGGTTGTTGTGAAGCTTGTTTGCGGCACTTTCCATGTACTATAAATATTCACAAATAAGGCAGGCACTAGTGGTTCACACCTGTAATCTGAGCTACTCAGGAGGTTGAGATCTGGGAATCTTGGTTTGAATGACACTGGGCAGAAAGGTATAAGAGAAACATGTCTCTAAGGAAAAGAGAAAGCTCAGACTCAACTCCCACAGCAACTCCAATTCCATCACACTATATCTGTATGTGGGAATTTGAGTTAAATGTATTAATACATGTGAATTTGCAATATGTCTAAGTTGTAGTTGCTATAGAAACCATAACTTTGAATTTCCTTTTCAGTTTAGTAAATGTTCACACATAAAAATGGATCTCCCCAGACAGCTATCTTGAGTTGCAGATATGGCTCACAGCATGCCCTGGTTGGCAGGGCAGAACCAAATCAAGATATAACTCATCAAAATGTAGACTGAGTAAAATTCACCTGGCAGTCTTCTACCCTTATGTGGCATCTGTTAAGCTGAAGTTGGTTATAGTGTAATAAGTCACTCAACCACACACAAACACCGAAGTACTTGATGTCTTCTCTGAATCCATGGAGGAGAAGCTTTTATCACTATTGACATTGTGGGGAAATTTGGCATGTGGTCATGAAACATCAAGTATGCAGAGTGCATCTACATTTACAAACCAGAGGGAGTGTGTGACAATCCAGGTAGTCTGGATGAATTCAACGTACTTTTTTATTTTTGGTGTTAGTACTTGGGTTTGACTCAGGGATGAGGCATTGTTACCCCTTAGCTTTCTTCTTAAGGCTGTTGCTCTACCCCTTGAGTCATAGCTCTACTTCCAGCTTTGCTGGTTTACTGAAAATAAGAGTCTCATGGACTTTCCTGCCCAGGCTGTCTTTGAATTATGATCCTCAGATCACAGTCTCCTGAGAAAGTAGGATTATAGGTGTGAGCCACCAGTGCCTGACAAAAAGCACATTTGTCCCTTTGCTAATGAAAATCCTAATCTCAGTACACACATTGGAGACAACTAAGAAATGGAGCTAGTTAAATTTTAAATAGACTCTAGGTTAGGTTTTTTCATAAGATTTTAACAATTCTGAGGGTGTGTGTGTGTGTGTGTGTGAGCATGCATGCGCATGCTGGCCCTGGGGCTTGAACTCAGGGCCTGGGGAGCTGAACTTTTGCTCAAGTGGTAGAGCACTAGCTTTGGGAGAAAAAGCTAAGGCTGACAACTGGAGGGACGTAGTCTCATGGACTTTCCTGACTGGGCTGCCTTCCAACTGTGATCCTTACATCTCAGCCTCCTGAATATCTAGGATTAGAGGAGTGAGCTGCTGGTTCCCCTACCCCTTTTTCTTTTGGTCAGGCATGGGGCTTGGCTTGAACTCTGGGCCTGGGCGCTGTCCCTGAGCTCTTCAGCTCAAGACTAGTCCTCTATCACTTGAGCCACAGTGCCACTTTCGGTTTTCAGGTGGTTAATTGGAGATAAGAGCTCTCATGGACTTTTGTGCCTGGGTAGCTTTGAATTGCAATCCTCACTCACATCTCAACCCTCTAAGTAGAAAGGATTACAGGTGTGAGCCACCAGCACCTCGCCATTTTTTTTTCTAAACGGATGTTTGGACTATCTTAGTACCTATGCTCTCCTGCTCTAACAAACTAAACCATCTCCTATTACAGCTATGTCTAAATTATGAGAGAGCAAATGGACTCTAGATGCCTACCCTAAAAACTCTTCCTGAATAAAGCAATTCATTTTATAACTCAGACTTTATAACATGTATTTTGACATTAGAAGACACTTCGTCTTACCTTTTCTTGGTTGTGTTCCCAATATCTGCAAACATGACTTCTAGGACAATGAGCTCTTAATGTTTTTATCCTATCAGAGCTTTTAATAATGATATTCTATATGTGATGTGTATTTTGCTATAACTCTTCTCTGGTATAATTTTGTTATCTCACAATGTTTAATAACAAGAACATAATTTATTAAGAAGAAATGATTAATTTGGCTCCTGAAAATATCCTTTCTCCTAGACTAAGTTCATGAGGTAAACATGGTCCAGGAATCAGGCACATAGCTCTCAGGAATGACTGCCTTCTGGAACTCTAAAAACAAAATTTATTATCTGTTGACTTTAATGGGTTTCTTGAGCTTTGTCACCCGAGAGTTTTAAGCTCTGGAAAATATGTATTTCCCTTTCAGCTTCAAATGGCACAGGTTTCTGTGCAGCTTTTGTGAGATGATGAGGGAATTGCTAGAAAATGGGCAAGGCAGCCAAATAACAGCCCTGTTTGTAGGAGGAGGTATGTTAGAGCCAAGGTTAAAAAAAATTTAGGACATGTTATGTTTCTGGAAGAAAACCATTTTGAGATCCATCTAATTTCACTAGTGAAAACTTGAAACATGGCAGCTGAGTTTCATCACAGATCTGTCCTTCACTAACAGCTACAGAAAATGACATTAAGATGAAAAATGTCAGCCACCAATCATTTTCTCATCTACTTGTCCTCCCATGTGTTCCCGGATTCAAACGCTGGGGAGGGCATTCTCTTCTCTGCCCCAGCTCCTACACTGATGAACCAACTGTACTAACTAAAGCAGGTGGCTAACTTGAACTAAATGAATTTTTCCTTCCCAAACTTCATGTGGTCTTTTAAACCAACATTTCACATCATTTCTGTTTTGGGAGAAAAAAAAAATCTCCTTTTAACCTCTGACCTTATTTTCTCCTTCTCGCTTCAGTGCATGTTGTGCTAGTTTCCCTATTCCCACCTTTCTTTTTTCTTATGTATTTTCAATTACTGTTTCTCCATTGTCTTTTCTCCCATCTTATACATCTTTGCCTTTCCAAAAAAAATAAACTGTAGCAGATCAAATTCTCCTTCCAATCTTCTCCACCACCACTTCCTCCTCCTCCTCCCCTCCTTCTCTTCTTCTTTTTCTTCTGCCAGTCATGGGGCTTGAACTCTGGGCCTGGGCATTGTCTTTGAGCTCTTCAGCTCAAGGCTACTGCCTGACCCCTTGAGCCACACCCCACTTCTGGTTTTCTGGTGTTCAATTGGAGATAAGAGTCTCACGGACTCTAGTGCCCAGGCCAGCTTTGAACTGTGATCCTCAGATCTCAGCTTCCTGAGTAGCTAGGATTATAGGCAACAGCCATTACGCTCCGCTCTTACTTCTTGAATCTTCCCTTTTTCCTGTAATAGCCAAGACATTCTTACTTTCCTTAATAATTTCCTGACAAATTTGTTGAAGACCGAATCTACTCCTACTTTGTGCCTTTTTTACTTGGTATTCCTCATGGCAAATTGTTGCAAACAGGGGTAAGCACTCAGCATCTTACTGGACTAGATCTGTGAAGGACTATTAATCACCCCCTAGGAATTAAGATTTCCTTAGCCTATTTTTAGGTTTCATCCATTTTCCTATTCCCATAATAAATATGCAGCACTGTTGGCTACTGTCTTTTTTAGAAATTTCTTACTGAGGTATTCTTGTTTCTTTCCTTTTTCCTCTTTCTTCTCCATTTCCCTTCCTTTTCCCCTGGTTTGTTTTCTTTTTGGATACTGAAGTCTCCTAGTTTTTTTTTTTTACTTCCCTTTCCCCTTTTCCCACTCCTGTTTTCCTTTCCTCTTTGCCTTTCCTTTCTAGTTTTCTTTTGGACGTTCTCTTACCTTGCTTTTCCCTCCCTCCCTTTCTTTCTTTTTATCTTGCTAAATCAGCAGTGGGGCTTGAACTCAAGTCTTTAAGATGTTTTTGATCGAGGTTAGTATTTTACCACTTAAGCCATAGCGCCATTGCTAGCTTTTTGTGGTGGTTAATTGGAGTCTCACAGACTTTCCTATCTGGGCTGGCTTCAAACTGCAATCTTCAGATCTCAGCTTCCTGAGTAGCTTAGATTACAAGCATGCACTACTGGTGCCTAGCTAAGGCTCTCACTTCTTACAGTCTGTACTTCTTACAATCTTTACCTCCAGGTCTACATTTTCGGAGCCCTACTCCTCTATGTGCACATGGGGACACATGCACAATACCTATGAATTGTCAATTTAGATTTTCTCTTAGGTAATGCAAAGGAATTTCCAGCTTAGCCTGACAAAACAAACTTGAGATTTCTTTCCAAATCAGATTTTCTTTCAGTTCTTCCTGTAGAATATCCCCATCCTTCCTAGAGTGTGAGACAAACCAAGAAGTCATACTTAACACTTTCTTTTCTGTCTAATTAATACCTACAATTACTAATATCCAGCCTATTTGATCTCCTATATATCTTCCAGATTTATCTATTACTATTATAATTAATCCAAATGAATATAATCTTTTTTTTGCCAGTCCTGGGGCTTGAACTCAGGGCTTGGGAGCTGTCCTTGGGCATTCTCAAGGGCTAGAACTCTACCACTTTTGGCTTTTTCTTTGTATGTGGTACCGATGAATCAAACCCAGGGCTTCGTGCATGTGAGGCAAGCACTCTACCACTAAGCCTCGGTACTTTTAAAGTGCCAGATTGACAACAGTCCCATGTTGCCTAAACTGAGACTATCAATTCAGAAATAAATAGGGGAAAAAGGTTTATTTTTTATTTTTTTGTCAGTTGTGGGTCTTGAACTCAGGACCTGGGTACTGTCTCTGAGCTTTTTCCCTCAAGGAAGGCTAGTACTCTATCACTTTGAGCCACAGGGCCACTTGTGGTTTTCTAATAGTTAATTGGTATAAGAGTCTTATAAAATTTCCTTCCCAGACTGGTTTCTAATCACAATCTTCATATCTCAGCCTCCTGAGTAGTTAGGATTATAGGTATGAGCCACTGGTGCCCAGCAGAAAAATGTTTTTTTCTTAACAGTAAGGAAAATAACAGTTATAAAGCTATTACTTCCTAAGTAGTAGCCATTTCTTACCTGTTCTGATCAGGGATAGGGATCTGAATAGGAAACTAATTTTATAGGTTTGAACAATAGGTTCTACACTTGAAATTAAAACAAATGGTTGTAAAACTCTTACTGCTTAACTGCAGTATCCAACTGGTGTTAAAAATAGTGACTCAGTTTCAGAAGAACGTTTTACTTGGTAAAGTCTGTCCTTTTTTATGGAAAGGATGTTTATATTTTATGGAGTCTAATTTTTTATCCATAAAAATCTAAAAAAAAAAATTGAAGTTCCAGGTATTTCTCCTCAATGACTTTATTAAATGAGGCACCATTTTACTTTACCACATAAGAACTGACATTATCTCTACAAGAGACAAGATGTACAGATCATAAACTTCCTTTGAAGGACAAGAAGTAAACATCCAGATTTAACCACTTAAATCAATTAATATAATGGGCTATACCACCAGTAAAAATCTAAAGATGACTGAAATTTTCTCAGAAAAACTAGACTGAAAAGGAAATCTATCTCTGGAGTATTCTTTTTAGCAATCTGCCTCCGTGATATTGGTTTTCTTTCTTTTTTTCTTTCTTTTCTCATCTTTAATAGTTTAAATCAACATCATTAGATCTATGACAAATAGGCCATGGGAAGATTACTGTGGTCACACAGACTACGATAAAAACCAGTCTAAGGCATTAAAACATGGATGACCGTGAAGAATCAAATCACAAACACACAGTAAAATGCAGGATGGTCTGAACCATTTTTACATTTTCTACAATGGGGATGATTCTTGATTTCACTGTGACGATACCTGCTGTGGGGGAGTTTGCATGGTGAGACTTCTTGGGCAGGTTGAAAATCTGTTCGCCAGGGTCAGGGGGAGGAATTGCATCTTGCCCTTGTCGTGCCTCCACAGGGTCATACTCCTTTCCATCATAGTTAGCATCGTAGAACTTCTTAAACCACTGAATAAAATCCAGGTTGTCCTGGAAACGTCCTTTCACTAGCTTCTCCACTGGAATCACCTGCAATGGGAAATGACTGTGAGCCATGCGCCTTAGACTTGCTAGTGTTCAATACAACGCAAGTGCTCCCTCAATATTCCCACCTGCCTGCAATCCATGATCTCCTTCCTAGCCAGCTGTATGATTCTTAGCTGTTGAGAGGAACTGATCTGCCAGGTGAGGCAGTTCACACCTATAATCCTAGCACTTGGGCTGCCGAGGACAAGCCTAGGTTACACACAGTGAGGGCCTATCTCATTAAAAAGGAAAGTAAATAAAACCAACCAAACCATTAGAGAAAGAAAAACAACAAAAAAGAAGAGCTTAGATTATCTCTCTTATAGGATTCTTATTGTTACAGCATCTCCCACACAGACCTTCCCAGGCCTGTAGCTGGGAAGTTACACTGTTTCAAGATAGATGGCTTTTCCTATTTGTCACACTTGACTCAGTTGTATTGGAGTAAATGCTTATAAGGATTAAAATTACTAGAGAGTACAAATAAATAAGATTTCAGTCAATACAAATGGTTACCAAGTCAATGGTTCCTACAAAACAAAATGAGCTTTCCCAAAACTCATTTACAATAGAAAAAGAAAAGTATGAAAACAACTAACTTCAATCCAGTGCCCAGAATTTTTGGACCACCCAAGAGCACAGCTCCCTGAGAGTGGAGAGGAAAAGAGATGAGGATGTCCAAGGGTTGAGGGGAGGTGCCCAGAAGACGAGGCACACAGCATTGGCATCAGTTCCTAGGACAGGAAGCTAAGCATTTCATGGGGCAACTTTGCCCATTGCAACCTGAAGACTCTGCCAGCATTCCCTATAAGTGGTTAACATCAATACAAGAAGGAATTGGGATTATGACAAAAAAAAAGAGACGTACCTTAAATAAATATTGTAAATGAATAAGCATGTATCTGAATAGGAGTCAATATGCAGAAAAGAGACTGAGTAGTTTTAGGCAATAGTTTATTATGGGGGGATAAAGGACTCCAGCATCCAATTCCAGTTATATCACTAGGACAAAATTAAGAATTCAAAGGGGGAAAAGGGAAATTTATGGACACTGAGAGAATCTGAGAATATCTACAATGCTGGAAACGTATTTTCCTTTAGTATTGAGGCCTGAACTCAAGACCTTCTTTGCTTGGTTAACATTCTACTTGAGCCACACCTCTAGCCAAGATTTTTGTTAGTGTGGAGATGGAGCCTGGAAAATTTTTCTGCTTAGGCTGGCCTTGAACTCTGAGCCTCTGGATTTCTGTCTTTTGAAAGCTAGGATCACAGCATGAGCTACTGGTGCCACACACAGCTCTACTTCCAGCTGTGTGTGTGTGTGTGTGTGTGTGTGTGTGTGTGTGTGTGTGTGTGTGTGTGTGTGTGTGTGTGGTTTGTGTTGGGGGGTTATTTGGAGATAAGACTCTCATGGACAGTTCTGCTTGGGCTGGCTTCATACAGTGATCCTCAGATCTCAGTCTCCTGAATAGGTAGGATTACAGGCTACCGGTGACTGCTTGTGCTAGACAGTTTTATATGCATTCCCTTATTTCAATTTTATAACTGTGAGCAAGAGACTTCTAGACTTCTTTTATAGAGTAAACTCAGGGTGAAAGAATTCAAGTAACTTGTTTCATAATGAGTTAGGATTGAGAACCATGCTGTTCCACAGTAGATATTTTTTCCTGGAACAAAATATACAAAGAGCCGAAGAAGCATCTGGAAAATATAAAAAAAATTCTCATCTGCAATGGTAAACACAGCTACTAACATTTAAACACTTGTAATTCCTGGTAAAAGTTTTTAGTCAAATGGCTGCAAGTTTAGATAATCTATTTAAATTAAAATTTCATATAAATATTGGAAGTTAGGGTTGATGCTTTACAGACCTCAACTTGTTGAGATATCAAGAGATATTCCAGATTTTTGCATTTCTGATTAAAAACGGGTTTTTTGTTTTTTGCCAGTCCTGGGGTTTGAACTTAAGGCCTGGGCAATGTCCTTCAGCTTTCTCAAGGCTAGTGCTCTACTACTTGAGCCAAAGCACCACTTCTGGCTTTTTCCGTGTATGTGGTACCAAGGAATGAAAACCAGGGCTTCATGCATGATAGGCAAGCACTCTACCTACCACTATGCCACACTCCCAGCCCGGATTTAAAACAATTTTAAGGAAAGACAAGTGCATTTCATTTATTTACTTATTTTGGTGCTAGGGCTTGAACTTAAGTCAGGGCCTAGGGATCTTGTCTGAACAACAATTTCAGTGCTAGTGTTTTAAACAATTATTATTATTAATTGGACATAAGGAGTCTCAGCCAAAACAATTCTAAGGAAAGGCAAGTACATTTTATCTAATTTTTTGTGCTAGTTCTAGGGCTTGAACTCAATCAGGGCCTAGGGAGCTTGTCTGAATGACAATTTTAGTGCTAGTGTTTTAAAAAAAATTATTATTATTATTAATTGGAGATAAGGAGTCTCGGCCTCTTGAGTAAGTAGATTCCAGGCATGTGCCACGGGCTCCTGGCTTGAAAAGTGCATTTTATAGAGGTATAAGGAAGTTTCATACCTTGTCAACGTTCATTCGCTTAAATGATGCTTGCAGAAGTTTGAAATTGTGAATATACTCATGCTCCAATTTTGCTTGAAATTTTACTTTCTTCAAACTAATGCAGCCAGGAAAGAGCATGTCCATGAACTGGCAATAAGCTGCTCCTGGAAAGAAATAAGAAAAGTGCATGTGTGAGTCTTGCTGTGCCCAGAAGCAGTGTAGAACTGTTAGATGGGAAAAGGACCAGGCTTGAAGGCACCATCACACCAAGCCCTGCTGACTGCACATGCTCCTCTTATCACTGTGCCTTTGTCTCTGACACTTCACCCAATATCTCACCTCACCCACAGGGCTGGGAGTCAAAGAAGGCCACAACAATGCAGCACCTGCCACTTCCTATTCCCAAACCCTGTGCATTATAAGACGTGTATGGAGCATGTCAGAATCCACAGCCATTGCACAAAACAAAGAAACACGGGTTAGAGTAACTTCCCCAGCACCTTTTAGAAAAAAGGTACACAGCTTTTCTTCCACCTATTTATTATTCTGCTCCATGTCTTTAAAAATAAGTAAATAAGGGAAATGTGTAGAACATGTCAACAGGAGAGAACACTGAAAAACTTCTCAAGAAACATGTAGCTCAAACAACGCATATTCTCAAGCTACCTTATATCCATCTTGGAAAATACCGAGAGTGAAAACTGTAATAGAAAGCCATCTACTATTCAGAACAGTTGCACAGCAATTTAATTCCAGCACAGAGCAATGGGTTCCGATATTAACATGAAACATGAGGACAGGGAGAACACCAAACTTACAAAAGTTCAGAATCATGCTGTTTATGAGTGAAAAAGAAACATAATAGAAATGTTCAATGAGTCCTCTGAGAAAATGGTCATAGAAAATCTTTTCTTACAGCCTTTTAGAACATGAAAATTTCAACTAGAAATTTCTAGTGAGATCATGTTTACTTGATTTGCGTCTTAATAGAATAGACTAAGTCCAAAGGCACAATGATTCCTTTTCTTTTACAAGAAAGAAAAGTAACTGAGTGGCAAGAGGGAGAAGTGGCCAATTAAAATTTAAACCCTCAGCTTAATTTTAATTATGTTCTAAAATCTATGTGCCAGTGATTGTATCTAGAGAATCCCTTCTCGAATACTTGTTTGTTAAACATGATATCTGAAATACGATGTAAAATTCAATGTTAATACAATCTTAAAAAAATTCTTTTCTGGGTGCTGGCAAAACTGGGCAGCCACATGCAGAAAACTAAAAATCGATCCCAGCTTATAGCCATGCACAAGAATTAACTCAAAATGGATCAAAGACCTCAACATCAGAACTGAAACCTTGAAACTGTTACATGATAGAGTAGGAGAGACACTTGAACTCATAGGCACAGGCAAAAACTTCCTGAACAGAGTCCCAACAGATTGGAGAGAGACTTGGAGAGAGACTGGTCACAACAGATTGGAGAGAGACTTGACAAATGGGACTACCGAAAAATAAAAAGCTTCTGCACAGATAAAAGCATAGCTACTAAAGTAGAAAAACAGCCAACCAATTGGGGAAAGATATTTACCAGTTAATACATCAGACAAATGCTTAATATCCAGTATCTACAGGGAACTCAAGAAACTAATCCAGTATCTACAGGGAACTCAAGAAACTAATCCCCCCCACCAAAAAAAAAAACCTCCAACAAACCAATCACTAAATGGGCAAGAGAACTAAAGAGAGACTTATTAAAAGAAGAGGTTAAAATGGCAGAAAAACATATGAGAAAATGCTCATCATTCATAGTCATAAACGAAATGCAAATAAAAACAACCCTAAGATACCACCTTACCCAAATTAGAATGACCCATATTCTGAACTCAGACAATGACAAATGCTGGTGGGATTGTGGAGAAAAAGAAACCCTACTGCACTGCTGGTGGGAATGTAAACTAGTTCAGCCACTCTGGAAGACAGTTTGGAGGTTTCTTAAAGAACTGAAAATAGACCTTCCTTATGATTCTGCCATACCACTCCTGGGCATCTACCCTGAGTATCATAACTCAGGATATGATAAGGACATCTGTTCAGCAATGTTCATCTCTGCACTATACACAATAGCATCTGGGAAACAACCCAGATGCTACTGCAGATGAATGGATAAAAATGTGAGATAGATCTATCTGTCTGTCTGTCTATCTATCTATCTATCTATCTATCTATCTATCTATCTAGTGGAATTCTATCTATCTATCTATCTATCTATCTATCTATCTATCTATCTATCTATCTATCTAGTGGAATTCTACATAGCCAACAGACAAGATAAAATAATGGCATTTGCTGGGAAGTGAATGAAATTAGAGTAAATTGGGTTGAGTGAAATAAGTCAAGACCAAAGG
Source organism: Megascapheus bottae (assembly GCF_031878675.1). NCBI lineage: Eukaryota > Metazoa > Chordata > Mammalia > Rodentia > Geomyidae > Megascapheus > Megascapheus bottae. The sequence goes on from NC_143527.1 coordinate 27,773,172, forward strand.
AACAAAAGGGACATGGTATCCTTAATACATGGATATTAGATCCAAACATTACTCAATATTTAGGTACCCAAGGTTATGCACATGGTCTTGAAGATTAAAAACATAACTACATAGACATAAAAATCTCTGATGGTCTATATATTCTATAGACATAATGTCTTATTACATAGATTAATATGCATCTATGACATACAAACCCTCAGCTTAATTTTAATTATGTTCTAAAATCTATGTGTCAGTGATTGTATATAGAAATTCCTTTCCTGAATACTTGTTTGTTAAGCATGACATTTGAAATATGTTGTAAAAATTAATGTTACTAAAATCTAAAAAATATTCGTTTGTGGGTCTGGCTTGCCTGGTCTGTTTTTACATTTACATGTGCAGACTTGGCTTTCTGGAACGTGCCAGGCTTTCCTCGTCCTTTACTACCAAAGCTTCCATGAGGATTTTTTTTTCCTATAAGGGCAATTCACTGTGAGGACTCTGTCTCTAATGCCCAACAGATACAGAGCACCCTTCACTGAGACAGAATCCCAGATAAGAGGGAATAAAGAAAGTGTAAAGCAGGAAAGTTTTGGGACGATGCCTATTTTATAGGTAGGGGTACAAGAGGATGAGATATAAACCATAATGAAATCTGCAGATTCCCTGCATCTGTCTTCCTCTTAGATAGCCAGTACCTAACTGGTGAGTTTCTTAGGAAGCAGATGGATCAACACAGTGTAGCAAATGAAAACAAAACAAAACACACTGAGGGAGATAAGAGAAATATCATAAACTGGTGGATGGGGGAATACAATGATTAAAATCTTCCTTTTGAAAAGTCATGCAGTGGAACTAATCCTAATAACATTACTTACACAAGTGCGGTATGGAAACATGTTTGCTCATTACCTGCCCTGTGAAGTTATTTTCATGTTTTCTTGTGAGAAGCCTGACACTATTCTTACCAACCAACCAACCAACCAACCAGCCAGCCAGCCAATTTATTTCGATATAGGAGAGAGAAGGCAGGCAAAATCACTTCTAAAGTCATCACCCAAGAACTCATCACTAGTTATTTTCTATCCATAACACTCTAATCATTTTTGGAGATATAGATTTCTTTAAAAATTGGCACCACAAGAGATCAAACCCAGGGCCTGAGAATGCGAGGCAAGCAGTCTACCACGGAACTATACCTCTAGCCCTAACCTTCTGTTTTTAACTTAACAGACCATGATTCCCTTTCTGGGATGTTTAATATTCCCTACCAATATTTTAATGGCTTTCTGGTATTTATATCATGCTTAGCAACTTCTCCTAACCAAGAGCGCATACATATTCATGTGTCAGTTTCTTTAAGTACCTTCATGATCTCAAGTTTTACATTTAAATTCAGAATACATATGGAATTTATTTTGGTCTATGATACAAATCATGGTTCTAATTTTAATCATTCCAAATGTTAGTGGAAATCTGTCATTTCTGGCGCTCCTGCATCTGGACACCTTGCTACCTGGTTGATGCCACAGTGCCTGCCTTGGACTCCAGTAGCTGAATGTGGGCAGACCCCTCTTCCCAGGACACGACTGGGAGGAATGACAGAAACACACAGAGACTATTCGTGGTTATTCCTGGTGTCAGTAGTGGACCCACAGTCCTGAGCATCAACGATAGGAACAACTCTATTCCTGTGATTCTCGGAGGGTGTTTTCCTAGCTTCTTAGTGGTCTTCATCTTCTGACCTTTGCTTTTCATTGAGGCTGACATTCCTATCTTCACTGTCAATTCTTTTGTGCTTTAGATTGCCAGAAATAATCTATGCTGTTTCATCTACAACTGCCAACTGATAAAGCTGGCTAGGTATTGAATATAACCATTTGATAGATAATTATTTCTCCATGACAAGCACAATTTGGGGGAGGTGTAAGAAGGGAATACTAGGTTTTGAAGTCATGGTCTAAGCTTGGTACCAAGGCACTGGACCACCTGATACCCTGACTGGATACCCATCTGATAACTGCTTTGTCCTTAATTTTCAGGTAGGGTATCACATTTGGGGTGGGGAAATATGGGCCTGGATCATGGTCTGAAGAACACAATTTTTTAAAAAAACCTATATTAATGTTACATATGGCAATACAAATAATATATTACTTTCCTAATACACGGGCTTAGGTCTTTCTAGACCTAAACTGTTTTTGTATGCCTTTACAATAGTCCCACATCCTTAGTTATCTAAATTTTATACTATGTATTTCAAAAAAACTGCAACATTTCCTCTTTTATATTCAAGAATTTTTAACATTTATTCTTATCATATTTAAACTTTGTTGTCTATGGCATATAAAATATTTACTACTTACTTAACTTTTGGATAAAATTCATGCACTTTACAGTTCAAATTTTTAGGATGTATAATTCAGTGATTCTTAATTTATTCACAGAATACACAGCCATTACAACTATCTAATTATGAAAGCTTTCCACCATCACATAAAAGAACAAAACTTTATGCTCATGCCTGATTCTTTCCATACTCTTTCCATCTTGGCACTGCCAATCTACAAATATAATCTACTGGTTTACTTCTGATGCCGAGTATTTGCCTTTTTTTCTGCACATTTCACATAAATTGTATAGTACAATATGTGACATTGTGTATAGATTTTCAAGATTCATTCATTCTGTGACATGTATTATAGTTTTCATAAATAATATTCCATTCTACAGATATACATTTTATTGACCAGTTTTCAGTTGGTGGACATCTGGGTGTTTAATATGGGCATATTTTGAATAATGCTGCTATGAACATTTTTGTTCACATTCTGGTGTGGACTCATTTTCAATTCCCTTGGCTACATACCTACAAGTGGAACTGTTTGGTCATATGGTACTTCCATATGTCCAACATTTTGAAGAGTTGCCAAACTGTTTTCAAAGCAGGTGCACTCTTACAGCAATGAATGAAGACATCAATTTCTCCACATCTTTGTCAATAGTTGTTATTATCTGATATTTTGAGTCTAACTAACCTCGTTAGTAGGAAGGAGAATCTTGTATTGAGTCCAGGTTGATTTCTCTAATGATTAAAGACGCTGAACATCCTTTTAATGTGTTTTGGGCATTTCTGAATCTTCTCTGGAGAAATGCCTGTGTAAATGCTTTGCTCACTATTTTGTTGGTGGTGGTGGTCCTGGGGCTTGAACTCAGGGCCTGCATGCTGTCTCAAGCTTCTTTTGCTCAAGGGTAGCACTCTACTATGTAAGTCACAGCTCTTAGGCTTTTCTGGTAGTTTTACTGGCAACAAGAGTCTAATGGACATTAATGCCCAGGCTGGCTTTGAACCATGACTCTCAGACCTCAACCTTCTGAATAGGCAGGACTACAGATGTGAGCCACCAGCACCTGCTTCCTTGCACACTTTTATTTTTTTAAAAATCTTTAAAAAGCTGTAGATTTCCAGCTTCTCATACTTTCAAACTGAGCTCTCTTTATTGTTGAGTTCTAGGAATGTTCTCTTCCTTTCTCATCCCCTTATTTTGTTTCTGGGCAGTATCAGAGATTGGACCCTGGGTCTCAAGCATGCTACATGTTATAAGCTACATGCTTAAGAAGTCTTCTTCTAAGATAGGGTCTTGCCAACTTTCCCAGAGAGATATCTGAAAACTCACTACCTGCCTGCCTCTGGATCCCAAGTAACTAGGATTACAGGTGTGCATTATCACACCCAGTCTGGACTCACCTTCCTGATGAGATCCTGTGAATTACTATTTTTTGATTTTGAAGAAATTTTTCTTTTATCGTTTAAGTTTTTGTTGCCATGTACAACAAGTGGTTGCCTAGGCCAAAGTCATGAAGACTTGGAACCTATATTTTCTTCTCTCTCCATCTATCAATTGTAGTTTTTTCCCCCTCTTACATGTAGGTCTATAATCCACTTTGAGTTAATCCTTGTAGATGGTATAAGGTTGAGTTCAACTTCATTATTTTGTATGTGAATATTGTTAACCAGTAACATTTCTGAAAACACTACCCTAGTTATGCTATCTTGGCACTTTGTTGAAAAATCAATTAGTTATAAAATGTATGTTTCTAATTTCCTGGCTGGACTTTCCATTCTAGTCTGTGTGTCTATTATGGCAATCATACACTGTCTTGATCACTGTGTCTTTGTGGTAAGTTTTGAAATGGAAAGTAGGTCTTTTAACTTTGTTCTTCTTTCTCAAGGTTATTTGAGCTACTCTGGGTCCCTTGCATTAGGAACTTTCAATTTCTGCTAAAGGAGAGTTGAAAATTTGATAGGAAGTGCACAGAAAACTATATACCAATTTGGAAAGCTCTGCTCTATTAATAATTCTCTATTTTCCAATCATAAATACTTTCCCATTTATTTCTTACAATAATGCTTCATAACATTCAATGTACAAATGCTGCAATTCTTTTGTTATATTTACTCTTGGTATGCTTCTGTTTGTTTTGTGCTGGTCTTGGAGCTTGAACTCAGGGCCTGTGCACTGTTCCTGAGCTTTTCTGTTGATGAGTGGCAGACCTACTATTTGGGCCCAAACTTTACTTCCAGCCTTTCCCCCCTCCCCTCCATCCCCCGGTCCTGGGGCTTGAACTCAGAGCCTGAGAGCACTGTCCTTGGGCTTTCTCAATTATCCAATTTTTATTATACTATGTCAAAATTCCTGTTATTCAGGTCATGTAAATACCTGCAAAAGGAATATTATGGTTGTTTTCTGTGAAACCATTATAAAATTTAAATTTCTCCTTGGCCTATAAAGCCCTGTGACCAGATCTCTTGTATGCCTTTCTCTGGTAATTCCCTCTACCTTGAAGAACCTCCTTTCACATTGGCTTCATTGTTACCATTAGACTGCTACAGATTGGTCAGCTAGCTTCTGCTTTAGGACCTTTACCCATGCCATGTCACCTGGATCTTTACTTGACTACTTTCTTGGTTCCAAACATTCAGATCAAGGCTTAGATATTACTTCCTTGGCGAGGCATTCCCTTCCCGTGTTATCTGATGCAGCTCTCCAGTCACTCTTTATCACTTCATCTTGTCCTATGTCTGGAATTTTATTGTTAATGCATAGACTGATTTTTTGTTTATCTTCTGTGGAATACAAATTTCAGTAATGCTTGTACCTTATGTGTCTGGGTTCCCATTGTAGCTAAGTATTTACTATCATAAATAGTTGGCATAAGAAGGCTTCAGTAAATATCTGGTTAATGAGTGAGAGGGTTGTACCGTTTAACTACAATAACAATTAGCAAGTAGTTAATTCTAATGTTGCTAAAGTCCAAAATAATAGCTTTTATAAGAAGTGTTGTTCTTTATTCCTTAAAGATTTGATGGAAGGTTTTTTTTTAAAGGTTGAAGTTAGATCCATTCATGTGACCAAACCTGCAGAAAATGAAAGAATAAGTCTGTACAAAAGGCTAAATAAAATACACTGCCCTTAAATAAATTCAATTCAAAATGGAGGAGGTTCTGTTTATCAAGAGTTGACTATGGTAGGCATGCTGGTCCCTTAGTTCAAAGGGATACTGTCATTATGAAGGTCAAAAGAATTCTGAAATTAATCAGAATAAAGAAAGCTATTCTGACTTTCTTTAGTGTCATATAATAGCATTAAAGTATTTTATAAGCTTTTGCTGTTACTCAAAGTGACACATGTTTGGAGACAAGAGTCCAGATTGAGGTCTAGTATGGAGAAGACAGAGATAAAAATGAACCAATGACATGCACAAGTTTTGAGAGTATATTGTTCGGGAGAATATTATCTCTAAGATGATAAGAGTGATATAACTATCTCATTTTCACTAGGCCTCAGCAGTAGAGTAATAGCAGAATAAATGTACTTTTTAAAAGGAAATTTTCAGACAAAGGATACATCACCTAATTGTACACTTATATAAGTCAAGACATTTGTGTAAAATCTGTTAACGATTACACATCTATTTTTGTAATTATAAACACTGAGGAACCTTATGAGGCATTTGTTGCTGTCTTATTCAACAGACTTTGATTTTTTTAAGGTTTTTTTTTTTCTGTTCTGTTTTTAGATAATAGTGCTTACACAGGAAACCACAAAGGAACACATGAAGCATTTGGTTGGGTATCAGTGGAACCAGTTATATCCTGCAGAATACTCTAGTAAAATCCAGGGGTGAATATATAGTTACTGATTAGCCTCAATATCATGATTGTTTTGGGGGCAGTACTGGGATTCACACTCAGAGCCTTGCACTTGTTAGGCAGGCACTCTGTTACTAAGCCATGCTTCCACCTCCTTCTCACATTCATTATTTTTTAGATGGAGTCTCTCTTCCTGAGTGCCTGAAGCACTAGCCACCTCTTTTCGGCTTCCTGTCATAGCTGGGATGACAAGTGGCATGTAGTTTCACAGACTTTCCTGCCTGGGCTGGCCTGTAACTACCATCCTCCTTCCAGCCTCCACTGTACCTAGAGTGAAAGGCCCCATCCAACCTCATCCCGCTATTGGTAGAAAATGGGTCTTGAAAATTACTCTGGCCTGGCTGGCTTTGAACCATGATTCTGATTACAGTCTAACAAGTAGCTAGGATTACAGGTGTGAACCACCACTGGTACTTGGCTCACGCTAGCGTGTGTGCGTGTGTGTGTGTGTGTGTGTGCATGTATGCATATACTCATAAGACTTTCATATTACATATAAAGTTAGTGTTTTATCTATAATTTTACTGTTCTCACATCTCATATCTTTTATACATGCACATACCACACATACAAATATGCAGCCCTACTGCTGTCAAATAAAATCTCAAAGCAGTTTTTCAGAAATGTAACACAATCTGTGGAGAAGACATCCAATCACATTGGGTTCTGCCACAAAAAGCTACTCAAATTACTCATCTGATTTTCTCACAGGCCAAAGACCTGCATCACTTAGGGATTTAGTGACAGCTTTCCACTTTCTGTAATCTTGACTGGTGTCTATGAAGGTTTAGAAGAAAGAAGGGCAACCTTAATTTACTAGATTCCTTCATTATAGAATTTCTAACAGGAAGACTATTTATAAAAAAGCATATTCCCTCAAGTTGATATCAATGAGGGATGGGAAAGAGATAAGAGAACTGAAGTGTTGGCTCTTGGATCTAAGCCTTTATCAATTTAACTAGGCCATGCTATGTCAGCACATCCCTCTAAGCCAACAGTGTTATCTGCAAAATGTCAGGGTTGGATGGAACTCTAAGCTCTAAAATTAGACCATTCTCTAATTCTCAAGCTGTCAGTAACTTCTCTTTTAAGGGCTACTCGAGGCTTCTATTAATTATGAGGCAGTTCTGATTCATTCTCATATGACTGAGATGTTCCCAGCTCTTAGCTGTCATTAATATGAGGAGTCAGTAGCACACGCTTGCAGCTGGAGGCGTACTCCCATCACCCCAACTCCCTATTCAAGATTATGGTACTGCTGACCTATCTCTATACTCCTCTCTTGAACACCTGACAAGAGTACCACAACTATTCCTGGATCTTTACCAGCTCAATATTAATAGCTATAATATCACCATCACCATCATCACAAAATCATTCTAGCATTTCATTTGCATTTACCCTGGAATTGATGTCCTTGCAAAATGACAGCTGTTACCAAAACCCAAATCTCTTATTGAAGGAAGCAACCCTACTGGAAAAACTGAAGCTCCCTAAAGAGGGGTGACAAACACAGGGTCACATGTGTCCAGCCCATCAGCAGATATCTTCCTACCTATACCTTGAAAGATTAACGTCTGAAAGCAATTTAAAATCCCAAAGTTTAACTGTACTGTTCTATTCCAACCAAAATATTCTAAAAAATAAACTGTAGCTCTGTATTGTTTTCATGGGCACCTTTCACATTTCTGGCATGAAAAGCAGCTTGACAGCTTCAGTTACCACAGTGCTATTTCATACTGCTAAAGTGAACTTAGGACACGGTTTACCTCACCTGTCCCAAGTCTCAAAGGCAAAAATAAAAAATCAGGAGGTTCAGGAATTTGGTTTCAACAGAGATTGTTTCTCTGGGCTCCCATGATCCTCAACCGAGTTTCTCCTATAGCCTAGAGTCAGTCTCTGGGACAAGTAGCTTTCTGACTGATCCTGAAACAGAGGACAGGAACAATAACCAGGAGGAGTTCAACACCCACATATGTGAAGCAGGCTTGTGTGAATCACAGAGTGCTGAAAAGCACTCGTCCCTTCCTTCAACATGAGGTATGCTGGTGAGGAAACATTCTCTCATAGGAAAAGTAATAAACCATTAATCGTTATTCAGGTAGATGAAATTTTTTTTTTTTTGCCAGTCTTGGGCTGGAGCTCAGAGCCTGAGCACTGTCCTTGGACTTTCTCAAGGTTAGAGCTCTACCACTTTTGCCTCAGCACTACTTCCGGCTTTTTTCTATGTATGTGGGACCAAGGAATCAAACCCCAGTCTTTGTGCATGCTAGGCAAACACTCTACCACTAGGCCAAACTCATGGCCCAAGGTAGATGGAGTTGTTGGTTTTTTTTCTTCCTCTTTAAATAACCAAGATAAGGTTTTTTTTTTATTAGAGAATTTATTAACGTTGATTTTTACATCATATTTTAAATGACAAGTTTAAGAAACAAGTGTTCAAGGAGGGAATCTCTATTTACAATCACTGGCACTTAGTTTTTAGAACTTAATCAAAATTAGGCTAAGGGTTTGTATGCATAGAAACGTATTAATTTATGAAATAAAACATAGTCATAGGTTTTTATGTCTATATAGTTATTTTTATAATTCCATTACTAGATGGAGTTTTTAAAAGCGTAGGAGCAGATAAATTAAAAGGCCTCGTAAAACCCCATCTTTCATCTGATAAATGTCACTAGTGCTATACTAACTCATATAATAAAGTCTTTATGGAACAACTCGCTATACTGAAAATAGATGCCATGTGGAGATCAGTGTTGTAGGTGCATGGCAAAGTGTTTCTTCAAAGAACAATGGTAGAATGAAGAATTTTTTCTTCTAGCAATCAATTTTTAATTTCGTAAACAATTAATTAAATTTTAATACAGTAAAATCTAACTACCAAAGTTCTTGATTAAAATTTAGGTATCAATATTTTTATTAAAAACTAAACTTTAGAGATAGGATTAGAGATTGCAATGCAGAAATAAACAATATACTTTAAGAGAGCTGACATTTTAAGAGTGCACATTGCAAAACTGATTTTCATAAAAATTCACCATTCGAGGTTTGCATTATTTTTATACTTTAGTGGCCAAAAACATCATTAAGAACCCTCAAGTGCAAGTTGCCCATGTACAGTTTTATTTAATCAAATCACAATTACCCTATAACTTTTCAGGGTTTAAATCTGAGTTCTAGTGTTTAAGAAAGATAGTACAAAACAAACTTGTCTAACGCTATGGAAAACAATTCAGAGAAATGAAGGAATAAAGAAATGGCAGGTGAAGGTATTACCTTGTTGGTTTGAAAGATGGGCAGATTTTCATCTCCTAATCAATAAACTATGCTAGTCTCCTAGCTAGTTTCCAACACCTTCTAGGTAATGATTTCCTTCTAGGTAATGTGCTCATCAGTTTATGAAAGCAAGCCATGTGATGTGGGGAATCTCCTGTGATTACATTTGGCTTGGGGGTTGGGGGAGAGGGAGTGAGTAGCAAGGATACTTGGAGCAGGAATGGTGCTTGGTACAAAATGTCACTGGCATCCAGGAGACTGACACTGACTCAAAGTGAGATGTCCCAGAGGCAAGAGTCCGAAAATAGAGCTAAAGTTAGAATTTGGCATTCCAGGCAGTGAAGGAAAGGGGATTTTATAAAGCCTGTATTACAAATGAGCAAGCCAGAAAGGTACATATGAAACCTAATTTGAAAACTTTCAGTTTTCTTCTTAGGGTCATGAAAAAAGAAAGTTCCAAAAAACGATATCATCAAGGAAGTTTCTCTATACATTATTGAACATTTGTTTGAATTATTTTTGTACTTTAATGGACAAAAATGGTTAAGACTAAATCAAACAGGAATGATTGAATTATAGAAAGGTTGAATTAGAGGTAAGAGTTGGAAAAAACATGAGTTCATTGTACTTTATTGCTGTTATTATTATTAGTAGTAGTAGTAGTCCTGGGGCTTGAACTAAGAACCTCATGCTTGAAACTTAGATATGAGAGTTGAACCTCACTTTTATGGTTTACTTCCACAAAATGAACTTCCCATCTGTAGGTGACAGAGAGATTTGTTGTTCATTAATCATTGGAAAATCAATAAGCCAATAAATTCTTACTGAGAAACAGAATTTTACTCAGAAAGAACCAAGTAAGTTAACAACAAAAATACATATAAACAATCAGCAAAAGAAAATAAAAGCTATAGGCATTAAGTTATATGACACATAAAGAATTAGTTCATTTCCCAATAAAACCCAAGAAACAGTAATTTAAATTATTCAACAAATAAAATCAAGTCAAACTTGCTTGACAGTGTTCAGTCCTTAAGGAGCTTGACTTAGAATGCTGAAGGCTTAAAGCAGGTACTCTAGGACCTATCAATTGGAAAGCTCTATAAACTGAAAAGAGAGTTTACATCTTGTAAACTCTTGGGAGACGGTCAGGAAGAATAGGGAAGGTGGCATGTGACATGGCCTCCAAGCAAGCATTTGGAGCAAAGCTAGGGAAACAGAACATGCAGTGAAAGGTGCATTCAGCCAGTGCAGACCACAGGTAAGAGAGTTATGCGGTAAATGCTGAAAAGGTGACTTCCAGACAAATTGCTCAAGGTTTTGAGTGCCATGCAAAGAAGCTTAATTTTATAGGCTGTGAGAATCCAATGGTTAATTTCTAGGCTTAAGTGTCTTTAGAGAAGAATGCCTAAATAATGCCATCTTTAAGCGCCAATCTGTTCTCAGAATGTATTAAGGGTAAGAAAGAAACCCAAAGCCAATGTACTTTCCCATTTTCTCAGGGAATGCCTCCCAAATCACCACCTCTATCATCCCATTAACAGTGACGTGTACCAGCCTAAACTGAACTCAGGGACAGTGCTCGATGGGGACACCCCTATAGTGCATGTAAGGTATTGTGGTGTGAGTGGGCCAACACAAACCCACAGTCAACTTCCATACATCCCTCTCATAGGTAGAGCTTTCTGTAGTGGAGTTCACGGTCTCTATGACTGACAGCTCCACAACTCCTCCCTATTTCGCTTTCTCCCCAGAGTCTGTAGATGAGGGTACCTTACTTCTTACCATTTTCCCCAACCTAATCTGCCAGCTGGATAATACTTTGCCATTTCTGCAGGTAGACATCCCTTTCTCCCACAGTTCCCTGAAAATGGGACCAGAGAAAGTCAGTAGCTAGAAATGACTCTAAAAGAAGGCCACTGGCAGTAACAGGGAACTTAAGAACAGTTACCACAAAACATTTATGCACAACATGACATGTAACAGAGTACTGTTCTACAATGTTAGTTTCATTCTATTTTCTTGGTCAATCCCAAAACTGTTTCTTCTAAAACTCAAAACAGCATGAGGACTGAACAAGATTTACCTTAGCAATTCAATTGGATGACCATAGTATAAATGAAAGAATAGACTAATTTTTTTAAAAACAAGCAGGAAAGGTCTTTTTATTTAAATAGTGGATTCTAATGGAGTAATTTTAAACTTGACATACATTTTTTTTTGTTCAAATATGGTTCCTTCTGTAGTTTTCTAAAGTTCTTCCATGAATCTCCATGAAGAGAAACTGCAGGAAACGACTGACATTAGTCTTTATGTTTTTATTGTCACATAATTTGGTCATAAAAGCTTGAGTGTTAATACTTGAGAAAGAATACACCCTTGGACTATAGGGGAGAACTGGAGAGGTAAATTGCTATGTGTTACAATTACATAATGGTTCCAGGTTAGGGGAAAAAAATCCATCAAGGGATGGTTATTTTAGGAAGTATGAAGGAATTTAATTATTGCATTCCCAGGCATGTGATTCCAACACACCCAAACATTTGATTTCTGACACTTTTCCCACATATAATATCAACGTATTTGATAAACTATAAAGTTAAAAATAATTTAGAAATAACTATGACAAAAAATGTTCTCTTTTGCACAACTGTGGAAATGGGGGCTGCCTGACCAGATCATCTTAATTGTGTATAAAGTGACCTTTGACTATTTCAGATATTCCTGTGTACATTCTGCTCATCAGTGTTATAGAGTGGAAATGAAATATGCAAGAGCCTGCTTTTAAGCAATGACCTTGCTCTACATCTTTGCTTTACATATAGAGAGGCAAAACCAAGGGGAAATTGAATGCCCTGCAAAGAAACATGGCGATGAGAAATTTTGTAGTGAAGAAATAGATCAGTTGGGTATGATCTGTGTTGTTGTTTACCTTTGCTGGATTCTCAGATTCCAGTCAATCATCTGACATTTGGTCAGGGACTCAGTACCTGCTGCCTGTAGAAATGACTAAAGGAATGTGCATCTTTATTTTTTCAGCCTGAATCCCAACTACATTAAAAACCTGCTTAGGATAGCAGCATTTCAATTCAACCTCATAATACATGTTAGCCATCCACTAAATATGCAGGGCTACTTGAACAAATATCCAAACAAAGCAAAAATATGAAGTTCTCATGGGCTGAAATGAAATAATCTTTTAAAAAAAACTAGAGTGCGTATTCCTGTTCTTGTTTGGTTGTCATGAATCCTAGCATATACTGCAAATGTCTTATCATGCACTTAACATGCTCAAATACCATGCCTCTTTTCTCTTGATCAAATGTTTTCCATATAAAAATTTTTGTGCCACCTCAACACTTACTCATTTTTCAAACATAATATTGTCTATGAAGTGTTTCTGTTCCCACTGAAGAACTGTTTCAGTATATTGGCTTTGGGAACCCAAAAGCAGCTCGATTTACAATTTAATTTGCATTCTTTTCTGGTTGTTTGGTGACTGCTTTGGGAGGTAATAGAATCTTTGGAAAGTAGGTCCTTGTGGATGGTCTTTAGATCACTGAAATAATAATTTTAAGGACCCTGACACTTCTACCTCTTCCTTTTCCTCCTCCTCCTCCTCTCCTTCTTCAGTCTTCATCTTTGTCTATACCTGGCCACGAGTTAAATGGTTTTGCTCTGCTACATACATTATGGTATGTGGTCTCACTACAGCCCCTCATTTTTCAAAAGGGGACCCACCAATCATGGCCTGATCATGACTCATCAGAGTACAATGACCAATTCATCTTTCTAGCAGTATCTGCTTTTCCAAACCACTGACATCTCAAGAACTAATAAATGGAAAAGGCTTTGGGGCTGCAGTCTGGCTGAAGTTGGGAAAGGGAGAAGAGAAATGATGGGAAGTAAGTCTTGTGAAGGTTGCATAAACAAATTCCAATATGTAAGATGAAGAAACATCAATTTCTTAGGTTAAACAAGGAGAGAGAAAAGTCTTCCTAGAGCTTCATAACATGTTACTGAATACAGGCTTCCTGAGCTGAAATAAATATTTAGGAAACAATGCCTTGAAATCCCTCCACCATCCCTTGAAATTCCTCCACAGCATGCACACGCGTGTATCTCCAAGCTTGTAACAACATTATTCTAGAAGATATAAAGATAGCTCCGGTTCTAAAGTTTTTCCTCAAATAGACATGAGGTATAGAAATCATCATAAATTCATTATAAAAGGTAATTATCCCTCCCCAAATTTACAATCTTCCAGTCTTCAGCTATTTTAAACTGAAATACAGAAATAGGGAAAGCAAAAATAGAAATATGAATTCAAATAATGTTTATAAGGAATACATGTATCAAGCAAAGTAATAAATATCTTGAGGAAAAGCAAAATAACTTTCAATATGTTGCAACATTTTTTTTTCTTGTCAGGATATTGGTTTTTATAGCATGTGATGACATGCTTTAAAAGTAAGCACATCATCATAAAAGAGACAAAAATCAGAAGAGAAAGTACTCTACACACTTCTGTAATTAGAATAATTTGTAAAAGTTAACCAAGTGTGTTTCTTCAGCAAGACTTTGCATATGCCTTGCTAAGTAAGCTCCCTGGGCTGGGAATCAGAGGTCCTGACTCTAGAGCTAACAGAGTCAATTCTGGAGCATCCTTCCATTAATAACCTTATTACACCTTCTGCATCATCTGTACCCACCCTATTGTTTTCATGACACATTCCGATTCTCATCTCTAAACTCACAGTCATACTCATTTGTGGATTAGAGACAGGTAAAGTTGAGTATAGTAGATGCAGCAAGCTCATAAACTCATCTGTGATCTCTGGGAATTCTCCCACATAAGGTAAAATAATAGGCAAAAAAAGTATAGGATTTAACTAAAGATAATGCTTTACACAAACCCCTAAAATTATTTTTGTGATCTTTTTTTTTTTTTTTTGGTGCCATTCCTGGGCTTGAGCTCAGGGCCTGAGCACTGTCCTTGGACTTTCTCAAGGCTAGAGCTCTACCACTTGAGCCTCAGCACCACTTCCGGCTTTTTTCTATGTATGTGGTGCCGAGGAATCGAACCCGGGTCTTTATGCATGCTAGGCAAGCACTTTAACCACTAGGCCAAACTCCCGGCCCCATATTTTTGTGATCTTATTAAGGATTAAGTTTTTTAAAAAGTTTGTTAGCTTTATTAACTTCACTGTGATTATACATTTCTTCATATATATACTACCAGTTTTCACTAAAATAATATTCCAGGTGATCTATTTTCTCTACCAGTTTTCTTTTTGTAGCCTTAAAAACATTTTCCCTCATTTACAGTGCTCCTAGAAACTGATAAAAAAAAAAATAGGGTATAGGGATGGATCTGTTCCTAATGTTAACACAGACATTGACACTTAACCATGTAGATACTCAAGCAGTTATCAATGAAGCGCTCTCAGTGAAGTCAGCAATTCTATAGCTTCCTGAGAATAACCCACATATATGCATAGCTGCTTTGAATAAGAGTAAGACCAGTTTTCATACATTCTTCTGATGAGGTCATCAGGGAATCCCTTTCTCTTAAAGCAGGCAACATGCTTCATGCATGTAAGTGCTGTACCTAGTACAGCATTGCTTAGTTTCTGACTAGAGTCTCAAGACAAAGGCTATCTTAGCCTAAGAAATCTGTCAGTAGAAGAGACTCAGTACTCACATGTCCTACACACTAGTCACACTGCATTTCGTATCAGAGGGAAGACAGCATGTCTCAGGTATTTCCTCAACAGTGGCCATTCTGTGACCTAGCAGCACTCCACTCGACCTGAAGAATAGGAGTCTCTTTACCCTGAATTCTTGGTCCTGGCCTCTCCCTTCATTTCCTCCACAGTGTGCTCCAAGCTCTCTTAAATCATCTCTCACCACAAGGTGATCTTTAGTCTTTTTTTAGAACAGCACTCTGTTGTATGGAGCTCTGATGAATAATAAATGATAAATGGCTAATCCTATTTATCACCTGGCCCTTAGGGTCTAACCCAAAGAGCTCAAAACATGTGTGCTAAAGAAAGCCATGTGGATGATAAGAACACAGACTCATCATGAAAATATTGTTTATTTTCCTGTATGAAAGTAGAACTATGAAATCTGTTGAAGTTGTCTCAAGAAGGGGCAATGGGATTGGGGGGGGGAAAGACTGATACAGAAACACTGTTCACAGGTATGGAAACTACACAATGAGCCCTCACTGGTCAATTAATGTATGCTAAAAAGAAAAAAAAAGACAAATCATCCATATTGTAAGAAATACCATATATGGCAGTTTGGTAAATGAAGGTAAAAACATATAAACACTGCCCTGCTACAAAAATCCTCAGTATAAAAATCTCCAATTTATTTTCTCTTTAGTAACAAAGTGTCAAGATAATGCATATATAAAAATTCAGGAAGGAGCCGGGAGTTTGGCCTGGTGGTAGAATGCTTGCCTAACATGCACGAAGACCCTGGTTCGATTCCTCGGGACCACATACATAGAAAAAGCTGGAAGTGGTGCTGTGGCTCAAATGGTAGAGCTCTAGCCTTGAGAAAACCCAAGGACAGTGCTCAGGCCTTGAGTTCAAGTCCAGGATTGGCAAAAAAAACAAAAACACAACAACGAAAAAACAAAAAACAAACCAAACTCAGGAAAACGAACACCTTACAATATCCTTCTAAAAAAATTAAACAAACTCCCTTTCAGTCAGCTCACCAGTGGGAACACAAATATGCATGTACTGCAAGCAATTCCTGCATCCCAGGTCTTCTTGTCACCACCTAACTCATTTTTTGCCCTCTCTCCAATTAGCTAGCTTGCTGAGTCCTGTAAACTGATTTCCATTATTAGTTTAAATCAAATAAAATTAGGGAGAGAAATTATCAGGACAAAATAACAACAACAACCTGGTATAATCCCTCTAAGCATGAAGACTATTCTCTTGAATGCAATGACCTCTCCAACAATAGTAACACAGTCTGATGTGGCTTAACTTTCTTACAGAAAACAAGTCTATGATTTTATACAGCTAAGTAAACTCTGGATTGCAGACACTGACGGAATATCCTTACTTGATTTCAATGACAGAGAGCCAATAAAAGCAGCCCTACTAAATTTAGCCTCTGAGCTGATTTCATCACTAACCTGTGCTCCTGACAGTGGTCTCTGTGGAAAGAAGAGAAAAGACACAAGAGACACTGCACTAGGCTGGGATCAACCTATTTAACAGGCACAGATCTCCAGCCAAAAAATGGTAAAGAGAACATTGGCTTAAGAACGACTGTCACCAGGGAAAAAAATAAAACCCACCTCCTGCACAGGAGGTTCTAGAACGCCAGCAGGCCACACCTGCGTGAGCCAGAGCATACTCTAAATCCTAGCCCCTTCCCCTGAGCAACCAAGGCCCCAGATTTATAAACACAACTACAAAACCATCAGCCAAATTCAGAAACTTTCTTAGAAGAAAATGCCAGAAACCTGATTCAAGACCAAGCTTGAACCAATTTAGAGAAGTATAAACTGAATCAAATTTGGATCATTTTCCTATCTTTTTTTTTCAAGTCAGTCAAGAAAAGTACCTAAATTTTTCAACAAAAATATCCAAATGACATCTTATTAACATCTTCAAAATGCCCAGGAAAATGACTGGGCTCTAAACTAGCATAGTGACAATACAGGGAAGTGACAATTCTGGTGATGCCTCCCTGCCACTCCCCCCCCACCCCCCAACACACTGGAACTGGTTTCAGCATTTGCTATAAATCAGCTTCTTTCTCATCCTAGGAGGGAGTGTGAAGGAAGGAGGGAAGATGTGCAGATAGAAAAGGGATGGCTGTCCTGGTGGTTGGGCCGTGTAAATCCAGCCTAGGGGAGAGAATCCAGGCACAAGAAAATGGATGTTGGCAGTAAGTTAGAAAGGAGGTTGGCATGTTATGGTAGGGGTGAGGGTGGAGAGTAGGAGGAGGTATGCTCCTCTGTCTCCTGTCATACTTCCTTTTCTATCATCTCAAGTTGCTAAATCAGCTGGTGAGGATTTTTAACACCATATTGCTCTTTCCCCTCTTCATAACTCATAAAACAACTAGTAAAATGGTTTGAGCTAGTATTCAAGCAAAAACACAATACTCCCTCCCATGTTTTCTCTGAAAAAAAAGAAAGTGAATGAAAACAGAACAAATTTTTAAGACGATCTAATTCAAAATTACACATGGTTCACCTACTCCACTGCACAAAAATTCATGATTTATTTTTGAAATAGATTTAGATGATCAGTATATTGTCATATTATTATAAGCAGTATATAATTTGTACACACACATACTATACATACATATATATATACAGACACATGCATGCATGTATCTCCACTGAGAGTCATTTCCATTTATACAGCCTACTTTTCACTTGAAACTTAAAAGTTGCTTTTCACAAGACAAATACGTATATAATTACATGACCCAGATTTAATGTTCAAAGAAAATGTTCCTAAGGTTACATCCTTGGGGTAAAATAACAGGAGATAAGAGTGAGTCATTTTCAATGTTTTGCAACTCAGACAGCATACTTCCAAGTGTCCTACCTCCTTTCTCCATTTTCCTTGCCTTTGAAGAGCTTTTTAAAAATGCATACATGGAAACAAATGAAATGTTATATAAAGGGAGAAAAATTATGAAGAAAATGCAAAGCAGTATTTGAGCTTCTTCTGAGCTGAAGAAAACCTGATGTTAGTTTTAATACATGGCTGGCAAGGAGATCTCTAAGCTGGATTTTCTTTTTTTTAAACAAAGGAAATAATACAAGAGGGGAAAAACATTCAAAACCAGAGCCTCAGGATTAGAGCCTAAGTCTTTGGGGAAAAATGATAAGAAATGATGTTGGGGCTGGGAGTGTAGTCTAGTGGTAGAGGGCTTGCCTCGTATGCATGAAGCCTGGGTTTGATTCTTCGGTACCACATACAGAAAAAGCAGGAAATAGTGCTATGGCTCTAGTGGCAAAGTGCTAGCCTTGAGAAAACTGTCCAAGGACAGTGCCCAGGCCTTGAGTTCAAGCCCTAGGACTGGTAAAGAAAAAATGATGTTGAAGCAAAGAAAAGAATTATTTTAACTAAGTGAAGGTATTTTGTATATGATTTTTTTCTAAGCATACAGTTGAAGTACAATGCCATGCAAATACACATTGGAGAAAAAACTCAAGAATTTTAACTAAGGGGAGGTGTGGGGATATGAGAATGGGGAAGAATGGTGGAAAGAATGACACTGGTGAAGATGCAACGTACTCATAAATGAACATGATGAACTTTGCACAACTACTTGAAGACAATGAAAATGTAAAAAAACTGACTATTCATAACTATGAGAAAGAAAGTCACTTAGGTCAACAATATTTTGATTTGCTCTTATCCTAACAGTACTGTCCTAGCTGCTCTGAGGTCTTTTTAAAACTGAAATAAATACGTTCATAAATAAATAAAGTCTTCTCTTGCCAAATATCATTGCTGAAGACAAAAATCACAGGTTAAATTATGAATAAGGAAACGACGCCAAAAAAGTTTGGGATAATTTAACTTCCCTTTTAGTGGTTTGGGGTTTCTAAAAAATGTGCTGCAAGCTCTGGGCTGCAGATAAAAGTACTTGGGTTGCTTTTAAAAAATATGCAGTCTTCTAGGCCTTGCACCCAGAGGTACTGTCTTTGAAGGTCAAGGGTGTCAAGTATCTGCTTGTTCAGAGTTTATACATATATCTGGTCCGCAGTTTAGATATTTTAAGAAAACTACTGGCTAGAGTAAAAGATTTGTCTCTCTACTTTAGAGAAAAGCAGAGTTGTTTTCTAACAAGAAACATGTTTTGGAGCAGAATAGAACATGTAAATGTACTCCCTCCTTCTGAATCATCAAGTCTTAAGGGAAATTATATTTCTTAAATAGTGATCAAAATAGTATCTACCTGGTCTTCACGGAGCCCCATTTGATAGCAGCAATATTACTAGAAATGATGGTCGAATATAGACCATATTTTTTTGTCGTTTTTGTTTTTTTGTCTGCCATGAGGCTTGAACTCTGGATCTGGGTATTGTCCCTGAGCAGTTTAGCTCAAGGCTAGTGCTCTACCACTTGAGCCACAGCACCACTTCCAAGATCAATATTTTAAGGCAATTATATTAAGAATCCTTCACTACTATGGATTAACATTTTTCTTTCTGGAAAATGTTAAAGGTCTGTAAAGATTATATATACAGTTTATAAATATGTATAACTGCATTAAAAATTCTTTTGTTGATTTTATTTACTGCTATCAAAATCTTTTGCTGGGTCCTAAGACACTGTCTGGATTACTTTAATATTGAAGCCTCAGAACAGAAATTTTCTCCACAATCTTTTCCTTATTCCTTTTCTTCTCTCTTTTTCTTGACAACTGACACTGTTCCTTTATCTGTACAGTAACACATATAATTTGAGGTTACCTGTCTCTAAAGAATGGAAAGTGCTTTTCATTCACTGAAAAATTAGTACTGCTGAGGAGCACTGCCTATCAGGCACTGTGGGAAAATGAACAAATGTACAAGCAACTGTACCCAAAGAGTGGTATGTGTAACTAAAGTGGTGGCTAGCTAAGCACAGTGGCTCACGCCTGCAACCCTAGCTACTCAGGAGGCTGAGGTCTGAGGATCATGGTTCAAAACCAGCTCAGGTACTAAAGTCTGTGAGACTTATCTCCAATTAACCATCAGAAAACTGGAAGTGGTGCTGTGGCTTAAGGGGTAGGGTGGTAGCCTTGAGCTGAAGAGCTCAGGGACAGCATGCAGGCAAGCCCCATGACCAACAATAACAAAAATAATAAAATAAATAAATAAAAATAAAATAAAGTGATGGCTTGTAACAGAGAAATGCTGTATTTTGTTCCTTTGTACCAAATAAATAAAAATAAAAATGAAATGAAAGTAAAATACTGGGGAGCTCCAGAATGCACAGCAAGAATAACTGCAATAATAATATCTGAATGAATAGGATATAAAAAAGATACATTTGAAGTTGAATAAAATATGATAAAAAGTTATTTCATGGGGGCCAGGAGTTTGGCCTAGTGGTAGAGTGCTTGCCTAGCATGCACAAAGACCAGGGTTCGATTCCTCAGTACCACATATATAGTAAAAAGTTGGAAGTGGGGCTGAGGCTCAAGTGGTAGAGTGCTAGCCTTGAGAAAGTCCAAGGACAGTGCTCAAGCCCTAAGCCCAAGCCCAGGACTGGCAAAAAAAAAAAAAAAAAGAAGTTGTTTCATAAAATAACTTCAGGGTCCATTTCAATAGGGCCTCAATACCCGATCATCACCAAAAGCTAAGCCTGCTTTGTGTGTGTATATATATGTGTGAGAGAGAGACAGAGAGAGACTGAATCTTGTTATATTGTCTATGAAGCGTTGTCTATGTAGCCTAGTCTGGGGAAGAATTCATGATCTCCTTGTCTGTGTTTCCTAAGTGCTGGGATTATAGGAATGTACCACCATTTTTAAAAGATAAAGAATTACTTATTCCCTACTGATGATTTCAATCACAGCACTGGGTCTTCATCTGAGGTCTAGTTACAGAAAGGTTGGTGAGGCAATGGTTAGGATCATGCCAACTTCATGAAAAACAGGAGAAAAAAAGTGATCAGGAGGAAAGAGCTGTTTTTAGTATTGAAAGTTAAGTGCTTTTATGTATTCTGATCAATTTCAGACCTGGTAAGGAAAGAGAAAATGGTAGCACTGGATTCAGACAGGATCTGAGAATGACTACTGAAAGCTTTGCTAATTTGGATTGCACTGCATAAGATAAATCTTCACACATGACCCAATGGAAAAGATCGAAATGCCCAAGAGCTATGGGTCAATTATCTAATACCATTTCACAGAGAGAGATAGGAAGGAACTCTCTTACCTGTTAGTTTATAAGAAGAAAAATACTTTTTTGTTTCCAGGAAAGGACTATTTGATAAATGCTTAAACCAAAGAATGAGTGACTTTACAACATGCCCTTACTTTATTATTGGAATTAAATTTCTATTTTTAATTCCATATGCAGATGCTCAGTGGATACAATGCAACCAAAGGTGTTCAACCGAAAGAAAAATATATGTCTCTCTTGAGAACTCTCTGTGTCTTTAGGGTAGCAAGAGCTGGACATTACAACACATTATGACAGCTGTTGTCCTCGGGGGATGGAGATGTCTCAGGAAGGCCTCAGAACCTGGGAGCCTGGAGGATGCCACAGAGTGTGTGGAAGGTGAGCCAGACTTGAAATCGTAAACAGGATTTTGCCATAAACAAATGGGGAAGGGCTTTCTTAGCAAAGAAGGTATGATTCCATTTGAGATTCCAAATGGAAGATTTTAGGAAACTAGGGTGTTTTGTAGAACCAAGGCACAAATGACAGCAATGTGGAGATAAAACTGAGACAATGGGGAGGTGGCAGCCAGAAGGTAAAGGGCTTTAGCAGCCATGTGGACATTGAATTTTTAACCTATGAGAGGAGCAACATGGAATCCTATCAGTTTTTAAGAAAGGTTCTTTCAGTATCTGCTCTGTGCGTATTACGTGTGTACGTGCATGCATGTGTACTGTTAAAAGGGTTGGAACTCAGGGCCTGAGCACTGTCTTTTGTTTTTTTTTTCCACTCAAGGCTGGAGCTCTATCACTTGATTCATAGCTCTACTTCTGGCTTTTGTATGGTCAGTTGGCGATGAGAGTCTCATCGACCTCTTCTTGCCTGGGTTGACTTCAAACCGTGATCCTTACATCTCAGCCTCTTGAGGATTACAGGCATGAGCTAGGATTATGGGTGTGAGTCCCGGCATATGGTTTAAGAGCTACTGTGTTTTAAAAATATATGTATTTTATTGTTATTGCAGAGGTGATGTAGAGGGGTTACAGTTACATAAGTCAGTAATGAGCACATTTCTTCTTGAACTATAGCATCCCTTCCTTCACTCTCTTCCACTTTTTCCCTCCTGTCCCCACCCACAAGCTGTATAGTTGATTTTCCACATATTGTCTAATGAGAACTCCTGCTGCCTTCATTTACTCTGTCCCACCCTTTTTGTGACTCCTTACCCTTCCACAGACAACAAACAAATAAGACAAAAGGAAAAGAAAACAAAAACAACCTCTTGTTTCCATCTCTTGGAGTTCATTTTGTAAAATAGTATTTTCTATGATCATATGCACACAGCAATTTAGCCTTGCCAAATGCCCCTCAATGGATAAATGGATCAAGAAAATGTGGTATATGTACACAATGGAATTCTATTCTTCTATCAGAAAGAATTATAGTGTACTATTCATTAAGAAATAGAGAGAATTGGAAAAAACCATATTAAGCAAAGTAAGCCAGATCCAAAGAAACATAGGTTGCAAGGTTTTCCTCATTTGCAGTAACCAGAATGTGCCTATAAATATATAAGTAAACACACTGTTTAAAAAAAATACACTGGGACATGATAAATTGCACAGGTTTCTAGACAATCACACAGTGAGACCAAAGGAGGATATTTATAGGACTGGATCACAAAGGATCTACTATGTTTAATCAGTAAGCATGGCTGTAAATGGAATGATGGAGGAGATGCCAAGGCTGCATTACAAAGAAGCATTAGAGATAGCAAGCAAGACAGGCTCATATGTCTGGCTCCATCTCTCAGATAATCACAGATATTTTTCAGTTATACCTCAAATTTACCCTTTGAATTATCCATTACTGATACACATTATTCCTCATCCCAAATATATGATCACATACATTTTTATAGAAATTATATCCCACAATGACAATCAACATTTCAAATGATCTCTTACCTGAACAAAGCTGTTCCACTTTTGTGTAGTTTAGAGATACTATGTCATTGACCCATGCAATGATATCATGTCTGCTCATAGTTTCTTGGGTTATCGAGGTAGAATACACATTGACCGCCATTCCCCAACTAGGAGAAAACAAACAATAATACATACATTTACCCATAAAGAAAAAAATAACTTAGAAACATGAAAAGCATCTACTAAAGGAGAGGTAGAGGACTGACCCTCCCTCCCTCCCTCTCTCCTTCCCTCCCTCCCTCCCCTCTTTCCCTTCCTTCATTCCATCTCCCTCTTCTTTTCTATCGCTTTACTCTGCCATTAAGGCTGGCCTCAACTACAAACTCCTGTTGCCTCTACCTCCCAGACTCTGTAGTGTCCCAGCACAACATATATATATATCTTATATATATATGCATACACTTTTATTTTTACTTTGGAAACATTTAAATACATGTGAAAACAAAGTAAATATGTTAAAACTAGTTATGTCTGCTTCTTGGTTTCAAAAACAATACTTGATCAATCCTGTTTCTTCTATCTTTATGTTTGTATCCATTCTCCTCAGCCAATCTTGAGTGTTTTGGAGCAAAGACCAAGTATTACATCTTTTTAGTTATAACTATTTCAGTGTGTATCTCTAAAAGACAAGGACAATGAAAAATACTAAGCCATAAATATTTCTATCTCATCTAAAACAACTGCTGAATATGATCAAATAAGCATTACGATGCCTTGCAATTTTGTTTGAGGTTTATTTGACTATGGACACACAAAGGCTCAAATACTGTCATTATCTGCTAGGTTCTTTTGAATTTCTATTGATTACAGGATTTTTCTTCATTGCCAGTCTTTCCTTGCAATTTTTATTGCTGAGAAAACTGTGCTCTTTGGTGATTTGGCACATAGCATCCCATGGCTGTGGTTTAACATTTTATTCTATCCATCCTTTTCCTATAAACTGTAATTGATCTAGAGGTTTGATTTGATTCAATCCTCAGTTGGAAAGACAGTGAAAAAAACCAATCTACTTCATGCAGTGTCTGAATTCCTATCAGGAGGAATGCAATGTCTGACTTTTCATCACATTGACCACTGATGACAGCCACCTGGATTCAGTAACTCATGAGAAACTTCGGAGATATTCTTATTATTCACTTTCGATTTATTAACTGAAATAATTCTACAAAGAAAAACTCCCTTCTGAGTAAGGTACCTTGAGGCTCAGATCTTATATAAAAGGCAGGGAAGATGTCTGATTCTTCATTTATCAATTCTTAAATCCATGAGGTAAGTCCTTATGTTCTCTAAGTATGGCCAATGAGGTTTATATTGTTAGTTTCAGAAGCATAATTATGAACTCAGGGACTTAAGCCCATTTGGTATGGACATATATGTATTCTTGACATATGCAAGGTCCTAGTAGATTTGATAACTTCCTTTCCATCTGGTGTGACAGGAGTTTCATGCTCAACTTGTATCTTTCCTTCTTCTGACCTAAAAGCCAGTCATTTCTCTGAGGGCTCTGACTCCTTTCACTGGAGTACAGTATTCAGAGATATAAGTGTGACAGGATAGTATAGCAAAATCTGCAGTTTGTAGGTTTTATGCAAGAATCATTTATGGGACAGTTGTGCCTGTGATTCTTATTTAGTCTCATTAAGGCAATAAGTCTTCCCACTTCAAAGTGCAAACAATTTTACTTACAAATAATTATCCATCCTTTGGCAGAACCACCTTTGACACTAAATGCTTCTCCTGAAGGAAGGTCTGAAAACCCAATGGCAGTGGAATCCCTTATGACTATGGCAACTGCTTTCCTATACCATTACTAAAGGTTCTTTTATTTCTTGGTTAATGGATTCTCTTGCTTTCTTTATCATTTAACAAACCACTTATCTTTAAATCCAATCAATCTTTGATCACGTGTATAAATTACATAAAACTTTGCTAAGGATAATTTAAAACATTAAAATTTAAAATTATGTTTTGAATTTAAAACTTCAACATATTTTGGACTGCTTGTCATTTTCATACACCAGGGTAACTTCTGGCAGTGGATATACTTTTTTAATGGTGGCTTCCTCACGCAGTAATGAAAGGCTTTTGCATTTCCAGGCAATGTACTAACAGAGTGTAAGTGTCAAGGGCCAGTGATTCTAGATGGCACCAAGCCAGAGGTGGAAATTTTTGTTCCAGATAATTGAAAAGCAAAACTAAACACAAAGCAAGGAAGATATAAATAGGTCTGTATTTTAGGAAGATAATCCATATTCAAGCAAGTAAAGATGTATTGTGGTTACCTAAAGACATAGACAATGAACAGCCAGGCAGAGAAGAGTTATTAAAGAGTTTTTAAAAATTCCATGAGAATAAGGGAGTGGATTGCCTCCATCTGTCAACAAATCATACTTTCCTCCCAAGTTTTCATCAAGAACTTTCACCTAAGGGCAATCACTTTTCCATAATCTAAGTGTGCATGCAGCTACAAAACCAAATAAAAGCAATATGGACCTTTTTGGGAGTTCATTAGGAAGACCTGGTAAACAATGAAAATAAAACTGAATTTGTCCTTTAGGTAAACTCCAGTTATTTAGTCACTAGACTCACTGCTTGTGTGTGTGTGTGTGTGTGTGTGTGTGTGCACTTGTATGCATGTGTGTAATGTTCTGTACATGCTGGCCTTGAACTCTTTTTTTTGCTCAAGGCTGGAGCTCTACCACTTGAGCCATAGCTCCACTTCAAGATTTTGCTGGCTAACTGAAAGTACAAGTCTCACAGACTTTATGGCCCAGGCTGGCTTCAAATTTCCATCCTCAGGTCCCAATCTCCGGAGTAGGTAGGATTCCAGGAGAGAGCCACCAGTGCCTAGTTGAAGTCACCACTCTTAATTTCCATTACACTCCAACCAACAGAACTGCCGGCCTGCAAGGGCAAGTTGAGCAACCCTGTACTAAGGGACTTACAGTAATCAACGTGCACCTTTTTATTTACTAGTTTCCAAAGATCAAGACATATAAACGCTATGAAAAGAAAGGTGACACAACGCTACAGAACAGGAGTCAACGCTCTTTGTAAGGTTTAGGCTTCTGTTTACATCTTCAGTGTATCTTTTGCATGGAAACAAGTTCATGCTTAGGTGACCCACCATGTGGCCTCTGGGACAAAAGCATTTCTCTGCATACCAATCTCAAAAAAGAAGAGGACTTTAAACACTGTCCTACCACTGTAGGTTTTGGCCAGAACCTCAACTGGATCATTATGTGTTGAAGACCTGGGAAGCAGCTCTAAAGCAGTTATCTGAGAGACACTTTCTTAGCTTTATAGTCCCTGTGCTACATATTTTAATGTTTTATTTAAATGTCATTATGCAATGAAAGTACATTCTTTATTCCTACCTTAAGATAAACTAAAAATCATAATATACTTAAATGCTGCTTTGGTGCATGTTGGAATGCCTCTGTAAGAAGGTTGCCAATGTTTTCTGGTTTTATTTTCAACCAAGAGGGGGAAAAAAAGCACACAAACAGACCCCTTCGCCTCTCCGACAAGCAGCATCATGATTCTGACTGACTGTGGAGAGTGAGTAGTAACATAAGTGACTTCAGGAAAAGGTCCGCCTTGGGGTCTGATGTGCTGCTGATTTTGCTCAGTTTCATTCTATATTGAAATTGGTGGTAGTGCTGGGTAGAAAAGCATTGAGAGTTTAAGCTTTGAAGTAATTCTTAAGCCATACAAATTAGACATTGCATTTCTGCTTACTAACACAAACGGAATTTTATGTGAGTCAATGAGAATTTAACCAACTGAACAAAGCCTAGAGAAAGGCTTGGCAAGCTCCAATCTATGGAAACCAAAGTATGAATTTACTACCTTACCATTCATGGGCCCAAAACCCAATTACAAAATATTTCATAATTTTGTCCAAGAAATATTTGGCAAGGTCTGTAAAGTATTCCAGAGGAGTTTCACTTCAAAATCAAACAAATATGTGCAGTGTCACAGCTAGCATTATGTGTATTCACTGGAATTATCTCTTATGTAATTCATTTTGTCTCCATCCCACCACACATAAATAGACTATCTCAGTCATACTTCAAGGGAGGAGCAGCTGTCTCCTGTTTCCTCCCAGTATACATTCATAGAGGATAACGCTGCATTTGGGGTCTCCCCCTCCCCTGAGTATGGTTCATGATAGGCTACATAGCCCATGATCTGTTCCAGCCTTGGGCATGTGCATATAAGAAGAAAGGATTTGAGAAATGAATCTTGGGAATGAGGCATGTGGAACTTATTTTGACTTTGATTTTTTTTTTAAAACAACTAAAGTGTGAGTTTTTCAGGCCTCCCAAGTTTAGACTTGACTATCTGCAGAAGAACAGCCCTACATAAGTAGCTGATTCTGTCAGCTACTCTGTGTGGAGACTCCTATTTGGCTTAGTTTACCCTACACCCACTTTGAGAACGAACCTTCAAAAGTCATTTTGGACTCAAGTTACCTTCATTCCCTTAAAAGGGGGAAACTTCATGTTCAATATAAAGCATTCAAAAATTCACCCATTCCATGCCAGCATGCTCATTCACATATTTTATACTGACAATATCCGTATTTGTGACTTTCCTTTCTCTCATAATCATCTATTTTAAGCAATTCCTCCATTCCTGGGAGAAGTAACCCCCACCAAGAAACCTAAAGACCCATGCAAAACACTTTTTTTCAATGACCTTCACATAAATAAAATAAAGAACAGGCCAGAAAAGAGAAGGAAAAAAAAGAAATGTTATTTTTCTTTCCCTTGAGAAAGTTATTGAATTTCAACACATAATGATTTGGGAGACCATTCTTAGTTAATGTTAACAGTGTCTGTGTTTCACTGCAAGCCACATCAGGCTGACCAGGCACTAGAAATCATTTCAAATGGTCTCAGAAGCAAAACTCCTTTTTTTCCCCCCCCCTTGCCACTACTGACTGAACCTAGAGTGTTGTATAACTTGAGCTAAGCCTTCAGACCTTTTGTTTTTATTTTTACTGGTAGCTTCATTTTTGCAGTATTGAGAATCTGTACTACTCTTTCATCCCCCTTTACACGGGACCACACTAGAGCTCTCCATCACAGAGTAACTGAGATTATTTTATCTTAGCTACCACACGCAGCTAGCTGCTTTCTTGACCAGCCAGTGTACTTATACTTGGCCTAAGTCAAGGTTACACTGGTAGTTCCAACCCATATTCTTTGGCCAAACATTTTAGAATGCTCAAGATTGGCCTTTCCTACACTTCAGGTCAGGGGAGGTGCATTAATTTAAATGTACTTGTAAACCTCATTTTTTACTAAGAAAAAAAATTTTAGTGTTATTTGAATTTTAAAGAAAACATTTTGCAAACACTTCTAAGAATCCACAAATAGCATGAGTTTAAAAGAAATTTACCAAAATTTTAATGTAAATATTTTTCTCTTATGTCACATTTTCTAAAATAATTTATTTGGAAGAAAGAAAAAAATAAAGATACTTTCATTCCCATAAAGCAAAATACTGAGCTGAAGGGAGAAACCCCCAAACCCTCAAAGTTGCCGTCCTGCTTTCCAGTGTGTTATTTCCTTGAAATGAAGAGACTGAGTTTTATACAAATCTGTTGAGTTTTCCACTGTAAAGCTTGTGACTTCACAGACAGGTCCTGTAGGCATTCTGGTCCTTCCTCCTCTTCCCCCCACCTATAACAAAAGGCTGGTGTTCAGTCTCCCATGGTCATCCCTAATAATGAACTGGGCATCAGCAGGGAATGACAGTATAAATGTGTCCAGTGAACCAGAAACATCTCCGCTTCTCAGCTGTGCATAATTCATTCTCGAAACTCAATGCCATAAGGGGTAAGATTTAAACATTTCACCAAGGAAAGAATATTGCCAGATCATTCTCAATTCATCACTTTCTCTTTTCCGTGACCCAAATGTGGGGGCAGGGAGAAAGAATTTGAGGACAGTGATCAGTAAGGAGCAGAGGGAATCCAACAGAGTGTTGCTGAAAGACAGAATGTCCCTAGAGAGAGATTACAGAAACTAGGGAGTTTCATGTAAAATCAGGCATTGAAGCTTCTGTGTAGCTGGTGGACTAATTGATATATGCATGGATCCTAGGGCTGCGAATATGAGAGGTCACATTGTCTCCAAGTAATAACACACATAAGCTGCTGTGGGCAGATGCATCTGTTTCATTTTTACAGTGCTTCAAGGCTCTGGGATGGGCTTAGGAAGACAATGCAGGACCAACTCCTCCAGGCAGGGCTTTCTGGGGCAGCAGAGGTCTGAGCACAGTGATAATTTCACACAAAAACGGCAAAGAAGCATCAGGACACTGCCCACACAATGAGGTCATACACACATTTATAGAACTATAGACATCAAAATTCTTTTCTAGAGTTTCTGCCTTTTTACAATTAGTTTTTAAAACAGATGAAGTAAAGCCTTTCTTACCATATCACCAAATATTCTACTATGGGGAAAAAATTGGTAACTAAATTTCTCCAACTGTCTACAAAAAGAAACTCCAAAAGCTTCCATGAAAATGCACCTCAATTTTTTAACAGCATTACTGCACTGTGTGCATGAGCCTCTTGAAGCACTTTTCATTAGGTGGTTCCTTGCATATGTATTCCTTTGCCAGGCTACCTACCAACGAAATGAAGCAAAAAAATAAGGGAACTTTCATGACAGCATACATGTGGTTTTGTTTGTTTAACCTATGTTGAGTTTCACTGAGAATTCACTCAGTAGCTATGACCCTGAAATGAATTGGAAACTTGGCTCTTATATAAGAAATGGAGAAAATTGGGGATTCTAAGTTCTTTGTAGCATTCATAATGTCCATGGATATGAATGGAACGTAATGTAATGTAATGTAATGTAATAAATGGAACTACATGTAATGAGTAAAAGGCTAAAGCCATAAACATGTGTACACACACACACACACACACACACACAATGGGCATACATTTCTTCATATGCTCAGAAATGCATTCAATTATATTTGTCTAAATGTCCATCTGTTTGAAACAGTGGGTGGCTTCATCCAGTGGGTCTGAAAACTAATTCCAATGACCCAGAGCTTGTTCCCATGCCACAGGCTTGGCTGGTCTCCTCAGGGCACCAACTTTTGCTCAGCACCCCGCCTAACCCTCTTGGCTCTGAGTACCTCCCTTCCTTCTCTACCATATGCCTTCTGTTTATTTTTCCAGCCCTATTTGGCTTGTTCCCTCTTACTTTGACCTTTGCTCTCTCCCAGGATCTCAAGTCTTTTCCAGTCAGGCCTCCAGCTGCCCCACCCAGCATGGTCCTGAGTCAACCTTTCAGGGCACTGGGGCCACTGGAACGGAGGTAAGTGGTCATGTTCAGTTGTCCATGCTAAGTTAAATCAGGTGCATCAAATAGAAAAGCCTAAGTGACATTCAAGGGGACATGCTGCCAGCATAGAAGATCCTACTATAGATCCATTTTGATGCAAGTGTTCCCTCCTTCTCTAAATATTTCTATCATGAGGAACAAATGATGGGTGGCAGCTTCAAGGCTAACCTCCGGGATAACCAGGACTCCAGGGCTTCGGCAAAGGCTGAGAAAGCTCCTCTGGCACTTGATACCATCAGCAGCATCTCATGCTTCAAATTTGGCTCAAATGTCAACTTCTCAGCAAGCCTGTCCTGTCCACTGGCTCAAGGGGCCTTCTCCAGTTATTCTCATCTCCTGCTGCCTTTTCTTTCTGACACAAACACCATCTGTAATCATCCTGTTTGTGGTCTGCCTACCATTCCTGTTCCCAGAATGCAAGCTCAATGAAGGCAGGTACTTTAATAACTTTCATTTTATCTACTTTTGGGTTCAAAGCAATGTGTGATACACAGTTGGTGTGCAAAATAATGCTGGAATAAATGTGTGTGGAATCTTGTGAGGGATATTAGAGTATGTGAATCATACTACACAGGCAATTGTTCCTGAGCCCCAACACGATGTGAGCCAGGAGGGACTAAATCAGGACTTAGTTTCCTGGCAAAAGGCATCTGCCCAGGTGGAACACAGACAGGAAAGATCAGTTGCTCTACGGAGTCCTGAGAGTTGGGGTATCAGCTTCTCAATCCAGAGATTGCATCAACCATTTGGGTTAACACAGAGGGGCATAGATGAAATGATACATGATGGCTACCACTTTGTGAAAACTTTTCACATGTCATTATAAGACCAAACCAAAACATGAGTTTTCTCAGTTGTCCTTTCAACACTGCTGCGTGCAGCTGCTTTTATGTCAAGAAGCCGGAGAAGATATAGACTCAGAGAACTTAGTGACTTGTCTAGTCATGACTATTAAGTAGCAGAGCTGGAATTTGGACCTGGGGCTGAATTTAGGATTCTTGTTCTCAACCAAATCCCTCTCTGCTTTCTGTCTTGATTATGTCATGGGAGTAAGGAGAAAGAAAAAGAACTCCAAATGAGGACACAACTGTGGTCCCTAAGAAAATCATTTTTCCCCTCTATATGGTACCAAGGCATCATTTTACACATACATATGTAAGAAGAAAAGCCTCAAAATGTCTCAATCTGAGTGATTACTCATTTGGGTGATTGCTGGGGATGGTGTTCTGGTGGGAAAAGCTGCCAGCTGTCATGTCACCCATGGTGACATTTAAGGAAGCCTCACATTTTACATTTCTATCTACTACATAATTTGGATCTTCCAATTTATTTTTACAGTAGATTAGTCACAATGGAAATTATTGCTTATATATTTTTTCAAAGCAAAATGAGATCTGTATCTTTATGTCTTAAAAAGAATCTATTCTTGAAAGAAAAAAATCTTGGGGCTGGGAGTTTGGCCGAGTGGTAAAGTGCTTGCCTAGCATGCACAAAGACCCAGATTTGATTGCTCGGTACCATATACACAGAAAGAGCCGGAAATGGTGCTGTGGCTCAAGTGGTAGAGCTCTGGTCTTGAGAAAGCCCAAAGACAGTGCTCTGGCTCTGAGTTCAAGCCCCAGGACTGGCAAAAAAAAAAAAAAACCTTAAGGACTGGTGCATATACAAAGATCTGTACTGATACTTGGGTAAAATTCAGTTTTAAAATCATGGGAAGCCGGGCACAGTGGCTCACGCCTGTAATCCTAGCTACTCAGGAGGCTGAGATCTGAGGATCAAGGTTCAAAGCCAGCCCAGGCATAAAATGACCTAAGACTCTTATCTACAATTAACCTCTAGAAGATGTGAAGTGGGGCTTGGCTCAAGGGTAGGACAGTAGCCTTGAGCTGAAGAGCTCTGGGACAATGCCCAGGCCCAGGGGTAGGGTGGTAGACTTCTGCTGAAGAGTTCAGGGACAACACCCAGGCCAAGTTCAAGACCCATGACCCCCCCACACACAAAAATAAGTAAATAAAATCAAATCATGGGAAGGTTTTAAAATGTCACATAAAAATGCAATAGCTGTAAAATTAAGCCTATTAACAAGATGAGAAAAATGCATTAAAAATATTCTAGTGGCCTTCACACTGAATTGGATACTATACATTCATATTCTATTTGTGTCCACCTAAGTTCTTCCCTAAATACACTCTAGCAAACAGTCACAGTGGATATGTTCAAATCAGAGAACAGTTTACCATTGGCCTTTCCAACTCTGACCTTAAGTTGGCAAGGCACTTATCAGCTTCCACATTAAGTTCACTTCCCAACCCCAGAGAACATCTTGCAGATCTCAAGATGGGATGTCCTCCTGTTCACTCTGAGGAGCAGAAAGAATTTTGGCCATTGCTAATGTTGAACTAAAATGAGTGATATTTCTGCCACATGGGTATAGATGAGGTGAAACAGGGAAACTAGGACCATTTTATTTCTTCACCCAGGGCATCATTGTTTAACTTCTTTTCCCAGGTAAAATAATTCTGGTTTCAGCCAGAGATTTCCCTGTAGCTTCCTAGATCTCCTCTCTCTAAGGTCAGAGTTCACCCTTCTTTCTCCATCAGTCATTTTCTTGTATTCTCATGTAAGCAGCTAGATACCATCTTGCATATGGGAATGGAAAAAGATAACTTTTAAAATCAACAAAAGAAAGAAGAGGCAAATAGATTTTTGTATCAGAAGTGATTAGCAGTTGTTAAGACAAACATTTTTACACACACACAAACATACACACATACGCACACGAGAGGTAAAGAGACAGTGAGACACTTGACTAATATCGCTCTATACCTATGCAAGTATTCCTAGCCATTCAGACAGATCTGGAAAATTGAGGTTCAAGGCAAGCCTGAGCAAAAAAGTTTGCTAGACTCCATCTCCAAAATAACCAACAAAAAGTAGGGTTGAAGGTATGGCTCAAGTAGTAGAACTCCAGGCTACCAAGTTGAAAGCTCTGAGTTCAAAACCTGGTACAGGAAAAAAAAAGTTTTAAGTATTTCCAGCATTTGTGTATTTGTACTACAATTATCAAAGGCAAGTGCAGAAATTTGAGCATTAGTAAAAAGTAAGTGCCTTATTCTAACTGGATCAGGTGCAGAAATAACAGTGGTAAGACATAGGATAAGACCGCTGGTTTGGAGACAACAGTAGGAAGAGCAGAGCTTGACTCACAACTTCCATTGGGACTCTGTGGCTCTGTGGTAGTAGTTTAACAAATGGGGGGAGCAGTGCAGCGGTCAGTGGTCTCTACTAAACTTAAAGACTGCTTTACTAAACTTGAAATTCTAAAAACTAATTGATTAGCAAGTACCCACAGACAAGAGAAAGCAAATGCCTGCTGAGAATATAAACAATATCAACTAGACATGTTATAACATAAGACTGTTTAAAGAATAAGCAGGGTGAGAGGATGAGGTCAGCTCTAAGTAGCATGCATGTTCAGAGTGATACCATATTTGAACCAACACAAACAGATGAAATGGGTAAGTTGGGAAAACTGACCCCTCCTGATGCCATGCTGGGCTTCTAGGTTCCTAGGATTAATGTGACTCAGATTTTAAATATTTTAAAAATTAGGTTTGAGGGCCAGGAGTTTGGCTTAGGTGTAGAGTGCTTGCCTAGCATGCACGAAGACTGGGGTTCAATTCCTCAGTAGTACATACATAGAAAAAAACTCGAAGTGGTGCTCAGACCCTGAGAGTTCAAGCCCCAGGACTGGCAAAATAAATAAATAAATAAATAAATAAATAAATAAATAAATAGTAAATAAAATAAAAACTAAAAATTAGGTTTGAGTTCAATAACTAATAACAATAATTTGTTTTTTTAAATTTCTTGGCTTTCTAGACTTAAAGAGCTGATCAAATCAGTTGACTCAGTGTCTCAAAAATAATTTTCATTATTTCAGTATTACTGTTATAATCAACCTAAGGAAAATTTACTATCATAAACACCATTATGCACGTGTGTGTGTGTGTGTGTGTGTGTACATATGTATAACAAAGGACTCTTATTCTAAAATATCTCATAATAGTTTAATGAGGAAAAGAACAACAAACTCAAGGTAGAATACTGGTAAAAAGAAAACAACTGTTTTTTCTTTGTTTGTTTGTTTTAAAGATGTCAAAGGGCCAGGAGTTTGGCCTAGTGGTAGAGTGCTTGCCTAGCATGCACAAAGTCCCAGGTCCACACACATAGAAAAAGTCTAAAGTAGTGCTGTGGTTCAAGCAGTAGAGCTCTACCCTTGAGAAAGCATAAGGACAGTACCCTGAGTTCAATCCTCAGGACTGGAGAAAAAAAAATAGTCAACGTACTACTTTTTATTTTATTTTATATCATCATCATCATCATCATCATCATCATCATCATCATCATCATCGTACTGACAGTAGAACTCAGAGCCTTCCAATTCCTAGGCAGGTGCTCTTCCACTTCAGGCACGTCTCTTTTTCATTATTATTCATATAGAGCCTCAAGTTTATGCTCAGATAAATTGTGGCTGTGTTCCTCCATTTTATGCTTCCTTTATAGCTGGGATCATAGATGTGAGCCACTGTACTAAGCTACTAGTTGAGATAGAGTCTTGCTCACCTTTTACACAGGCTGGTCTCAAACCACAGTCCTCTTGATCTTTGCCTTCCAAGTATCTGGAATTATAGACCTGAGCCACTAAGAAACAAATGCAGAAGCTGAGTGCAGTGGTTTACACCTATAATCTCAGCTATGCAGATAAAGAAGGATCATGGTTTGAGGCCTATCTGGACAAATTAGTAAATTCTCATCTCAGTCAATAAGCTAGGCATCTTGGCAGGTACCCGTGCTCCCAGCCATAGGAGGCAGAGGCAGGAGAAAGTCCCAACTCTGGACAAAGTAAAGCAAAAAGAGATGAAGGTATAGCTCAAGCACAAGGTCCTGAGTTTAAAGTCCCACAAAAAGAAAGAGAAATGGAGGAAGGGCTGAGTGGGATGGAGAAAGACAGAGTGTGACAAACAAAGGAGACTGAAGGATTCTCCCTTAAATATGTGAGAAAGAGCAGTTCCTGCCTTTCCAAAACCTTGATTCCAGACTTTGGCTTTTGCCAGGTGACAATAACCATTAAGTCACCTAATCTGTCATAAAGGTTGTTTCTGTTGTTGTTTTTATGGTAACCCAGAAACTAAGACAATATACTTAGACTTCTGTAATAACTGGCTTAATATTTATGAACTTTTTTCCTGTCTTCACACATTTTCATTGTATGAAACTACATAAGTATACTACAACCTATCTAACTCCAGAATTTGAACATGTTTATTTCCAAGAACTTCTACTTTACTCATTTCCCCTACTTTCCAGTTAACTATTATTTCAAGACAATGCAACTGGTGGTGATTTAAATGTGAACAGTGACCAAGTCATTATTGGCTCTCCCAGAAAGACACAGATTGTTTTTTTTCTCATTCCATGAATCTTCAAGGTGATTTTTCTGGGGATGGAATTGTTTGCCAGAGTCCTAAGTTCAAACGAACATCAGGAGTGTAGGAGCGTGCCTATTTACTCAACAGGAAGGGAAGCACAAGATCATATTATTTAAAAAAAAAAACAAAAACAAAGCCTTGTCCTTGGCCACAGTAAACTAAGGGAATCACAGGATGTCCTGTCTAATAGTATTTGGCTTCCTTTCAGGGAACATTCAAAATGAAAACAAAACAAGAGCCTCCACTCCCCACTGATCTTCAATGGCTGTGACTTGTTCAGTCTCAACACAATATGAAGAATTATCATCTCCCATCACAGAGGAAGGTACTGTTGCTTTCAGAGAAATCACCTGAAATTCATACAACTGAAACTCAGTCTTAATGTCTTGGCAAAGAAATAAATGCATGAGAAAAGAATTTTTTAAAAATTGATTTACAGTCTGAAAAATTTAGGCAGTAGGCCTACAGCAGTTGTGAAATCACAGGCAAACATAACATTTAATAACATCTTTGGATTTGGAAACATATGTGGTTAAGAAACTCAGTTTTAGTGGCACGTGGTGGCTCACGCCTATAATCCTAGCTACTCAGGAGGCTGAGATCTGAGGATCAAGGTTCAAAGCCAGCCTGGGCACAAAAGGACCTGAGACTCTTATCTCCAATTAACCTCTAGAAAATGGGAAGTGGGGCTTGGCTCAAGGGTAGGGCTGTAGCTTTGGGCTGAAGAACTCAGGGATAATACCCAGGCCCAGGGGTAGGGTGGTAGCCTTAAGCTGAAGAGCTCAGGGGCAGCGCTCAGGCTGAGTTCAAGCCCCATGACACCCCCCCCCCCAAAAAAAAAGAAACCCATTTTTAGTTGGGTGTTAGTGGTGTGTGATTGTGATTCTAGCCTAGAAGGCCTAGATGGAGAGGATAATAGTTCCAGATCAGTCCCGGCAAAAAGTTCATGAGACCTCCAATCTCAGTAGAAAAAGCTAAGTAGCATGGACCTGTCTCATCCCAGTTATAGCAGGAAGTTGTAAAAGGAAGCAGCATGGTCCAGGTTAATCTGGAACAGGAAGTACGACCTTGTCTTAAAACAACCAGTGAACAAACCAGGTGCCATAGGGTTCACTGTGATATAATCCTAGCTACTCAGGAAGCTGAGATCTGGGAGAATCAAGGTTTGGAGCCAGGTTAGGTTGGCAAATTTTATTAAGAGACTCATATTTCCAATCAACTAATGAAAGGCCAGAAGTAGAGGTGTGGATTAAGTGGCAGAGTATCATCTCTGAGCAAACTATCTAACTGAGAGTTTGAGGTCATGAGTTCAAACCCCAGTAGGGGGATGTGGGGGAGAAAGAAGAAGGGGGAGGGGAAACCAAAACAACCAGTCAAACTGCACCAAAAACAAAAGAAAAAAAGAAAAAGGGCTGAAGGCATTTCTCAGTGGTAGAGCAATTCCAGGCACCACTTGTATACTTTACATTGTGCAACTCATGTAATGTGTATAAGAACTCCCTCAGGTTGGTGCTCCTCGTTTTCCTTCCATCAAGACAGAATCTCAGAGAAGCAAAGAACGTTGGCCCCAGATGACAGTTAGGAAAGGGTGGGGCTGGGATAGAAAACAGAAGTTTCACGCCAGAGCCAACCTTTGCTCATAATACCTCACTACCTACTCAAGCAACTCCCTCACTGGACATCAAGATCAACTCCCACTGGTCATATGGAGTAGGAAAGATGTGCTGGGAGGCTAGGCCATCTTTCCACTTGACCCACTTTGGATCTGCAGCTGAGAGACAAGCAGCATGCATCACCCTAGGCAAGAAATGGATTCATGCTTATTCATGGGGATATCTTAGTCGGTGCAATGACAACGTTAACGTGTCTGTCAGAAATTCCAGGGAGAAAAAAATCCACTTTACAAACACCAAGTCTGCTTCCTGATTACTGTGCACTCCTGGCTCCCAGTAAAAGGTCTTGGAGGGCCTCAGTGGTCCCCATCCCCTCCTATGGCCAGATCCTATGCCTGGGCTGTCCCAGCATTCAGAATTTTCTTCTGTCCTCAAAGAACTGTTGGAGGGGTAGGTTATTCTGCCCACACGGACAGGCAGACAGACAGACAGGGTGGAGTGACTATATCCTAAGAAACTCTTGCCCTTCTCCATGCTGCACACACGTCAGCCTACCAGTAGTGACCGTGTTTTTCACTTTCTCTTTTCTACCAGGGACACGTATCATAAGCTTCACAGCTTATGACTTCAAGGCCGTGGACAGTCAAGAAGTCCCTGTGGCAAGAGTAATGTATGCCAAAGTCTCCTCCTCTTTGTCTTTTCCTAATTGGTCAGTGTCCCTGGGGTCCACTCGGGCTTCACTGATGGGTGAGAAGGAGGCCGGCTACAGGCTGCTGTGAGACCTGATAACGCAGATAGCTTGTTTATTCTGATCAGCATCCAAGGATCTCTAGGGTTACATAAAGGGCATATACTGCTCTTAGCTGCCCAAAGAAGAAGTTTGGTGACCTGGAGGAAGACAGAGGGCGGCAGTCAGAGAGACTAAAAAAAAATGTTAGTTGTCTGTCATCTCATGAAGTTAGGGTTCCATACAGTTCCTGAGAAACAGCAGATGCTCAAGACGTGAGGAAAAAAACCTGCAAAGAGGATATTAAAAAATAATCCTCAGTGGGGATTATTCTGCAGTCACTGCACGATGCACAGGGCATACTAATCAAGTTGGACACAGCACCACCACCACTACACTGGCGGCTCCAGTGTACACTGCAGAAAACCAAAGGAAATGTGGAGGAGGGACTGCGCAGGCCAGTGTAGGATAAGCAGTTAATTCACCTGCGACTTGAGAATAAGGCTTGGATCAGGCACAGGTTTAATATCCTCAGGGTCACTTTAATGAATATTTTGAAATGTTTTCTAACATTATTCCATTTATAAATCTCTATTAAGTATAAAGTCAAACTCATTTTCATTTTTGAAAACACTCAACTGGTACAATGCTCACACTGCAAGGGTGAGACTTTGGATTCCATCCTCAGCACCACAAAGCAAACAAATACTAAAAAAATAAAATAAAACCCATGCTCTTAAGAGTGCTCAATGACACAGTACAGACTGAATGAGCAATGAATCTACCTAACTGCATTTAGTAAAAAACATAAAAAGGTATGTTGTAACTAATCTGCTCAGTTCCTGTGCTTATTTTCTGTTCATTGCATTTTTCTACGCATATCAAGTAAACATGAATATAAGGTCTCATTTTCTTCGCTATTTATATAAACTTTAGAAGACAGTATTATACTGTGAAAACAGCCTAGTGTTAAACAGCACTGTTAAAACAGCCTCGTTATGACCAAAAAACACACACCATAAAAAAGGAGGGATCAGCCAGATGCCAGGGGCTCATGCCTATAATCCTAGCAACCTAGGCGGCCAGCCTGGGCAGGAAAAGTCTGTGAGACTCTTATCTCCAGTTACTGCAAGCCCCCCCCCCACAACTGAGGGATCACAGAGAACAAAAAAAACCCAGCAAGACTTCTACAATCCTAAGTACCTAGGAGGCTGAGATCTGAGGATTGTCATTGTCATTTTAGGTGGGGTACACACACAACAGAAAGCTTTTGAAAATTACAGGAGTGATATCTTTGCACAATAATCACAAAAATCTCATTAAGACAACTGAACCAGCTGAAGAATTGTTAAACAACAGCTATACTCTACAACAGGCAGATACATACTCTGGAGGTTCTTAAGGGCCAGGGGTGTGCACCTGGATGCCACCTACTAGGAACTCACTTCCTGAGGCTTCCCAGAGGCCTCTGGAGACTCTTCCAAGAAAGGGCTGGGCATGACTTACCTTTGCTTCCAAGACACACAGAAGGAGATTATATGCCAGAGATTGCCATATAAAAGGAAGTCAGTACATTTGCTGAAGAATACAATGGCTGTGTAAAATTGCATGGTGGGAAACTTAAGAAATTACACTCTTAGCAAACTGAAACCATGCTTGTGCATCTCAAAAATGGTAGATGGCAGGCAGGAAGGATAGAGGAGCCGATTTTAGCAGCTCCACTTCTTGATTCATGAAGCACCAAATGAAAACCTTGCAGAGAATCACAGAGAGCTCTTAAATGAAGGATACTACTGTTTATAATCAAAGTATAACTGTGAACATAAGAAAGCCTCCAAGAGATGTCAATGCCTTTGCTACTTATGATGAATTACCTCCCAAGAGTTTGCCAGGCAGGGTAGGCTGTCATAAAATAAAGAATGAGAATTAATGTCTTTAAATAAAGGAAAACAGGGGCCGGGAGTTTGGCCTAGCATGCACGAAGACCCGGGTTCGATTCCTCAGTACTCCACATACATAGCAAAAAGCCGGAAGTGGTGCTGAGGCTCAAGTGGTAGAGCTCTAGCCTTGAGAAAGTCCAAGGACAGTGCTCAAGCCCAGGACTGGCAAAAAAAAAAAAGGAAAACAAAACAAGTACTTCCAGGAAAAAATGAAATGGCATTATAGAAATCATTCATGGTCCTCTCATGAAAGGCACTGCCATTCATTTGGACTTAAGACAACAAAAAACAATGACCATAACCTTCTAGATAAAGTCTTTGTACTTTTTTTTTGAGACAGGATCTCACTATCTAGTTCAGGTTAGTTTTCAACTCAACGTCTTCCTGCTTCAGCCTTTTGAACTCTGTGATTTAGGTATGCACCACCATGTTTGACTCTTGGTGTACAATTAAAAATTGTATTTCCACAAGGAAATATAAATGTTAAAGATGGCCAAAATAACTTCAGAGAGGATTGAATTCTCTCAATGTAGTACATGTTGGGAAAAGGGTATAAGTTTATAGAGATCTGCCAGTGTGTACACTTAAAACCCTCAACACACAAAACTTATTCTTCCTTCTTAATAAGCCCTATTACTTTTCAGCTCCAGTGTCATGACCCAAATGAGATTCTTTTGGCAGTCATTTTTCCTGCTAGAACCATGCCAGGCGCAGAAGTTTTTACCATATTTTCTTAACAAGCTAAGCCTTAAAAGTGCCATCATTAGAAGCTGACATCAATTTCATCATCCTATGCATCTGTCACAAACTTCTGCCCCTTTAGAAAAAAGTACACTGCAGTTCAAGTGAATAAAATCTTAATTAGCCTGGGAAGATCTGACACTAAAAAGTTTTGTTTTGTTTTCCTAACCTAGTAAGAAATTATTTCTTAGAGACCTATAAAACTTTGCTTTAGTCTTGTCTCAGTGATTTGTTTTCATTTAAATAATCTTTGGAGAGACAATTAACAAAAAAATAGAAGAATTCCTTTGATCAATTAAAGTAAAAAGTCATCAAATTATTATTATTACTTCTCCTTCCCCTTTCCTGCCCCCTCCCCGCCTCTCCCTCACCTTGCCTGTATAATAAATTGCAGGTTTCTATTCAGGAAGAGTTCTTTCAATGTAGTATATTCAGAGCAAGAAATATAAACAACCATGATACTGAAATGAGCTAAGAAACAAGATTCAAGGTCAGAATGAGTGTTATAGGAAACAGTGCTTGAGATAATGACTGAGAAGGACATACCCAGTTTAGTACCACAGAGGCAGACAGAGAAAAGACAGCCTGAATTCAACAAGGAACCGATACTGACATATTTCATTGTGGGAAATGATGCTTTGGTTAGGAATGGTACCCATTTTGTCCTTGAAAGTGAAATTGAGAAAACTCAGGAATAAACACATGATGCAGGACAAATTTTCAGTCCACTCTAAGGCCTCCATCCGGATGGATCTCGGGAACTACACATCTGTGCACATTTGTACATCTCATGGCATTAAATAACAAAGAAAGATCCTTCACACGGAAGTACTGGACACCTCACTTCAGAGGAAGGGGAGATCAGAACAGTGTTCAACACTAGCCTCCCGTTAAGTCAGACTGCTAACCAGCAACTGGGCTTCTGGAAGTCTTCAAGCCATGGCCTGAGAACTAGGTCCATTGTAAAGCAAGGCTGCATTCATTGCTCCTACCCAGGGGCAAGATGGTCCAAGTCAGGGACTATGTCCTAATCTCCACCCATTAGAGGTCTGGGTGCACAGTAAATATTCCCTAACATTCTAATCCCCCAGGATGGGGCACTGAGGACACCACGTTCTTTTCAGCTCTTGTTTCTAAACAGGAGATCCATTCCAGCATGTACCTGCTTTATAATGCTATCTGTCAGGCAATAGCTTCCTGTGGTTTCCTATTTCCATTTCTTACCCCAGTTTCCCCACTCCTAGCCCTGATACTTTTCAATGCTCTTGCCTTATTTCCTATTGCCCCAAAGAGGAAAAGCATAGATCTTGGGCCAGAACAGACTCTCAAATATTTATTGAATTAATGAATTCTCAAATTCAAATCAAATACTTCACATTTGCCCTATTATCTCCCTCCTCAATTCTTCTAAGTGATTACTCATTGCAGCTTCAAGAGGTCCCAATAAACATGGAAAATATGCTACATAAGGAAATAAAACCTCCAAATTCCAGAGGACAGTCTCATACCCTTGTAAACAGACCCAAAGCCAGCTGCAGAGCAGGGATAAACCTCTCTCCATGAAAAGGAGCACCCAGAAGACCATCCTATTTACAGAAAGTACACAGACGAAGTTCCACAATTGAGGCCCTAAGGAAACATCAAGCCACTTAGATCTTACCAACACTAAATAAGATATTGACAACCAAATCAAAATTTTGAAAACTGCCTTTGACAATATTAAGCCCAGCTGACACTTACAATGGAGGCAGGTAAATCTGCTGCCTACAGCCTCGGTTTGGGGAGAGGGGTGTGATCTAAAATTTACAGTTGGGCAAAACTGAGCCATTTACAATAGTTTCTAATGAACAGAACACGCTTTTTCATAAGTGTATCTTTTCTATGTAAACACGTATAAGATTTCTTTTTGTTATTAAC
This sequence comes from Megascapheus bottae, assembly GCF_031878675.1. Lineage (NCBI taxonomy): Eukaryota > Metazoa > Chordata > Mammalia > Rodentia > Geomyidae > Megascapheus > Megascapheus bottae. The sequence goes on from NC_143527.1 coordinate 27,816,325, forward strand.
ATCAGTGCATTTTTTTTAAAAACCTGGAAAAGTTGGGGATTTTAAGTTTTCATTTTGCTTTGCCAGACAGTTCATTTCCTGGGGTCAAGAGCTTTTGTTTTTGCTTTAAGTATTTAGAAACATATACTACGATAGTTGCATATTCAAACACCCGTGTTGAACTAGACCTCTGGCCTTATGTATTCGTTCTCAAAAGTCTGGAGTATGCAAACAAAGATGAGGTGGGCAGAGGGCCAGTTCATAAATTTCATTTCCGACTAGCATGTGCACGAGGCAGAGCAATGGGGAGTATTCTCCCTAGGGAGAAGCCAAGCACCACTCGTTCACTGTGAATTAAACAGTGTCACCTCAGATGGCCTTCACATTATTTTTTTAAAGTAGCATTTGAAATATTTGGATTTCTAGCACTTCTAAAAGCAATGCGGAAGCTGAGGCTGGAGAGCCCATCTCACATCAGCCAGTGGACAGAGCTAGTACTCCATGGCGGGGGTCACTTGCTATTTCCAATTGAAATCACTAACCAGGAGTAATTTACCGAAGGAAACTTGCTTTTCTAATCAGAGTGCACACTGGTCTGTCTCAATGATGACTTCTCACCTATTCTCCAGACTAAAATTAGATGCTGTTTATACTAACAGATACCTAGATTTGTGACATCTAGGCTGGGAACAATGTCTGGCTTTTATTCATGAACAATAAGGTACAGATGCTTCAAAAATAGAAGAGTGATTGCATGTCATTAGCAGTGCTCAGGGCACTGTCAAGCTCTCTGAGTGTCCTCACTTCCCTCTTACCACTACTGTCAGCTAGACGGGGCGCAGTGCACCCCAGCAGCTCCTGAAAGAGATCCCTTTCCATAAGAATGGCATCTTTCTTCTATTTGCATAGCTCTTCTTTCTTTTCTTGCACTGCTGGGGATCAAACCCAGTGCTTCACAAATGCCAGGCAAGTGTTCCACGGTTGAGCCACTACACTGATGACTGACAGCTCCTTTTTTCAGTGTTTGAAGTGAACCTTACCATATCTCTAATTACAATGGCATTATCCATCCTCATATGTAACAAGCAAAGATAGAAAACAGACCTTTGGTAAAAGCTTGCTCCTAGGAGTCAGTGAAGGAAGCAAGACAAAATTGCCTCTCCCATAGCATTCCTCAGAGAACTTCCAAGTATATCTCATTGTCCAGGGCTACCCAAACCCTACAGCCAAGGTCAAATTCTTACTCTTAGTTAAATCGCTACTGTGGCTTTCAAACTGCCTTCCCAATTTCCTCCACAATTAAATGCCAATTTTATTCCAGTCTTGGGATACCAAATCATGATGGAATGCTTCCTGGATAGAAAAATATGTCACGCTTTTTCCTTTCCCTATTCCTCCCTCCCCCATCCACCCTCCCCAAAGTTAGTAGTTGTACTGCACTACTCATCCACACTGAAGGAGAAAACGACAAAGGAAAACACCTAGTGTGTCTGTCTCCAAGTGTACTCTTTGTAGAACAACACAAATGCATTTCTGGAGATTGTTTCTTCATTTAACCTATGGTACTTCTGACTGCAGCCTCCAATAATCCTATTACATAAAAATACAAGTAAAATGATACTCTGAGTGACTTAAAATTCTTTTCAGTCGATTATTTTTCAAAAATCCAGGTTCTGGAGCTGGGAGTTTGGCCTAGTGGTAGAGTGCTTGCCTAGCATGCACGAAGACCAGGGTTTGATTCCTCAGTACCATATAACATAGAAAAAAATGTCGGAAGTGGTGCTGAGGTTCAAGTGGTAGAGCACTAGCCTTGACTAGCCCTAGTCCCTCAGCTCAAGCCCAGGACTGGCAAAAAAAAAAAAAAAAAAATATATATATATATATATATATATATATATACACACACAGGTTTTTTACATAATTTAAATACCATTATAGAGATTCAGAAAGCAAACCTGAAATAACTCAGGAAATGAAATAGTAACTGGGATTGCAGTGAATAAAACTTCATATAAAAATACTATCTCAGTGAGGGGTGGGGGTGGGGGGAGAGAAATGGGGACCAAGACATGAGAAAGGATATCAATGTATGTGAATTAGTGCACCTTCTATCTGGCAAATATAATGTAACCCTTCTATTAATTACAATAAAAATATATGGAAAAAAATACTATCTCAGGAGAAGGTAACATTTAATCTTTCAGTCAAATAATATTTCCACTGCCATCTCAAGTTGGTTCATATGAATAATAAAACCCAAGAAAGCAACTTCCTTGGGCCCATGTCATAAAATGTATACTCCAACTTAAAAGCAACCATCACTTACAATGCAGGGAACTAAATCATTTAGGAAAGGATGGCCTCAAATTTACTACCTAGAAGGGGAGTTCTGATGAGTTTGAGACTCAATTCTCTTTATTTTAAATGCTATTATTATTATTATTGGTTTGGTAATGTTTACAGAGAAAACAGGTAGATGAATAAGGAAAGGATCCAACTTTCTAATAAGCACAGGGTCTCCAAAAGGAGAATCCCAGAAGTTGTGATTCTACTTTGGTTTACATTAAGAAAACAACAAACACTTAAAAGTCTGTAAGAATACCATGCCAACACATTCAATCATAAGGTGACCTCCTGGGCACAGCCAAAATTAACTCCAAGTATTTATGTAACTGCCAGAGAAGACAGGATGAAGGCTGCCTTTCTTTTTTTTGAATTAACAAATAGTGTATATCTGGGAGTGGGAAAGAGGAAGTGGGGTGCCTTTGGTCCTATTTTATGATATTCAACATTCATACACACAGAATATTCAGCTCATAATAACATCTGAACATTCAGATGAATGCCTTGTAAATTTTTTAGAGGGTTATTTCCTGTTGCTAACTAGCTTAAAAGGATGCCATTTAGAAAGGTATGCATGCTCTATTTCAAGGCGAATGCACTGTTGGTGGTTATCAAGGTAACATTTAAAAATACCCCACTACAAAAGAACTTCAGAGGAAGTATGACCGAAGCTATCAGTCTTCCCTTTAAGTCTGGCCTTGAGCTGTCTAAGATCCTAGCTGCATTCTCCATTACATTGTTATCCTTATCAAACAATGCAAACAATTTTAATGAGCTTATCTACGGGAACATATTGCCAGATATGTTCATGCTAAAAGATGCTAACCATACAGGCACCTCATTCATCAAAAGGCTCACAATACAGTGACCAAGAAGATCATTACCATCCTGAAATCAGACCTCAGCAAAAAAAAAAAAAAAACACCAGGAATTACCTTTCGACTGTAAATACCAAGGAAGAGCTCCCACACCCATGGGAAGGCCATAAACTCCTAATAAAATGCGTAAACGGCGCTCAGGTTTTTCTTTCCTTTTTTTCCCTTCAGGTCTGTGGCAGTCTCTCTGAATAAACCTAAGGCTTGAGGGTGAAAAATTGGGGTGAATGTCTAACGTCGTGACCTCTGCTGTCAATCCCTGCACCAATCAGCGAGCGGAATTCGTACAAAGCTCCATCAATCTGGCGGTTGAACATCACGGACTGCATGCAGCTCAATCTAGAGGATTCCATCTTCCCTGCACCCTTCTCCAGGTTAAGCACAAACGTGTGTGGGTTTTTTTTTTTTTTCTCCCCTCGCCATCCTCCCGTTGGGTCTCTGCCTCGAGACACCTCAAAGGGCCCTTTAAAATCTGCAGGGGAAGGAAGTGCCACAGCCCGTCTCCCTGCGGAGAAGAGGTGGGGAAATAGCCTCCCATTTTTTTTTTTCCCTTCTCCTTTTCTTTCTTTCTTTTTTCTTGGTCAATGTAGAAGAAAAAGAGATGGAGACTCTAGGTCTGGCAGGCGGCGGAACCGATTCACACAACGCGTTTCCATCTGCAGCCGTCGCCCAGCCCGCCCGGCACGGCCAGCGCCACACACATGGAAGCCGATGCCCAGGAACCCGCGACCCGCCCGGGCGAGCGCACGTCGGCGGCCCGGGCGGCGGGCGGCGGGCGGCGGGCAGCGGCGGGCAGCGGCCGCTCCTTTACATAACGGGCCGGCTCGGCGGACGCCGGGCTCCGCGGGCGCCGGGCTCGGCCGGCGCCGGGCTCCCCGGGCCCCGCGCAGGGCCGCCCCATTACCTGTAGGAACGCTCCCCGCGCACGGTGTGCTTCCGGAAAGGAATGATGGTCCCGTTATCCTGGATGATGTCGTTGTTGTTCTCGCCATTTGGGGACAGGGTTTGGGTCGGCCCCGGCATTGGCGCACTCCCGAGAGACGGAGAGACAGAGGGAGAAGGGAACAAACCACTCGGGGCTAGCTGATCAGGAAGGTGGCGGCGTCTTCCCGCTCGCTCCGCCGGCTCCGCGTACGTCCCCGAGCTGCTGCAGCCGCCCTCCCGCCCGCTCGGTCGCCCGCCCGCCCGCTCGCTCCCAGCGCCGCGCTCCGCGCCCGCCCGGCCCCGCCCCGCCCTCCCGCGCCCCGCCTCCCGGCCGCTGACGTCAAACGCCAGTCCCGGGTCCGGTACCAGCCGCGGCACCCGGGTCACGTGGCCGGCCCGTCGCCATGGCAACGCGCTAACTCATCACCTCGCCTCGCCTCCCTTCGCCCAGGGCCGCGTCGTCAGGACCCAGCCGGCCGCGGCGGGCAGGCCTACATCTGGTGTGTTCAACCCCAGGCCGCCCCCCACCCCCACCACGGCCCCCCCACCTCACGAGCCCCCCCCCTCCGGTCTGAAAACCAGCTCTTCCTCTAACCGTTTCCTTTCCGACCCGGGCTCCCACTGCAGCTGTGTACACAAAAGAAGGACTGGAGCGCCGGGGTGTGGAAGACCCTTTAACTCCTTCAGCACCAACCTCTTAGGCCCTGGAAACGAAACCTGGTCAGGTGGAAGTTTAAAAAAAAAGAAAAGAAAAAAAACAGCCAGGTTCTGGTATCTGACCAAAGGAGTTAAAACGTTCTGGCTTCCTCACCCACCCTTAACAATATCATCTAGGAAAGCAAACCTGGAAGGAAGCCCTCTTCCCTTCTCCCCAGGAAAGACTTACAATGTGAGGATTCAAGATTACACATCAGGAGATTTTTAGGTAGGAAAAAAAACTCTTCAAATCGTGTTTCCATCTTTTCTAGACTATTGGACAGCCTTCACTCCCGTTTTCCCCACCACTCTCCTTCCCTGGGTGCTAATCTCTTCTAAAAACTAGGCATCCTCCTGCCTCAGCCTCCTGAGGGCTGCGAGTACAGCAGTGCACCCACAACTCCAGCCTTCTCGTTCTTTATTCTCTCTCCTGATACCAATCATTGGCTCTATCTATGGATTAGATTAGAGTCCCTCAAGAGAGACCCCAAGTGTATCTGATGCTCTCCTCCAAAGGAAAAATAGAATGAAAATTTCTCTGTGTGAATCAGAGGTGGTCTCTAAATATTCATGGGGATAGGAAAGGAAGCAGGGCTGGGATATAAAAGACATAGCATAGATACATGTGGGCGGAAAGTTCTCAGCTATGGCACAACCCTTCGGATCACTGCAGATAGTTTATCAGCTTCATCATTTTGTGATACAGATATTAAAAACAAGTTAAAAACTCTGTCATTCTTGACAATTCTCCAGCATATGTCCTTGGTTATAAGTTATTTCTGGTATCAAGCTTCTGGAATTGGAATCAAATGTTTCACAACCCAGATGGTAATGATAACCTCAAACAAGAAGCCCTTTTTTTTTTTAATTTTTTCTATTTTATGCTCTCCTTTTGGGCTATTATTTCAATAATTGCACTGCACAAGTAGATGCCTTCATTTACACCCTGTTCACATGAGAATGTTTTTCTCATAAAATCAGGATCTAGTTCTAACTGAAAGCTTAGTAAGAGCAGGAGACATACACTAAGCTTCACATTGCGCAGTGGTCTACAGCGATATGAAGCTAGATTCACCACCACAAAATCCATGCTTCCCCTTAGCATTTCGGTTACTTGACTCACTGTTGTCAGTTCTCTACAAATTTATGTTTTCACAAAAGCTTCCCCTTTGAGGGGTGGACAATCTGAATTAGAAAGCCACAATATTCAAATCGAATGTTCAGTGTTCCCAGAGTATCTTCACTAAATTAGGATTCCTTAGAGCAGTTTCCTATAATTCCATATTTAAATAATAATGTAAGACATAACTTGTGTCATAAGAATTCAATTGGTCAGGATTTGAACATTCTGCAGTATTTTTTTTTCAAGCAAATACTACCACTTTTGTGGAATGGTAGTGAGTTAGGTGGAAGAGACATGGAGGAGACCTTGTAAATCTTCCTCTACAATTGCTCTGAGCCACATTACTATAAAGGGACCTGGAAAGCTCCTGAGACCACTGATTGTGCTCCAAGATGCAGGGGCAACAGGGGTAATAATCTGAAAATATTAAACAGATGTGCTTTTTATTCTTCTCATAAATCAGGTTACCTGGCAGCCCTTCCCTACCTTAGCTTTGGAGAAAAGCAAAGGGTGGATTTCACTTTGGGAAGAGAGATCATCCAATACAGAGAAATGTACAAAAGATACGAAGAAGGAGGGGAGATTTTCCCACATTTTCAGACACAATTGAATGTAGGGAGAAGGGAGTGAAGGTGGGAGACAGCAAGGCCTACCACTCACAGGTCTCCAAACTCATGCCCTAGAAGGGAAGCTGAAGACAAAACCAAGGGACATCCTTTTGCCTTCCTTCACATTTGATGATATAGGCCACAAAGCCTTGAAAAAAAAAATGCCTCAAGAAATCTTTCCCTACCTGGGCCAAGAACTCCTTTCTCTACCAAGGAACAGCCTCAACACAAGGGTGGCTACTCTTTCCCACCCTTGAGTTTCTAGATGCCACACTCACCTATTCAGTCCTCTGGATGCTATCTTGCAGAGGAAAAGAGAGGACATTTAAGAAGCAGCATATTCAGCTAAGAGCTAGAGCTATCCAAAGATGGCTGAAATTGGAAGAGGCTATAATATTCTGAGTGAGTTCAAAGCTTTCTGGTTCTCTAGTCCCTACCAGAGTGGGGAGAGTTATCCAGTTCTAGAACAAAAATTGGACAATGGCTTTGTACATCTGTCTGTGGGCTAAACTTTTGCCTTTTGTATATAGATAATACTGAAAAGTATGCATAGACCACATTGTCCTCCATTTTCAAATAGGGACTGTTGAGGCAGGCCGACCAGGATGCCTAAGCTTGACTTTAGTCATAGGCTATGTAATGTGGCAAGTTGGTTTGGATCTCGAGATTTAGGTTCCTATAAGGTAATGTGCGATAATATTTGTTTCATAGTCTGGAATTCAAGGATATAATAAAATACTAAACTCATTATTAGCATATAGACTATTCTTACTAGTGGTAGGTGTTATTTTTAAATAATACATTAGTTATACTCTAAAATATTCATTTAACACATCTGGCTTTCTTGTATACCAGGAGGTGATAAAACATGAAAAGTCTCAGGTTCTGGCATGAAGAAATTGGGATGTGGGTGAACACAGTGAAAACATTGGTAATTAGAAGTTCTGTACTAATGATATCATATAAGGTGGTATGGGACCATGTAAGATGAGCCCCAATCTGAGAATGATCATTGGGAAGTAAGCCTACAAAGTTCCCCAGGTAGCTGGTACCTGTCTTGGATGAGTAATGCAATAGAAGCCTTTCTTGTTTCTATACAATAGAATACAAGTTCTCCTGAGAAAAGGACTTTAACTATTTCATTCACTGCTATACCTGCAGCTCCTAGAATAGCTCATGCAGATAGTAGGCACTAAATGAGTATATAATGCTCTCATTTATTCAACATATATCTAATTTGATTTCTTATGATAACCATAATGAGAAAATTATTGGCTCAAAGAAGAGAAGAAATTTTTCCAGAATTGGATATCAGGCCATACTAAAGAGCTTGACCTTAATTCTGAAGATGGTTTGAAAACTTGAAGTGCTGTAGGAAGGGAAATTATTACTAAAATTTGCATGTGTGAGGCTGACAACAGTATGGATGACACTTTGAGGGTCAACATGAGTCAAAAAGTAATGATCTGAACTAAACTAAGACAAGGAGGATAGAGGAAGTTAAGTGCTGATGACATAGGTTATTTAGAGCAATGAAAATGAAACAAGAAAAAAGTTGGAGATGCTATTTTTGAGTGGTAGGAAGTAGAAAGTCTGATACATGGGGTGAGATTGGAATACAGTCGTATACACATGAAGATGTAACAGTGAGCTCCCTCTCCCAACACACACTGCCCCTCCCATGTAACTACTATAGACCAACAAAAGACTAAAACAAACAATAAAGCTGGGTGTCAGTGGCTCAAACCTAATCCTAGCCAATCAGGCCGCTGAGATCTGAAGATTATGATTTAAAGTTAGCCCAGAGAGAAATCACAACAAAAAGCCAGAAGTGGAGCTGTGTTAGTAAAGCAGTAGCCTTGAACACAAATGCTCAGGAGCAGTGCCCAGGCCCTCTATGGGCTACAATATAGGCATGAAATAAATAAATATACAAACTAAAAAATTAAGATAAAAGCCAAAGCTTTGAGGAAGAAAGCACAAATTGGAAATATTCTGAGGATTCACTGTTAGGATCTGGTGACTCTCAAGATATAGGCATAACATTGGGCAACTGTTAATGGTGGGTAAGGAGAAAGAGATACCTCAAATGGATTCCAAATTTATGGCTTGAATGACCAAGTGGATAATAGTATCATTTTTCTCACTTAGGAATACAGATTAAGTTGTTCTTTGGAAGAAAAGTTCTCAGGATACATTTTGAGAAATAGTGCACATCATATTAGTTACCAGTAGGCTCTATATGTACAGTGAGTTTTCATTATTTGTCAAATAAGGAAATAATATACATGCCTCTATCTTATAAGATATGCTTGACTTGGAGATCCACATTATTTGGAGGTGATTAACCCCTAAGTTTTTATGAAACTTTTGACTGCTGTCATTCAGGGAGAAAAACGAGAATGGGGGTAGAATTCTTTTTTTTGCCGGTCCTGGGCTTGGGCTCCGGACCTGAGCACTGTCCTTGGACTTTCTCAAGGCTAGAGTTCTACCACTTGAGCCTCAGCACCACTCCCGGCTTTTTTTTTCTATGTATGTGGTACCAAAGAATTGAACCCGGGTCTTCATGCATGCTAGGCAAGCACTCTACCACTAGGCCAAACTCCCGGCCCACGGGGGTAGAATTCTTTTGAGTCTGGGTAATTGCTTCTTTTATTTATTTTTTAATTTAATGTATAGAGGATTTACAGTTATATTCGCCAGATAGTAGGTCTCACACATTGATACCCCTTCTCATGTTTTTGTCCCCATTTCCCTCCCCCACCCGCTCCCCTCATTTTCCCCTCCTATTTCAAATAAACAAGTAAATACCAGGTAACAAAGTGGGATACTGTAATAATATGAGATTAACCAAAGGGCAACACAAGAGAAGAGAGAAAAACATAATATATTAAGAATAACAGTCACTCATAATTAAGCTCATTTCCATGTCTTGGAGGTCCATTAATTTGGCCTCATCTAGGGTTTGAACTATTCGTCCACTAGGAGAGTCCTAGATGTGTACTAATTATTACAAATGAGGGAAACCATTGAGCCTATGTTCCTTTTATTTATTTTTTTTAATTTATAATTTTTTATTGTAATTAATAAAAGGGTTACATGATATTTGCCAGATAGAAAGTGCATTAATTCACATACATTGATACCCTTTCACATGTCTTGGTACCCATCACCCTCCCCCCCACCCCCCCACTCCCCACCTCCCTATGTTCCTTTTTAAAGGGGAGCAATGTGCAACAAAAAGACTATGAAGGATTTTGCCCAGGGTGGAGGTAGGGGTCAAGTCACAAGAAGAAGTGGTTTTAGTAATCCCAGGAGAGAAGCAGTTTCGTAGTAAAAGAAAAGGTCTCTAGGGCCAAATGTCACAGAAAGTTTAGATCCGATAAGGGCAGGGAAGTATTTACTCAAATTGATAAAAGTTTTTCTCCAAGAACACATTTGAAAGGGCTGATATCAGATTAAAGCAATCAACTACTGAAGGAAATAAAGACATTTTTTTATAAGTAGAAAACACTAGGACTCATTGCAAAACTGTTAATTTTCTGACTAAACCAAGATACTCAAAGAAGGAAACACTAAACCAAATCAAGTGTGTGTGTAAAATCAGCAACTAATGGGAATCAACAAATATTTGCACTGAGCACTTTCAGCAACATTTCTAATTGAAGCCAAAATGTTAATCGATGAGCACCTGTTAGACTTTCTGTGAGTTGATTCTATCCTGGAGTCCCCATTCTCCTGGGGTCAGGATCCACCAAAAAGGGAAAAGAAGGACAAAAACACAAGTAAAAGGGAACTATTGCTGGATAATGGTGGTTCATGCCTAGGTACTCATGAGCTTGATATCTGAGGATGATGGTTCAAAGCCAGCTGGGACAGAAAAGTTCATGACTCAGGGTCTAGGTGCTGTCAGAGCTTGAAGAGTTTGTTCATCTGCTAAAGGCTAGTCCTCTACCACTTCCAGCTTTTTGATGGTTAACTTTGATGGGAGACTTTCTTGGCCAAGAGAAATACAGGTGACACAAGCAGCTCTACAGGAGAGCAGTATTCATGGGAATAAAGGATTAGAAGAAGTAGAGGATAGGCATTATAAACTTTGGCTAAGGAAAAGGGAGAGGGCTGGAAGAAGAAATACTAGGATCTGGGGTTAGCGGTTGTATGTGATTGATAGGGAGAGAAAGAATTTTCTTATTCTTATTTATAGTGACAAATGATTTTGTTTCTGAGTAAGCCTCAACTAGCAACGTCCGTGTCTTGGATGCCTTCTGGAGAAAAAGAGACCGCAGGCATTTTTCTTGGTATTTATATTCAAAGCTCAAATCTGTTTTCATTTTCACTCTTGCCAAGATGTTATAATTCAACCATCTAGCTCTAGATATGGCTATCTGAAGGCTCTTGCTGAATGTATCTGTGCCCAAATTTATGAAAATTCCTCTATTTCCTTCTCCTGTTTTATTTCCATGTGAAAATAAAACATGCCATCATGAAGTGTCTAGGTAGCACAAGAACAATTTAAATGGGGTAAAAGGCATGTCAGGCTTAGTTGGGGGTGGGAAGGGAAGAGACTCTAAATACCACTAACTAATCAATAACCTTCCAGAAGAGTCAGAAGCTTTCAAGAGATTTCCTTAGGGGGTCTCAAATGTCAGCCAACTCATTGGTTTTTTGTTTTTGTTTTTGTTTTTTTTTCTGACTTTAATAACAAGAAGCCCAAAGTAGGTTGAAGAGATGTCTTAGTATCAACATGATGGCCTGGAGAAAGTAGGGGAACAGTTGTTCCATCAGAATCCAGGGCACCCCCCAGAGTTTCTGAGACACATAGGATCCAGACCATCAAATAACAATGAGGAAGGGACACTGTCAAGTGTGATGAGCACCGCAGCAGAACTAGGGCCCTCCACGCTCCCCTACAGCGTGTGGACAGAACATGAGGCTGGCAGCTGGAAGCAATGTGAGTAATGGAAGAGAAATCCCCCAATTTCTGACCTCACCCAAATAAAATTTTAAAAAAGAAATTAAAGTAGCTTACTTCATATGAGTGGGGGGAGGGGATGAGGGGGATGCAACTGGAAATTATGACGTAAGACTAAGTTTCCATCAGAAATGTTTTAATTAGAGTTTATATTTTCTTTCCCCATCAGAAATGTTTTAATTAGAGCTTAGAGTGCCAAGTATCTGCGTATTCTCAATTCACACTCACTCAAAATGTATACAACATGGACATAAATGAAGGCTTCAACTATAGAGTACAGCATACAAAAACATAATGGGTTAGCTTCTGGAGAAGCTTCCTTTGAGTTTCCATGTAAAAGAATCAGACCCTAGATCAGATCCAAAAGAATCTACAGAGATTAAACTTTTTTTTTTCTATCCTTTGTGATATACTGGGGCTTGAACTCAGGGCCTGGACGCAGTCTCTGAGCTTTTGTGCTTAAGGATTGCACTGTCCCATTCAAATCAGAGCTTCACTTCTGGCTTTGTGCTGGTTAATTGGAGCTAAGAGTCTCATGGACTTTCCTTCCCTGACTAGTTTTGAGCTGCAAGCAATCCTCAGTACAGATCTTAATCTTGACCAAATATTGTGAGATACAAGGAGTTTATGTCATCTGGCAGATCTAGAATCATTTCTCACTATTAACTCTCACACAGGCTGTCTGCTTGCTATTTTCTCCAGGCCACAATTCCAGTGTCTTCAGGGAGGATCCATTAGTGTTCAAGGATGTAACCAAGTCATCATAAATGAGAAGTAACATCATGAAGTGCAAAGAGCCTGTCTGCTCTTTCTGGAACATAGTTCTTCAAACCTCTTCGTTCCAGCAGAGATTGTGAATTCGAATTTTCCTCCTCTTAGCCCTCACAGTTGGTTCAGAGCATGGCCCCTGATGTAAGCTGAGTCACAGAACATTTTCTGGGATCTTGTAAAATTATAGAGCTGTATTATATGTGTATTCTATGTGTGGGGGATGGTGGTGGAATCGTTTTTTTATATAAAGATAGTATTCAGAAAATACAGTGTCTTGAATATATTGCCATATTTTATAGAAGACAAAAGTAAAGAGTTCACAATTTAGATATGGACTTGAATTTGGATCCAGGTGTTGATAATTAAAAACTGTGGAACTGTGGCCTAGTGATTGAATTTTGCTCAGCCTCAAGTTCTTCCTTAAAAGCTCATCATAGCAATAAGACTCTGACGGGTAGGAGACTTTTGAGTCAAGAATCTGGTAAGTTTCTCTGAGAAGGAACCCTGCTCCCTCTCACAAAGCCCCCTGGGGATTCCTGAGTCACTGGGGCACAAGGACAGCAAAGCTGAGGTACAGGCAAAGGATTTCAGGCAACAGTAAATTTTCTGCAGAGCTCCTGAGTACTGAGGAGGAGGAAGAACAAACCTGACTCGCTGTGGTAGGGGAAAGAAACATCAGCAGAAAGAATAGGCTTTTGTAGACTTATGCCCATTTCCTTGGGGGAAAGCTGCCAAACTGAAAAAGTCAAAGCTCCATTCAGCTCTCCAGAAGCACCTTGTAAAATAAAAATGTGGGCCTGTGGCCCACTGCACTCTTTCCTTTACTGAATAAGCAGACCAGAGGCAGAAGCTGGAGCTGGGTTGGCAGCCACGGTTTGGACAACACCCAATGCATTTAACAAGGTTGCCTTTCCCTTTCTGGACCCTTTTCAAACCTGAGCTTCAATGAAGACAAACACTCAGTTTTGAATTCTCAGAACCCATTCTCCTCTCTTGTCTGATACAGTCCCTTTCGCAATGAACTTGAATGGGTCCCTCCACTTCCCCTTCTACAACTCAATCTGCTTTCAGATATCCTCATCATAGCTGCCTTGCTCACCAGTCTCTCTGCAGAGTTCCTTGCTTCCTCTTTAACTACTTATGATGTCTACATGGCATCACTAGATCTACCTTTCCTCCTGCCTTTTTTGGAAACCTCTGGTATGTCCTGATTGCTTCCAAGATAAAAATTCCAAGTTGCACCGTTAGTATTTGTGACCCTGTACAGACTATCTACTCTAGAACTTTCATAAAGGTAAGAAGTTATTTGGTTATTACCTCACTGGAAATGTTGGTTCTACCTGCTGGTATCTAAAGAAGCAAAGTTGAACCTTGATGCACATTCATGTAGCAATAGATTCTTCGTCTAAATCTCCTATTAAACAAGATCCAGTGAAGCTGCTAGCCTTCTCAGTACTATTTGGAAATAACCCCAGCTCACTTCACTAAAAACTTAGGATGAGAGCACTTGTGGCTCATGCCTGTAATCTTAGCTACTCAGGAGGGTGAGACCTGGAACATCAAGGTTCAAAACTAGTTTGGGCAGAAAGTCCTTGATACTCTAGTTTCAAAATAATCAATAAAAAGCAGGGCATGACTCAAGTAGTAGAGTGCCAGCTAGAACGTATGAGGGCCTGAGTTCAAACTCCTGTATCATCATCAAAACTAAAATCACAAGAGCTAGTTAAATATAGCAATTTAGTCATATTAATCACCATGTGATATATAGACTTACTAATATATCAATGTATATATCAGTGATATATATTGAGAGATTTATCTCAGCATGATAGACATACACACACAAATATTAGTATTTGAGTTGCTACCTCTTAAGAGTCCCTATTGATTCAAGATGAGGAAGACAATCTGGAACATTCTACCACTATGGACTCATCTTTAAAACAGCTTTCACTATAATCAGATTACATCACTAACGACAGAATCACAATGTTTTCAGCAGGCTTAAAATTGCAAAAAATTCATAGGGAATTATTGGCTTGAAGAAATAAAAAACTAGAGTGTTGTTATTTCCTAGTGATGAAGAACATTCAAATTTCCAGAGAGGACAAGTTCTGAGGCTGGATGACAAGTCAAAAAAATTATTTTGGCTAGTTACCTTGGACACAATCAGTGGAACAGCAGCCTCTCATTCTGCACGAAAACACTCAACTCTGGACACAAGATTCTGCAAGAGGTCTCCACCCGCATTCATAGCCCTTGAGAGGCGTTCTCAAAGTTTGGACACAGTGCTATAGAGCAATGCCAGCAAACTTCATAGTGATTATGAAACAGCTGGAAATCCATGCTTATATCATGCACTGTGCAAATACTTCATAAAGGACACTTTCCAATTAACTGGGGAAAAATATAGCTTTGCTAGCACTAATCAAGGTGAGAGCTGGATTTCACTAAAGATTTCAGAATAACTCTACAGTGTCTCCTGATTATGTAATTCTAAAATTTATAGTTAGCCTATGTCTCTTTTGCTATTTTATTTTTCCTATTTCCTTTCCTTCAAGCACATGAAGCATTTATTGCCAACCCTTTAAATTCATCACAAGATGACAGGCCAAAGTAGCAACAAACAAACCAAATAACTTGTGTGTCTTCTCAGAGCTTCTTAGCATTGATTTTGCCTGGCAAAAAACCATGCCTTACAGCAATGAAAGACAGTGCCATCCATAATATTTTCTGTTGGATAAAGAAAGATACTACACCCCACCCAATTTAAACAGACAATGGAACAGTCACTGGCAAACCTAGAGGAGAGTCTTCCAAGTGCTATACAAATGCAATTGATAAACATCATGAATGAAAAATGTGAAAATATAAAGAAAGAGATAAGGGAGGAACCCATAGCTGAACAAGAGGAAACCATAAACAAGGTGATAAGTGAAAAAGAAGAAGCCATAAAGGCGGCCATAATAAAGGTTTTTCAAAGAAAGATGGATGAATTCATAGATTCCACAAATAAAAAGGTGACTGAACTCCAGCAAATGTTCAAAGAAAATAAAGCTACTGAGCTAACCACTCAAATGGAAATCAAGGAGCTAAAGAAATCCATACATGATCTAAAAGAAGAGATGCAAGGCATCAAAAATGAGCAATTTGAAGCAAGGAAGATGAAAAATAAAGTAGATAGCTTTGATAGCAGGTTAGACAATGCAGAGGAGAGAATTTCCGGGGCTGAAGATAATTTAGTTATTATAGAAAAAGAACAGAAAATGTGTCAATCCAAATCTAGGAAAAATGAGAGAGCGCTTCAGGAGGTCCAAGATACAATTAGGAAGCCGAATTTAAGACTAATTGGTATTGAGGAGGGCGTGAAGAAAGAGGTCAATGGTATTGGAAATATACTTCAGGGAATCATCTCAGAGAATTTCCCAAATATCCAGAAGGGCAGGCCCATCCAGATACAAGAAGCTTTTAGAACCCCAAGCAGACCTGACCAGAAAAGAACATCCCACAGCCACAATGTAATCCGAACTGGATCAATAGAAACCAAAAAAAAGGATCCTAAGGGCAGCCAGGGAAAAGGGTTCAGTAACCTATAAAGGAAAACCAATCAGAATAACGCCAGATTTCTCAGCAGAGACCATGCAAGCAAGAAGTGACTGGAAGCATATATGTCATGCCCTGAAGTCAAATAACTACCAACCAAGAATACTGTACCCAGCTAAGCTCTCATTCATAACTGAGGGAACAATAAAAACATTCCTTCCATTCCAGGGAAAAGCTGCAACAATATGTCGCCCTTTAACATAGTACTAGAATTCCTAGCCAGTGCAATAAGGCAAGAAGCAAGCATAAAGGGGATCGAAGTAGGGAAAGAGGAAATAAAACTATCCCTCTTTGCAGATGACATGATTCTGTATTTAAAGAATCCTATAGACTCTACTCCCAAGCTCCTTGAGCTGATTCAAAACTTTGGAAGAGTAGCAGGCTATAAAATCAACCCTCAAAAATCAATTGCCTTCCTTTACGCCAACAGTGAGAGGAACGAGGCAATAATCAGGAAAGAAACTCCTTTCACAATAGCCTCAAAGAAAATAAAGTACATAGGAATTAGCTTAACTAAGAATGTAAAGGATCTTTTTGACGAAAACTTTAAAACCCTAAAAAAGGAAATTAAAGCAGAACTAAGGAAATGGAAAAACCTCCCATGCTCCTGGATTGGAAGAATCAACATTGTGAAAATGACAATCTTGCCAAGAGCTATCTACAAATTCAACGCAATACCCATCAATATCCCAATGGCATTCTTTAAAGAAATAGAAGAGGCAATTCAAAATTTCATATGGAATAATAAAAGACCCCGTATAGCAAAAACACTTCTTAGCAGAAAGAACAGCGCAGGAGGAATTTCAATTCCAAACTTTAGACTCTATTACAGAGCTATAATTATCAAAACAGCTTGGTACTGGCACAAGAACAGGCCTGAAGACAAATGCAATAGAACTGAGGACCCAGATATTAAACCATAGACCTATGGCCACCTAATCTTTGACAAGGGAGCCAAAAAAATAGAATGGAAGAAAGACAGCCTCTTCAACAAGTTGTGCTGGCAGAACTGGTTAAGCACCTGCAGAAAACTAAAGTTGGATCCTTCTTTGTCACCTTGCACTAGAATTAACTCCAAATGGATCAAAGACCTGGAGGTAAAAGCTGACACACTGAAAACTTTACAGGAAGGAATAGGAGATACACTAGGCCTCCTTGGCACAGGTCAAAACTTTCTTAATAAGGACCAAGAATCACAACAAATCAGAGAAAGGCTGGATAAGTGGGACTGCATTAAACTGCAGAGCTTTTGTATGGCAAAGGACATAGCTAGTAAATTAATCAGGAAGCCTACAGAGTGGGAGAAGATCTTCACCAACCAAACAACGGACAAAGGCCTCATATCTAAAATATATCAACAACTCAAAAAATTGAATCACTCCAAAACTAATCTCCAAAGTAACAACCATCCCATTAAAAAATGGGCCAAAGACTTAAAGAGAGTCTTCTCTGAAGAAGAAACAAAAATGGCCTATAGACACATGAAGAAATGCTCAACATCTCTGGTCATAAAAGAAATGCAAATCAAAACAATGCTAAGATTCCACCTCACTCCAATTAGAATGGCCAGGATCAGGAAAACGAATAATAACAGATGCTGGAGGGGATGTGGCCAGGAGGGATCACTACTACACTGTTGGTGGGAGTGCAAACTCGTTCAACCACTATGGAAAGCAGTGTGGCAGTGCCTCAAAAGGCTAAACATAGAACTCCCCTATGACCCAGCAATTCCACTACTTGGCATTTACCCAACCACCCAGAAACAAGGACATACTAAACCCACTAGCACAACAATGTTCATTGCAGCACTATTCACCATAGCAAAGATTTGGAACCAACCTAGATGTCCCTCAGTTGAGGAGTGGATCAACAAGTTGTGGTATTTGTACACAATGGAAGTCTATGCTGCTGTCAGAAAGAATGACATTGCCCCATTTGTTAGGAAATGGAAAGACTTAGAAAAAATCATATTAAGTGAAGTAAGCCAGACTCAAAGGAACTTAGGCTCAATGGTTTCCCTCATTCGTCATAATCAGTAGAAACCTTGGGCTCTACTAGCAGAGATTTGCAATAGAGCAAAATCTTGATACATAAGGCCATATAGTATGAAGCTAATTGAAAGGACCTCCAGGATATCGAAACAAAAGCCATATAACAAATGATTGTTGTCCTTAATGTACTATGTTGTCTCTCATCTCCTTTGCTGTCCCTTGGTTATCTCATATTGGTATAGTATCTCACTTTGTTATCTGATATATTGAATTTATTTGTGTTTGGTTATTTGAAATTTGATAGGGAAGGGGGGAAAACCAAGACGGGTGGGGGGTGTGGGGGGGGGAGGCAAATGGGTACCAAGACATGTGAAAGGGTATCAATGTGTGTGAATTAAGCACCTTCTATCTGGCAAATATCATGTAACCCTTTTACTAATTACAATAAAAAATGCAAAAAAGAAAGAAAGATATTACATTCATTGAAGAAACCATTTTATGATCTCTCTTGAATATCAGTAGGCAAATGTGAGCACCAAGTTCCTGCATGAGTTTCTTTTTGAATGATAATAATCTCCCTAAAGTAAGGAAAGGAGGTTAGGGAAATTTTGGAACTTGTTCTGCAAATACTCGTAGCAAATTTTATTAATCTCAAGGTTATTTCAGTTTGCTGAAGAAAAGCCAGTTACACATAGATGTCACTAGAACTGAAATATATTTATTTGTATAAAAGTCTTTGTTGTGTTTCGGCTTAGAGGAAAATGTTTTATTTTTTCTTTTCTTATTGGCACTGATGTTGGGTCTAGGAGATTCCCTTAGTGCTTTTGTTCAGGCTGGAGTTCTACGACTTGAGCCACAGTTCCGTTGCTGACTTTTTGGTGGTTAATTGGAGATTAACCGCAAAGTCTCACAGACTTTGTTGGTCAGGCTGACTTTGAACAGTGATGGTCAGATTTCAACCATCTGAATACCTAGGATTCTAGGCACGAGGCACTGACATCAGCTAGAAAAATGGCATTCATACTTAAGGGCTTTCAGAAAATAGTTGCAGTGGATATTCCACCAAAGGAAAATGATTATCTGGATGTGAATGAAAGGACAGAGCTCATGATTGATAAAAGGATTAGTAAAGTTCTCTCTTTTCTTTCCAGGTCTCAATTAGGAGTTTAAAAACCTTTAAGTTAATAGTATTAAGTCCAAGAAGTTTCCAACATCCTACCACAAAGTAAAAGGAGGACTAAAGTTCAGTGAAAACTCAACAAATAACCATTGCCTTGGAACTCTGAATGCTTTAGGTACAACTCAACCAGGGAATTTCTCCCGTGCCATATATCAAGTCATTCACAGCTAACTGACAGAGACAATATGCCTGAAGTATCGATGCTTTGTCATTTATGTGAAAATGCCAAGCATGATGGCACATACATGTGGAGTTTGCCTGTAATCCTACCATATGGAGAGGTCTGTAAATTAACAAAATAAAAAAATAAGTTGCTATTTCCTTCTCTGTGCCCTAGGGTTGTTCTTTAACATTATATGTTTAGCAGAAAATATAATTATGTAGAATGTACTTATGACTAAAGAGAAAACAAAAACTTAGTTTCTGACATTATAACAATGCTAGACTATGTTACAAAAATTACTTAAAGACATGGTTACATTTTTATTTTCAGCTAGGCTAGAGAACACTAATGGGTAATAAGCAGCAAAAGATCAGTGTTGAAGGCTCACATCTATAGTCCTAGCTACTCAGTAGCTTGAGATCTGAGGATCACTGTTCAAACCAGCCCGGGGCAGTACAGTCCATGTGGGAGACTTTTGTCTCCACTTAGCTCCCCAAATGTCTAAACTGGAGCTGTGGCTCAAGTGGTAGAGTGCTAATCTTGGGCAAAAAGCTCAGGGACAATGTTCAGGCCCTGGTTCAAACCCTTTGACTAATATATACATACACACATACGCATACACATACACACACACAACCCACACACACAACTGCAATAGCAAAACATCAGTAAACTTTAAAATATCACATTGCTCTAGGTATCATTTTGTTAACTGTATCTAATACTGCCAGGGATTTGCTCCTCTTTTAGGTCTTAATAATATTATTTCATTTTTCTTAACCTTCATTAATTGCATATATTAATTATGGTTTCATGTGGTATTTCCACGTGTGTATACAGGGTGTAATCTGATCAAATCCAATAGAAAAGTAGAAAGAAACTATGTCTAGATTGTCATATTAAAACACTAATTCTTTTAGGATACTTGCACCTTGTTCAACATTTTCCCCACAACATAATTTAAAATGATACAGTATTTGCAGTTTTATCCTAGTTTATCTTTCTTCCTTAATCCTTTATCATTCCATCATTTACATGAATATCAGTCTTTCCCAGCCCTTGAGATTGTTTATGTATACTTTGCCTCCTTTCTTTTTTCTTTTCACTTGACATTTTATAAAGACACACTTAACTCTAATCCAGATACCATTATGTAAATAGGTTACTTCTGGTTAGTGGCAACAGTGCCATTGCACTATTTTCCTAGTGCTCAATCCATATTTTCTGACAACCCAAGGAAAGCTGGTCTTCAACAGCAAGTACCAAAAAAGATGCTTATGGTTCGATCTAGTTTACAAATTAAAATAATGTTGCATGATTGGCATTAACTCACAAAGGCCTGAAACCTATCATTCACCAAGAGCAAACATGATAAAGACACAAGAATTCCACAAGAGAAATTCTAACAAGCAGTTATCGAGGATCATCATTGTGACTGAATAACAAGTCACAAACACAGGAAGATTTAGAATCCAGCTCCAAGATAAAAATGTCTCCATAGCTCAGAATGGAGCCGTGAGAGAGGCTTATCTTCATGTTTACTTTCAAGTTCTCTAGGATAGTTAGGTATTTACCTGAGAACCTCTCTGCTGAGTAGAGACAATGGCAGTTGCACACATGTTGAGCAGAATGCTATTTTGGGGGACAAGGGATGTGTTCAATCTGTACCATCCATAGTACACCATCACCTCATGTACAGCCAGTTTATAAAATCTATTTGAACCCAGAAACTTAAGTTGTCAGAGCCTATTTCCTGGGAGTGCAAAGTAAAAATTACAGATGCAAAGAAATCTCACATATCTGAGGTAGTATTCGATCAGGAATTACATAGTATAATAAAAAAACCATAGTCACAGGGAAGGTGGAT
The DNA here is from genome assembly GCF_031878675.1 of Megascapheus bottae. NCBI lineage: Eukaryota > Metazoa > Chordata > Mammalia > Rodentia > Geomyidae > Megascapheus > Megascapheus bottae. Next base: position 27,837,420 of record NC_143527.1, read on the forward strand.
CACACAGATCTGAGAAGCCAGTAGGGGCATTATTTAGCCAGTTGTGACCTGTACATTTGAAACACAACAAGTTAGTTTTCAAATAGACTCCATACAGCTAACAATGGCAGCCTAGATAAATAATGGTATGTAACTCTGTAGACTATGTTACAGGTATTAAACCTACAATCATAACTTGTATAGAAGCATGGAAAACTGCTCATTAAGTAAAATGAAATAAAAAAAGGTAGAATGCTAAAAGGTATGTACGTTCTGGTAACAACCAAGCAAAACTGTGTGAATGAGCCCCCGAGGAAAAAAGAGAAATAAAACATATACAAAGTAGCAGGTATGTAAGAAGGAAAATCTCAAGAACGGTAGGGTAATAAAAGCTGCTGATTTGGAGGATCATTCTGTGTAAGATTTTCCACTAGTTTGAATCTCAAAAATTTACAAAAGGAAACGAGTAACTATGAAATAATGGGTTTGCTCATTTACTATTTATCAGTGTATCTACCCATCAGTCAATCTATCTCTTATAATATCATGTTGTATACCTAAAATATTCAAAAGAAAATTTATTTTAAAAACCCAATAAAACAAGCAAAAATTATTTGTTAGAGTAGAACTAACTATTGATCTGCTTTTCATGATTTCTGCATTATTTTATAAAAATATAAAGAAGCATGTGGGCATTGTGCCTTTGTGTTTCTCTCCTAGGATTATTTTCTTTTTGTCTCACTGTCTGTGAGTATCTAGAATACTCAGTGTATTTTAGATCTAATTTCCACATATCAGAGAAAACATATGCTACTTGTCTTTCATTTTCTTTTTTCCTTTTTTCCAGTCCTGGGGCTTGAACGCAGGGCCTGAACACTGTCCCTGGGCTTTCTCAAGGTTAGAATGCTACCGCCTGAACCACAGCACCACTTCCAGCATTTTTCTATGTATGTGGTACCAAGAAATCGAACTCTGGTCTTCATGCAGGCTAGGCGAACATTCTAGTACTAGGCCACATTCCTGTCCCCTGCCATTTGTCTTTCTAAGCTTAGCTTACCTCACATAACATGATTTGTTCTAGTTCAATCTAGTTCCATTTCTCTGCAAATGACATTCCTTATAATGGCTGTGTAAAATGCCATTGTGTACAAGGTACCATGTTTTCTAGATCCACTCATGTATTGTGAGGCATCTGAGTCTGTTGGCTGTCTTTCAAGTTTAGTCACTATGTCCTCAACTGTGCAGAAACTTTTTATTTGATGTAGTCTCGCTTATCAAGTGTTTCTCCTACCTGTTGTGTAACTGGGATTCTTTTCAAGAAGTTTTTACCTATAAGTTCTAGTGTTTCTCCCATGGTCTCTTGTAGTAATTTCAAATTTTCAGGTCTGATGTTGAAGTCTTTGATCCACTTTGAATTGATATTTGTGCAGGGTGACAAATAGGGGATCCACTTTTAGTTTTCTGCATATGGATGCCCAGTTTTCCCAACACCTACTGAAAAAAATAGCCTTATCACCCCTCATTGTATATCTTTGGCTCCCTTATGAAATATTTAATAACTGTAAGGGTATGGTTTTATTTTGAGTCTTCTAATTTATTCCATTGATCTTCAGATCTATTTTTGTGCCAATACCAAGTTGTTTTTGGAGTAGAGCTTGAGTCTGATATGTGATACCACCCGCATTCTGCATTATTGTTAATAGCAGAAATTTTGGAAACAGAGTAGAAACAGAAGAAAATGTGACATATATGAGACATGGAGAAGACAGGCAGTAGTTGAATTCTGTGAGATGTTTAATTAATCAATTGTAGATGACATGCTTATTGTAGAGTATATAATATCTAAGTACTAATAGTGTAATATTTTTCCCTAATGGTAACTAAGATGCTGGAATGTCTTTTGTTTCTTGAGTAAGCTGCATCAATCAATTGTACATCTTCTATGATACCAGTGGAATTACACAATCAATATAACTGAGGGTATGGAGGACTGGAAGGACAGCTGGAGGCAGAGGAGAGAGGAGTTCAAGGACAACTTCTGAGGTAATTAGGATGTGCTAATTCAACACACACACACACACACACACACACACACACACACACACTTATACTTAAAGTCATTTGCATAGCATCACCTCTGCTTCACCTTCAGTTCTGCCCTGGAGGTCTCTGTCTCTTAGGTAGTTCCAAGCATATGTATCTGGCTGAGACTACTGCTTGTGGAGATAACAATATTTGGAATCGTTCCTACTTGGGTTCTGATCTTGGCTCTATGACTCACTAAATGATATGACTTGAACATGTTACAAATCTGTCTGAAACTCGATTTCTTCCTACGCAAAAAACATAGGAAGACTTATATTGGACATGGAAGGCATGAGCCACCATGCCTCACCATGCCTCCCCCCTTGATCTGTAATTTCCTACCAGGCTTTTTTTCTTTTTTAATGCTCCTTCTATTAGGTTTTCCTAGCAGCATCTGAATAACTCCAGTCTCAAACCACTCCTCTCCCACAGTCTTCCTTGCTGTCCCATCTTTATAATCAAGAACTGTAAGGGTAACTTAAAGCTGCTCTTTCTCTCTCCTGAACTTCTTGCCTCTCTGGCTTCCACTTTGATCACCTCCACAAATCACTAACCACCTCCTTGCTGCTAAATCAATGAGCACTTTTAGTCATTATTTCACTTAACCACTGCGGTGCATTTAGCCCCCCCCCCTCTCTCTCTCTCCATCTCTCTCTCTCTCTCCATCTCTCTACAACCCCTTGTCTTTGAGTTCCTGGTAACCACCATCTTTCTGTCTTGACCACTCAAGCCACATTTCCAACCCTACTTTCTATCTCTATGAATTTGGTACCTTTAGCTTTTCTTATTTGTGAAATACATAGCATGTGTCTTTTGGAAGGACTGGCAACTGGAAAATTTACTTAGCATGTTACCTACAAGGTTCATTTATAATACGGTACAAATGTGGCATTAGTTTTCTTCCCTTTAAGGGCTGAATAACATTCCATTGTACATAGAGGTACATATTATTATTCCAGTTATCTGTCCGTGGATAACTGCGTTGCTACTACCATTTGGCTAATGTGAACAGTGCTGCTTTGCATACCAGTGCTATACTTTTTTTTTTTTGCAATGTACCTTTGAGATATTAGTGCCTGCAAGCTGCAATTCTGGATTCTCTTGGACATCTTACCTATACTTAGGACTTGCATGCTAGCGATTCTTAATACTTCCCATGTGTTTTTCTCTTTTAGGTTCAGATTCCTAATTCTTAGGCACCTCCTCTGGGATATCATCAGCAACTTACATGCTGCCATGCTGAGTTTCTTGCCTCACACTTATTCATTCAATGTAACTTAATTACTCATATGATCAATGTGTGCTCATGAGAAAGCCCCTTCCCTCTTTCTCGATTACATTCCTCCTTTTAAAATGATCAATCAGCAACTTTTCAAGCTGTAGCTCCTCTTACCCTCAATTTTCTTAGCAATGAACTAATGCAGCCAACACTCAGGACATGTATTGAAAATGAATTCCTAGACCTCTCCCTAACGAAATCCTGTCTATTTTACCACCTAGTTCCCTCTTCTCCAGCTGCCACCCCCTTAGCTGGAGGCTCATCAACTTTCATCTGAATTCTATACTTCTACTCTTGTTCTTCCTTCTGATCCATTCCCTGCATAGCTGCCAGACACAAAGCTGGTACCTTTACTTCTTTGCTAATAATATGCCACATCTCTTGTAAGCAGATCTGGAGTCCTTCATCACCTTCTCAAGTCCCTTTGTGGGCCCCTGTCCTGCTCTAGATCTGGAGAATCAGGGGCAGGAACAATACTCAAGTTCTAATTTTCCACTTCCATTGGAATGAAACAGGAATAATATGTTCATCCCATCCAAATAACCTGTAGTTATTTAAAATAAGGGTCAAATCTACCAATTTCTCTTGGCTTAATATCACAAAAATATTATTTGAAAGAATATATATTAGTATATATTAAGGCAACGTAACAAGGCTTCTCTTCTGCAGGGGAAGAACTGCAGATTTCTCTCCTCAAATAAACTACTTAACAATAACCACTGCCTTTAGCATTTCCCACAATGAGACACCAACAAAAATGACTATATTAATTAGCATATCAGGGCCTTGACACCCACCCAAACTGCTTGGAAAATTATTATTTAAAAGTGAAATTCCTGGGGCTGGGAGTTTTGCCTAGTGGTAGAGTGTCTGCCTAGCATGCACGAAGACCCAGGTTCGATTCTTCGGTACCACATACATAGAAGTGGTGCTGTGGCTCGGGTTAGAACACTAGCCTTGAGGAAAGCCCACGGACAGTGCTCAAGCCCTGAGCTCAAGCCCAGGACTGGCAAAAAAAAAAAAAGTGAAATTCCTTTTTTTCCCCCCTTTTTTTCTTGTAGTTAATAGAGTGATTACAGTTATACTCACCAGAGAGAAGGTGCATTATTTCTCACACATTGGTGCCCCTTCTCATGCTTTTGTCCCCATTTCCCTCCCCCACCCCTCCCCTCATCTTGTTTTTTCCCCCTTCCCTTTCCTATTTCAAATAAACAGATAAACATATATACAATATAACAAATAACAAGGTCAGATACTGGAACAATATGAGATTAACCAGGGGGCAAGAAAAAGTGAAATTTCTAATGTTAGCATTTCAAACTTTTAAACAAAAGAAGAAAATGTAAAATGATACAAACATCCTACACATGCCCTCTTTTTTAAAAAATTAAAAATGTTTAAATGCTTTGGAGGAAAAGGAGTGGAACTAAAGGTCATTCTAGCACGTTTGATGAAAGCTCAGAAGAAGCAGGGAGATCATCTGAACAATAATAGCTCAGAGCTCTGACATCTTTCAATGGCTTTCTAAAGGTTGCCATCTGGTGGCATTGTGGTTAATTGTTCCTTTGTTCTTCAGACTTCCTAGATGTGAACCTGGAATATGTTATTCAGGTTACTAATGGGAACTCACTGAAAGTTCAAAATGATTACTTCTCAAAACCATCCTGAAAAAAAGTAGAGGTTTCCAGGACTTTGTCATTGTCACACACACACACAAAAGTCCTCCCTCCCCAATGGTTACATTGCTTTGTAACAATACTAAGTAAAAGTCATTTTTGCACAGATAACTAGAAATGTCATGATCATCTTGACCATATTGATATTTTGATATTCCCTCCACTTATCACCAATATCTCCCACATTAAACTTTACTTGGATTTACCATTTTTACAAGAATTTCTAATTACAGTTAGCCACAGTACACTTGGGAAGTAGAATATACTAGAGTATTTTAAATAAATCTGTTACAAAGGCAGTGGTACTGCATACTTCAATTTAATCTGTAAACAAGGAGTCATGGAAAGTAATATATATTTAAACCTTACCTTGTGCATCCAGGCACTCTCCCTGGCTGTCGAGATAAACTGTTCCTCTGGAAAATGGGACCCTGGGATAGGAGGAGGGGGAAGAGAGGAGGACAAGGAGGGAAGCAGGGAGAGAGGAAAAAAAAAAACACACACACACATTGAGCACATTTAATCTATCACAGAAGCATAGTTACATTTAATTAACTGGGTGTAGCCAGCAGTAGGAAAGAAAATAAAAGATAAACATACTCAGCTGGTGTGTGTGTGTGTGTGTGTTGGTTCTGGGCCTTGAACTCAGGAACCCAGTACTAAGGCTCAAGGCTGGGATGTCACCACTTGGGCCATACCTCTTGCAGATTTGTATACCTCAGCTAGCTTTGATCTATGATCTTCAGATTTTCAGATTTCAGCCTACGGAGCAGCTAGGATTATAGGCATGAGTTACCACTTCCTGACTCTCAGTTGATTTTCCCATATTTGAATAATTAACTTACCAGACAACAACAGGACTTTGATCTATGAGACCCATTCCTAGCTGAGTTGCTTTACTATAATTTGTGAAGGCTTAGTATAATGTCAGTCATATGGGGACAGGCTGATGGCCCTAAAAGCATAATGTATGAGCACATGACCCCAGGAAGCAGTGTCTCCAGTAGTGTAGCAAATGCTAACAGCAGTTAAGAATGCTGATTTCTCCCAATTTAGACTGATTTTGTTTTTTTTGCTTGTAGGCTTGGTAGGTAAGCTCTCTACTACTTGAGCCACAATCTCAGGCCTTTTTTCTTTCATGTTTTAGATAGGATTTCACTGATGTTTTGTCTGGTCTAGCCTCAGACTTTGCTCAACCTAGTTCCACCTCCTGAGTAGCTGAAATTACAGTCATAAGCCATGTCCAGCCCTAAACTGCAGGTTTGACATCTAGTATTAATACAGGTTAGAAGTTATTAAAGACATTTTTGCTTGATTTTTGACAAAAATGAACATTAGAAACAATGCTAGAATCCAATTTTCAAATATATGCAGAGCAAGTAGAAATTTACTCACTTTATTTTTTCTCCAAAATATGTTCTGACTAAATGACCAAGCCTCTAGATCAAATTCTGGAGATTTAGAAATGTATACATCTTTAGGGCCGTGCCAGGAGAGAAATGGAATCTGAGAGGCTGTTTATGACTCAACCAGCTGTTAAGAATGCCTGGACATGTACATGTTCCTGCCTTACCTGCCTCTTCCACTACCCTAGGGAATGCTTTCTCAATCACCCATCTTTCAGAGTGTTGTAGCACATCCCTATAATCCTAGTTACTTGGGACAATCCATGAGATCCCATCTCAGTAGAAGGAAGCTAAACATGGCAGCACACATCTGTCATCCAGCAATAATGCGGAGCCTAAAAAAAAAGCAAATCTCCATCTGGGCATGAAGGAAGACTCAATCTAAAATGAATCAATGAAAATCAGAGCTAGAGCTCTGTGGTAGAATGCTTGCCTAGCAAGTATGAGACTCTGCATTCAACAATCTCAGGATCACTGCGCGCGCGCGCGCGCGCACACACACACACACACACACACACACACACACACACACACACACACACACAGCCTTCTCCTCACCGTCCACCTGAACTCTCACTCTGAACTCTCACCCTGGGCATTGCTCCTCTGTATTTTCTGACTATGACCATTTCAAAAAAAAAAGCCTTTGGTGCTTATTTGAAATCAACTGTATTAAAATAACAGATTTCTAGCACATCAATTACCCTGAGATTAATCCTAATCAAAGCTAAGAGTGTCACTAGCAACTTTTCTTTACAAAAAGAGACATAGAAATACATTTTATAACTCTTCTATAAGGGGAAGAAAACATGTTTTTTAAAAGTGGTAAGTATAGGAGACACAAAGGAAAGGTGACACCTGAACTGTTCATTCGTACAAAGTAAGCATTTCTAATGTGACCTTCTGAAAACAAATTCTTCCAAAATCTGAAAGTCTGGGAGAGCTGACATGACACTGGAAGTAGAAACCTTCAAACCACGAAATTTTGTTTCATGTAAAAAAATCACTTAAAGGGCCAGGAGTTTGGCCTAGTGGTAGAGTGCTTGCCTAGCATGCATTAAGACCCGGGTTCGATTCTTTGGTACCACATACTTAGAAAAAGCCAGAAGTGGTACTGAGGCTCGAGTGGTAGAGTTCTGGCCTTGAGAAAAATCCAAGGACAGTCCTGTGCAAATATTCTAAAAGTGTTTTTGTTTGTTTTTTCAAACCTGAAAAGTCAAGCACTCCTAGTCTGAAACTTTTCAAATAAAGGATTCTCAACCCATACTCTTCAAAGAATTCACAAATTATTTATATACCTGGGCTTATATAAAAAAACTAGACAACATAACTTACTTTAAGAACTGAACTTATGTACAGCCGAATTTAATTTTACAGGCATCATATCATTCCATAATTTAACAACAACTGATAAACTAAAAATCAGATTCTAAAAAACTGAGCCAGTTTTCATCCTTAAGTCCTCTAATCTTTCAAAAATCGCAACTAAATCAAAATAAAATTAACTAGTATCCAGCAGCTATGCTATTATACAAAGTATTGCTACCAGCTAGGAAGCGAGAGTAACACTTCTTACTTGATCTACAAACCAGATAATTAGAAGTTAGAAATCCAGTCTTATCTGTATACAATTGGCTTTCCTCTGTTTTCTCACAACAGAGAAATCACCAATTACCCACTGGTAAGTTTTCAGCAGCTGCAAGGGACCAGTTTGGAGAAGAATGAGGTCATTTATGGCACAATCTATGTGTCAATCATTTCACATATTTTGTCCAATTTGACTCTGAAAATCATCTTACTACAAAGAAATTGGCCTTCAGAATAATGGAACTTTCTGCCCAATCAAAGGCAGCTAGGAAGTGACAGATTTTCACTAAATTTCACAGGCTCTGCTATCTGCATTTTCTTTCTTGCCGCTGTAGACTCCCAACCATTTTTTGGACTTACATGAAATGACAAAGGGACTAGTACTATGAACTTCATTTATACATTCATTTGTTTAGTTATTTTTGTGCCTCTTTCTTGGAACTAACTCAGAATTCTAGAGTCCCATGTTCAAAGCACAGCATCAGCTCACTGCACCAGTGATAGACATTGTTCCGGTCACCTGTGCCCCTTCTGATCATGGCTATTTCCATGCCTGTCTATAAGAAGTACAGAAAGATAAAAGATTGATCAAAATCTCTCTCCCCCAAAATGGCTGTAAAAACATTTCCAAACACACCACGAAAGATTTCACACTTTCTTCATTTCTGTACTGTTAGATAGTAAGGCTTCTAATTTTCTTCAAGGGCAACGTGTTCTGCTCACTGCAGCCACCATCACTACCTCCTCAAGCTGTTTACAGCTTTTCCAAAAAGAGAAGGCTGCTAGGGGCTGAGCCTGGATTTTCCTCTCTGGATTTGATGGAGCTTTCTTTGGATGTTCAGAACAAACTGTCTTTTGAATTCCAAACTCCACACAGCCCCTTTTAGATACTGAATCTTTCCAGTTGGAGATCCTATTCTATAATGTGGGAGGTCCAGGACTTTCGAGGAATAAAGCAGCTTATAAGCATTAACAAAAAGTCACTGGCTATTAATCCTGAGGTTGATCCGACTCAATACCAGCCTCCAGCAAGCACCACATCAATTAGTGGTCTTGGGTTGGGCTCGTGGCCTTCCCCAGGGGCAGCTGAGGGACGCCTAGGGCCTCACTGCCAGGAAACACAGAGCACACACCAGGGAAACCAAAAACCAACAGAGACTATCTGGCAGGCAAAAGAGGTCAAGTTACACTGAATCTTGGATATTAAGTCTGGTATGACTCATTCTCCCTAAGAAAGACAAATTACCAAGTGAGCCCAGTTGTATATTTAAGGACTTTAAAAAAAGTTGCTAGCTGATAAAGGGATTTGCGTGGCATACATTAAGTATAGTAATGATGGTATAAACTTATGGCTGTGTGATTCGGATTTCTATAAATATAAAAGATAATCCCCAGAAATGACCTAAAGTGATAGCTACATGAACTCTGAAATCCAGTTCTTCTATAATCACAGTGTAACTTCCCCTTGGAATCCTCCTTAACTCATCTGTTGCTTCTCATGTCAGCCAGTATTAGTAATAATTTTGAAGATTTCCCTTTCTAGTCTAGAATTCGTTTTAGAAAGTATTGTGCTAATATGTAGGAGGATAACATTCTTTTTTTTAAAAAAATTGACACAAGACACCCTACATGTATAAGAAAAAATACCAGGCACATTAATTCCTGGGAAAGACGTTCATAATTACAATGTGCATGCTTACTCTTCTTATTTACTTTTTAAATCATAGAACAGAGTAAGGAGAAGAGAAGGACTCTCCATTTGTGTGTGGGGCTGACATTTGGATGCAGCAGAATGCTTGTTCAGCAAGCAAGTAGCACAGAGAGGTTCAGAATTCAATCTCAGTGGTTGGGATTTAAATGTGATGTTTAGGCCTGCTTCCTGTGTGTCCTCCCTTGGGCTATTTAAAGAAGGAACTGAGTAATATATTACAACTGACACAAGGATGCCACAAAGGTGCTGGTTATGGTAGTGGGGTTGACAAAGCACTGTATGTAGAAGACTTCAGTGACTTCTTCCCACGATGGATAACCTTAGCATTGCGTACTATGAACATCTTTCCAAAGTGGATTTTACTTTCATATCTTCGGTACAGTCTGTTAAGCATACTGGTACCTGGATGGAACTTGTAGGAATATTCTCAGAGCCTTTGTCCACAAGTTCTCTATTACAGCCTAGGTGACAGCACTGAACAGCATTATTTTGGTAGCCCTACTGTGTAGACTTTGACTGGTGGAGAAATCCACTTTCAAAAAGGAGGCTGCATCAATAACTAGGTTCCCTGATGAAAAAAATGCATGCAGAATTTCATTCGAATAGAAGAATATAATAGAGCTGAAGCTCTATTTATATTATTAGAAGTAAGGTAACCAGGAGGAAAATCAGTACATGACTGGAAACACAACTAGCGTATCCACCTTAAAAAAGATCTCTCAAAGGTCTTTCCTTCCATAATTACATATGTCTACGGCTCTGTTTTGTAAAATTATTTTACGTAAGTCAGCTCATATAGATCACAAAACTGTATTTGTTTTCCTACTTCCTTTTGTGGTTTGTGCTGCTTGCTTTTAGGCTGCCTTTATTAGTCTTTCTTAGGAACTCTTAGGAGTACAAGTTGCAGAAACAGAGCCCAAGTGGGTGCGATCATCATTTTCTCTCCTACCTACCCCTCACCCACTGAAAGCCTTTTCAAATATCTGTCAGCGCGGCCCACACCCTGAGGAAATTAACTGCTAAGAGATAAGGTTTTGTCTGTTATAGTAAGCTGTGGAGAGACACAAACAATTGCAATATGCACTTTATGTTGTCACTGGAAGTGTCTGCTATAATTGCACTGGATCTTTCTATTATATACATCTCTCTCTCTCTCTCTCTCTGTCTCTCTCTGTCTCTCTGTCTCTCTCTCTGTCTCTCTCTCTGTCTCTCTCTCTCTCTCTCTCTCTCTATATATATATATATATATGTTATAGTTATTGGTGGTGGTGGTGGTCCTGGGGCTTAGATGCTGTCCTTAGCCTTTTTAGCACTGGGTATATTTTATCTTATGTGTCAGGAACTGCACTACTGGGTAGGGATGCAAAATGTGGAAGGCTACTCCTGCCTTCCACCACTGCAAGCGGTAAGCCATGCCACGTATAGCGCCAGGAAACAGAGAGGATTGGGGTTCCTATCCTTCAGATGAAGACTCTGAAGCTCACAGGGAGAAGGTGAGGTGAAGACTCAGGCTGCTCACAGCTACCAAAAAATAGAGATGACCCAGACACTGCTCTTCTGACTTCAAATCGGATGCGTTTCCTATACATTCATTCTGAGCCATTTTACCTTTTTCTTCTCTTATCAAGATTTCCTTGGTATATTATTACTTAAGACTCAATTTTATATCATATTATTATGTATTATTTTGGCAGTAAGAGCATTTGAACACAGGGCCTTGGGCTTGCTAGGTAAGCACTCAATCATTTAATCCACACCCTTAGCACTTTTTAGCTTCAGCTATTTTTTGGATAGGGTCTCACATGTTTTAACAGAGCTGGACAAGGACTGTAATATTCCTACCTATGCCTCTTGCATAGTTGGGATTACAGGTGGAAACCATCATATTTAGCTTATTTTTTACATTAAGTCTTGCTAACTTTTAATGTAGGCTTGCCTTTACGCATCTAATTTTCCACCTCCCAACTAGACTAGATTACAGGCATGTACCACCATCCCTGACCTTTAATTTTTTATTATTGAAGTACTATAATTTCTCACATTATTGGAGGATATCAAGTTCTCAACTTCTTGAAACATTTATGTGAAGTTCCAATTTCTTCACTTGTTCAAAATTTTCTGAGCACCTAATAATGACAGAAGCTTGTGAAATTACATCATATAGCTGATATTTCAGCTAGTCATGAGACAGAGGCAGGAAGAATTTGAGTTTGAAGCCAGCATGGGCAAAATTAGTTCTAGACTCTAATCTTAGAAACAAGATACAAATAAAACCTGGAGGTGGGGCTCAAATGGTAGAGTGCTTGCCTAGCATGCTTAAGGCCCTAGGTTCAATCCCTAGTATGGCAAAAAAGAATAACGGTAGCTATTTCTTATCAACAGTGAATATACTACTCACTACAGGTGCTGTGCTCAGTATATCCCATGCATCACTTCATGTACTTGCCCCTAATATCCTCATGAGGGCGCTCTTTTCCATTTGTATCTTACAGAGGGATGAACTGAAATGAAGCTTGCGGCAGAGCTGGGATAAAGCCCATTTGTTCAACTTTGTAGTTGGAGTTCTTAGTACCACCTTGCACACCTGCCATCCACAAGCATGTGCTTGGAGTGGAGGCTCTAGGAATGAACAAGACACAGTGTACCTACTAAGGAACTTCCATTCTAGTGCAGTAGCAGACACAAAACTTAGTAATGTTAATAAAGGCAACAAGAGAGAATGGAAGGAAATAAAAGGGAAAGGCTGGTGGCTATTGTTTTCCTGGATAACATGCAGAGTTTGAAAATCCATTTATGCTTTTTCCACCCGGATATTCATTAGAAAACAAGTGTTTTATTTTCCAGGCTTTTCCACGGCAGTACTATTCAGACCCTATGACTGACTTGAAAATCTCCTACAAGTGTTAACTATGATTCATCAGGGCTGGTGTGGGACCTAAAAGCTCTTAGGTCTTGCTACCACCCGTGGAACCACACCTTGAGTTACAAGGCACAAAATCCCCACAACAGATCTCTTTCCCCCCAAAAATTACTTTATAAAGAACCCTTACAACACAGCCATCCTGACTGGATGCTCTGGATCTTGTCTTTTTGTCTTGACAGTACTGGGGCTTGAACTCAGGGCCCCATACTCTTGCTTAGCCTTTTAAAATTGGTGCTCGAGGTGCTCAAGGCTGGTATTCTCGTCCTTGAATCTCACCTTTACTTCTAGATTTCTGCTGGCTTGGTAAAGACAAAAATATCAGGGATTTTTCTGCTCAGGCCAGTTTCAAAGATTAAGATTACATATATGTGCTACTAGCACCTGGCTAGATTGTAATACTTTGATTACCTTTCATAAAACCTCTATTTTTTGTCTTTTGCAGACAACTGAGTCAACAAGTCACAACATATATACACAGTGTACTTTAGAGATAAGATAGTCAGATGACTTTTAAAAAAACCTTGGCTTTCTTATTTTCACAACTGTACAGTATACTTGGACAATTACTCTGACTGAAAGTATTAAGTTCAAAGTGACTTTTGAGATGGCCTCAAGTTTTCAGCCACATTCCCAAACAACATAGTCAGCCTGACCTTTCTTGGCAACATCAGCAGTTTCAAATAAAGAGGAAAAAAAGTGACTATCCACATCCCTCATCTGATGTATGTATCTGGGGTACGCCATGTCCCCTAATACTATTTGTTGCCTTATTTTAAAAGCCTTTGCTGAGTGCTGGTGGCTCTCACCTGTAATCCTAGCTACTCAGGAGGCGGAGCTCTGAGGATCATGGTTTAAAGCCAGGGGGGCATGAAAGTCCATGAGACTCTTATCTCAATTAACCACCAGAAAACCAAAAGTAGTGGTGTGACTTAAGTGGTAGAGCCTTGAGTGGAAGAGCTCAGGCATAGTCCCCAGGCCTAGAGTTCAAATCCCACAACTGGAAAAAAAAAAGCCTTATATGTAGGAAATATGAGGTAGTTGGAGGTTAAGATACTGCTGTCACTCAGTATTTTCATGGCTATAAGGTCTTTTGAGAAGTACCCTCAACGGGTGATAAAAAGTGAGTATCAACAGGTGTTAATCTGACTGTCATTTGTAAATAAGTCTGCTGTAAAGAGCATTGAGAACAGCAGTAAAATTCCCTGGGTTTGTGTCTTTCCGAATTATGTGACTTGGGCCATATCTTTTCAGCTCTGGGCTCTAGTTTTTACGGTTTTCTGTAAAGATTGTCTACTTAGCAACTTGTTGCTGTATATAAAAATTCTTTCACAACTGTAAAGTTCTACACAAATGGGTGATACTGCAGTTCATCATCACTATTAAATAGCTGAACATGAGCACATCTGCTTGGATCAGAATGTGACAGCGTCAGGATATAATAAAATGGAATTGACTCTAGGCAAGAGCCACCGTTCAAAAAGAATGGGAAGGAATTTCTACACTGAGAGGGATATTGTAGACACAGCCTTGATAAAAGGGGCCCTTGTGAATCTCTTGTGTACAACCCTCACTGGCTTTTCTCAATGTGCTTCAGAGTCAGGAAGCAGCCCAGATAATATGCTGAACACTAGTAAGAGCAAATCAAGGCCAGACGCCCGAGGCCCATGCCTGGGATCCTAGATATTCAGGAGGCTAGAACTGAGGACCATGGCTGAAACGAGCCCAGGCAGAAATCTGTGAGACTCTACCTCCAACGAACCAGCAAAAAGCCAGGACAGGAGATGTGGTTCATGGCTTTTTGAACAGAAAAGCCAGGTGATAGCACAAGGCCCTGAGTCCAATCTCTAGTACTGGTGCATGCATACACATGCGCGCGCGCGCACGCACACACACACACACATCATAAAGCTATAACATAACTTTAGTAACTCTACTATGTTATTTTAGTAGGAAAAGCTCCATGGCTGAGTTTTTCAGCTAGAAAACAATAAGAGTATGAGATGGCCATAATAGTATAAATAATGAATTCACTGATTAGTTCAGATAACTGTGTACTAACTTTGTGAAATCTACTCTGTTAGCACACAGTGACTATGTCAGGTAGAACACAACTACCAAAGAGTGTCACAGAGCTGTGCCACTAGGGTTCTGAGTGCAGCCTGGGCAGGATAAGGCTTTCCTTATCACCAGTGCTCCCTTGAACACCACTGGGCACAGACTTTCAGGTCATGAGGTATAAAAAAATAGACAATGCTTGCTTCTGTTTGGTCACAACTGTTGGTGTGGAGTTTTTCTATACTTACTAGCACACCTCAAACTCCAGCCTGAAAAATGGAGTCTTCCTTTGTAATAGGCTAGTGGAGAAGGTTTGTCATAATTAGTTCACTCCCTGTGTTTGAAATCTATTGCTTTATTCTCCTTTGATTTGGTCCCTTTACATAACTCTGCTAGAGTCCAGGAATTGAGAGTAACTGGAGACCACATGTACAGCCCTTTTTCTACCCATGTATTTTGAGGCAACACAATACAATTCATGGCTGGACCTGCCCTGATTTTTCCTTGTCTTCCCTTATCTACAACAGGATGCACAGATGGCCTCTTTCTTTCTCAGAGCAGATGACAGAGGGAGAGAAGACCCAATGTTAACCACACGTGGACAGGAAAGTGTGAGTTCTGGGAAGTGTTGCAGTGGATGCTTTTAAAGAATGTTTCTGCTCTGCCAGAAGTTGCACTGTTTTTGGATTTTTGAGAAGCTATATTGGCAATCTCCATATGTTAAGGGAAATGGACATTTAAGCTTGCTAGTGCCTCTGCCTATTCTCACTTAAATAATTTACAGTGCAAATGGATTATCAGAACCACATATTTCCCCTATGCGTCAGAAGTTATTTATTGCTTCTCCAAAGAAAAATATATAACCCACACTCAATTCCCATTCCATTCCATTCTATCAACAATGAATAACAACTTTCTTTTTAGAGCACTGAGGTATTCTATAGAGAAGATGAAATAAAGGTATGGTAACCTCATCTTATTGACAATATTGGAAGCCATAAAGGGGAGCCTTGTGGTTCTGAATCATACTTCATGTGCAATGGAAACAAGAACCTGGGTAATAGTTCAAACTGCATTCAAGAACTGGCAAGATCATTACTTAGTATTAAGTGATGAATTATGAATCCAAGAAAATAGGAACAAGTATTCTTTGTCTTTCCTCCTGCTTTCTTCTGAATGTTTTAGTAGATATTACTCTTTCTCTTTGGCAATCATTTCTCTAGTTCTCCCTATCTGCAATACTTCTGCTGCTTGAACTTTCTCCCAATATCTGAAGCCTCTGCTTAGGATCAATAACAGCAAACATTTACATGTTTTGTTTGTTTGGTTCGGTGCTGGTCCTAGGGCATGAACTCGGGGCCTAAGTGTTATCCTAGAGCTTCTTTATTTTTTTCCCAGTCCTGGGGCTTAAACTCAAGGCCTGGGCACTGTCATTGGACACTTTTGCTCAAGGCTAGCACTCTGCCATTTGAACCACAGCACCACTTCCAACCTTTTCTGTGTATGTGGTACTGAGGAATCAAACCCAGGGCTTTGTACATGCTAGACAGGCACGCTACTACTAGTCTACATCCCAGCACTCCCTGAGCTTCTTTTGCTAAGACTAGTGCTCTACACTTATGCCACAGCTCTACTTCTGCGATGTCTTTTTTGAGGGGGTTTATTTACAATATATAAGAGTCTCATGGACTTTCCTGCCTAGGCTGGTTTTGAATTGTGAGCTTCAGATCTCAGCTTCCTGAGTATTTGGGATTATAGACGTGGGCCACTGGTGACTGGTGTAACCTGTATTTTTTAGATAAAGAAATAAACGTGCAAAGTCTCTCAATGAAGTCAGAACGTATTATTAGTAGTTTAATAGTTAACAGGATAGTTACCAAACCCAATGCTATTATCTCTTCTTTAAGATTTAAACATAAACCTTCCAAATGTGAAAAAAATACACACAAGATTTCCATATCCACACAGCTTTCAGATTCCAAGATGAATCCTTAAACTAGCATCAATTTCACAAGAATGTATTCTTTAACAATTGGGATGGGCCAACAACCCACTGGAAAATATGACTCAACTGGAGATTGGTATTACAGGGCATGGAGTATCATAATTGTTCTACCGTCCCTGCCTAACTCACTTGCGTCAAATTGCCCAACAAGGTGCTCACGAAGGATGTTAAGATGACTTTTACAAACCCCACCCAAGGTCCCATGTCTGGGCAAATTACCATGAATATTATGATCACAGACATTAGATCAAATAGCATAGGGTTGGATGGAAAGGCAATATACTATACAAAAGAGGTGAACTTTATCTGGATCCATAATTTGGCCAGAGTAGATGTCCAGGTTAAAGGGTAAAAACAATGGCAGACTCCAAAACAGGGAAAGAAGGCTACACATTCTTGAATATAATTCCACTCCTTTCAGTCTTGCAGTCTGTGTGGCTTATTGTAAGAGCTGTTGGTAAGTAGTACCAGGAGCCTGGAGTTCCTTTCACATGAGACAAACAATAGCCTGTTGGACAGAAATTTCTTGTTTCTGAACACAACCTGATTGCAGTATCCTAACCAGCCTCTAACTAAAACAGGAGTTAAGGGCAGAGCCTCCCTCCCTCTCTCACATTGCCTGTCCCTGAGTTCACAAGACATTCTTTCCACAACTAAAAAGAACAAGCTTCCAATAGCTCAGTTCTTGTCTAATTTTAGTGTGGATTTGGAATCATCAGTAGAGGAGTACCTGCACTTTTGACTGCTTAGCATTTTACAGTAGATATCTGGGGTGAAAAAAATTGAAGAATAGCCTCAGGATGGTTCCCTTTGAATGTAGACCTGAATGAATTTGGCACAGATGTAAGGAAAGACATACGTGTGTTGGGGAATGGAGGGAGGTGTGTTTATATTCTGAGATTTAATAGATACAAAATGTGTTGCTGTTTTTTTTAATGAAAATGTGACCTACTTTATGATTTAGGAAATAAACTACCAAACATCTATCTAGAAGCTGGTTCAAGCATTCCACCATTTATCTCTTCTAGAATCTACTGTTTCCTACATGCTCCTCTTAGAAAACCATTAATTCTACATCTTTCCTCTAAACATTTACCCAAACCTGCTATCTGACTAACCTTCACACCACACCTAAAGTAAGATGCCTCCCGGAAGAACTGGTATTTCACAGGGATTAACCTTGAAGCAGAGGGGATAAAGTTCTATCAGTTTTTTCCTCCAAGCATATTTTCCACAGTAAAGGCAGCAACAAAAATACATACTTGGACAGAGTGCTAACGGAGTGCACCCATTTCCCAGCACACAACATGACTCTCAGTTTCAATTCACCTATGAAACAGGCCTGTCAGAAAATGAGGACATAATTCCCCCAACTCAACTGTCACCTGTGTAAGCACCATGCAAGGCCTAGGGATGTGGAGATGAGCAGAGTCCATTACAACCTCCAACCGACTGGTGAAGATCGAACCAACACGTGTCACTTGGCTTACATCATTGGGATAGGTGAACTATTGGGATAGGTGAACTAGTGGAGAGAGGAATTGGTTGGGGACAGCGTGAAGAAAGGCTTCTCAGAGCCCAGCTTCTATACATGTAAGAGGCTTCCTCTATCACCTCACTTAGAGGACTCAATACCAAAGATCAGCTCCAGTCTGAGGTTGAATTACCCAGGGAAAGGCATTCCAGGTTAGCAGTGAACACTGCTGGATAAGGGAGCCCAGAAAGTGCTAAAAATATTAAGGGAACATTTTAGGGGGAGTATTGTGGAGTGTAAGAAACAAACAAGAATGTTCTGTGTAAAAATAAGAAGCTTTTTTTTTTTTTTTTTTTTTTTTTTGCCAGTCCTGGGCTTGAGCTCAGGGCCTGAGCACTGTCCTTGGATTTTCTCAAGGCTAGAGCTCTACCACTTTAGCCTCAGCACCACTTCCGGCTTTTTTTCTATGTATGTGGTACCGAGGAAACGAACCTGGGTCTTCATGCACGCTAGGCAAGCACTTTAACCACTAGGCCAAACTCCCGGCCCGAATCATTTTTATAGTAGTTGCCCTGGGATGTTAAGATTAGGAGCACTGCCCTTCAAATCCTTCCCTCAGCCTTTTCAAACTAGCACTAGTGAATTTATGTTTATTATAAACTGATACACGAGTTTATCCTCAGTGTGCTGATGGGCAAAATTCTGTCCTGAGGTGTTTTTCCACTTCTTTGTTTGTTTGTTTATTTCTTTTTCTTTCTTTTTTTTAGAAAATGATCCTGCAGTTACCTTCAATTTGTATGACTGGGTAAAGCACAAGCTTATCATGACTGCCTACATGAGGGTTCTTTGAAGGAATGTTCTATTTTTAAATCCTTTCCTGTGCTATTTTTTTTTTTTTTTGGCCAGTGCTGGGCTTGAGCTCTGGGACTGAGCACTGTCCTTGAGCTTTCTCAAGGCTACAGCTCTACCACTTGAGCCACAGTACCACTCCTGGCCTTTTCTATGTATGTAGAACCAAGGAATCAAACCCAAGTCTTTGTGTATGCTAGGTAAGTACTCTACCACCAGGCCCAACTCCTGGCCCTTCCTGTGCTACTTAAAAAAAAAAAAATCTTCTGTTATTGAACAAACAGAGCTGAATAAAAATTCTGAAGTATATACCTATAATCCATGAATAAGATTTTCCTTAGAGAGCATATGGAAGTGATTCTATAGTTGTGGCAGAATGTGCACACCTGCACACACACACACACACACACACACACACATACACAGAGTTTTGATGACTGACAAGGATAGCATTGCATGGTGCACTGGAGAATGTCACTGCTCCCCACACATGGGAAGAACTTGAAGTTTCTGGGGTACAGAAAGGAAAGTCTATGGTTGACTTGGATATACGGCCACAACAAACTTTCCATACCTGGGAAATATTTGCTTTTTATTTGTTTTGTGGTGTTGGGCTCCAACCGAAGGTCTCACCTATGCTAGGCAAAGTACGTTACCACTGAACCACATACCCAGTTTCTGCCTCATGATCCTATTTCCAGGGCACAGACACCCTTGTTAAGATGAACATCACTGGTGAGGGAGCAAGCTTGTTCAGCCACCCTGGAAAGCGGCATGGAGGTTCCTTAAAAGTCTAAACATGGAGCTTCCCTATGACCCAGCAATCCCACTCCTGGGCATTTATTCAATGTCCACAAACCAGTCTGCCCTAAAACCACCAGCACAACCATTGCAGCATTATTTACCATAGCTAAGACACTAAGATATGGAATCAACCCAGATATCCCTCAGTGGATGAAGAGATCAAGAAAATGTGAATTCTATGCTTCCATCAGAAAGAATAACATTGCCCCTTTTGTAAGGCAATGAAAAGACTTAGGAAAAATTATACTAAGTGAAGTAAGCTAGACACTAAGAAACATAGTAGGATGCATGGTTTCCTTTATTTGGAATAACTAGAAAATGTCTAAGATAGCTCAGTAGCTATGTCTATAAGACCATACAAATCATGTTCATGGAAGCGAACTCCAAGAAATGGAAAAAAGAGGTTTTTGTATTGTATTCTCTGTAGTTATTTTTTCTTATTTTCCCCCTTTGGTTTATTCCCTGTTGTCATTGTTTTTGATTTCTGTACCCTTTATCTTGTATATATCTGATTTGGGGAAGGGAAGGAGAATCACAGAAATGGTGGCAAAAGAGTGAACCAATGCAATGCAACAGTGATACTCAATACAGTGTTAGAAATGAACTTTACAACTGGGGTGGGGGGGCAAGAAAGAGAGTCAGCAGGGGAAAAAGTTGTGAGAAAATCAGGGAGGGGTAACACTGTTCAAAAAGAAGTGTATTCATGCTGAGTGCAATGGCTCATGCCTGTAATCCTAGCTACTCAGGAGGCTGAGATCTGAGGAACGCAGTTCAAAGCCAGCCCGGGCACTAAAGAAAGTGAAACTCTTATCTCCAATTAACCAGAAAATTAAGTAGAAAATTAGAAGTAGGGCTGTGGCTCAAGGGGTAGGCTGGTAACCTTGAGCTGGAGAACTCAGTGACCACGCCCAAGCCCAGGGGTAGAGCAGTAACCTTGAGCTGAAAGAGCTCAGGGACAGTGCTCAGGCCCAGAATTCAAGCCCCATGACCACCACCACCACCAACAACAAAGAAATGTATTCGTTACCTGACTTATGTAACTGTAATACCTCTGTATATCGCCTTTACAATAAAATTTAAATTAAAAAATAAAAATATGAAAGCAAGTGAAAGATCATCATAAAATGAATATCATTGTATATTTTGCTAATATTGCAAATATTCAACTCTAATTCGATTGCAAAGAAAAGACATAAACAAGAAAAAAGATAAACATCACCTTTCTTTCATATTAGCCATGAAGCACAAGCCTTTTCTAGTAAATATTTAGGATGTCAACAAACCGAAGCAGATCACTAAACACTTAATGTAAACCAAAACATACCTTATCTGAGTTGATCTTGACAAGTATCTTGAAAGGCAACAACTGCACTGCCTCTATTTGATACATGAGAAAATCCAGTTGAATAATTGTTGGTGAAAAATCCTAAGTAATGCCTCTGAAATCACAAGGTTGGCTGTACAAGAAGCTTGAAGCTCTAGGCCATTTAATGGCCTTCTTCCAATTCCTAGATTCTTTCCCTAACACAGTACCATGGTTTTTGAATTCAAAAACCGCATTCCCATTTCCCCGCCTGCCATATTCAAAAGCCACTGGCAGATACCAAAGTAATAAAAGAAGCTTCTTAGGTCATTTTTTTCTGAGTTCAAAAACTTTATTTCCATTTCCCTGCCTGCTTATCATTTTAGGTGGCTCCAACTAGGTAATCTGCATAATTTCAAGAGTTCCCTAGAGGTATAGGAATATAAATATGTGGCCTTGACATATAAATATCCTATGTAAGTTGCAATACATGAAATAAAGAAGAACAAAAGAAATTTGCTGGAGTTCTGAGGAGCAGGAAGTGTACTCTATCTAATTTATAGGTTCTTAAGAACAATCCAGAACACTATGTACTTATTTTTCTTTTTAAAATTGTTATTATAAAAGTGATATACAGAGCCATTACAGTTATGTAAGTGAGGTAATGAGGACATTTCTTTTGGGGCAATGTCACCCCTTCCCTCACTCTTTCCTAGTTTTCAGAATACTATTTATAACTGTATGTTGCTTTAAAGCTACATTTGTATCATTTTTTCCACATAGTCTGGTCATAAAACATTAGGAATGGTCATTTTAGCTGGCTATGGTGGCCCAGGTCTGTAATTCTAGCTACTTCAATGTTGGGGGCCAAACCTGCACAATTGAGTACACAGGAAGTGAGCTGTTATCATGATTTTGGGCTATGTCAATCGCTTTTCATTTAACCCATTTGGGACTTGATCGCTGTTTTGAAACCCCTTGCTTTGTCCTTGTTTTAAGAAGGGTATTTAAGGTTGGAACTTGAAATAAACTACAGTCTTAAGCTCAGGCCTTAGTCTTAAGCTCGCCTTAAGCTAGAGTTTTGGGCTGCTGACTTGGGCTGTAGTCCTCCCGACCCCATCTTTTTTTGTCTTCTTCTTCTTTTCCCAGTCTTCACTCCCAAAGTCAGCTGCTGGCTGGCTCCCACACTTCAAGTACTGAGATCACAAGGATTATGGTTTGAAGTCAGCCCAGGTAAAAAACATATTCCTAGAACTCTCCATCAAGTAATGAAAAGCTGGGAATAGTGGTACATATCTTTCTTCCCAGCTATATGGGAAGTAAACAAACAATGTTCAGGCTAGTCTGGATATAAATGCACGGCCCTATTTGAAAAATAACAGCAACAAGGCTTAGAACACAGCTCAAATGGTAGAGTATCTGCCTGGCAAGCACAAAGCACTGAGTTCAAACTCCAGTATTGTAAAAAAAGAAAGTTAATTTTGATTTTCATATGGCTAAAATAGAAATACAATATTGCTTATTTTGAAGATATTTGGTTAAAGAAATATTTCTCCCTAAGTGTTAGTAGAGATCATCTGTTAGAGAGTACTTTACCAAAAGAGTAAAAAAAGATTTAATGTGTGGAGAAGTGAACCCTTTGGCTTAGGGCTTCTCAAACTTTACTGTGTATATTAATGACCTTTGTGATAGCAAAGACTTCGGTAGAAATTTTGGAATATAGTCCCAAATTTTGCTTTTTTTTTTTTTTTTACTCCCAAGGATGGGGTGTGAACTCAGGGCCTTACATGTGGTAGGCAAGCACTACCACTGAGCTATGACTACTTCCTGCCCAAACTGTACATCTTAAGGGACTTCTAGATGATGCTCATAGAACTGTGGGAACATGATGCATTTGGGTAGCAAAGCAGAGTTGATCCACTTGGACTTGCTCTTGGATACATAACACACCTTGGGGATGGTTGATGTGGTTTTATGTTTTCCTCACTTGAAGAAACGATGTACCTATTAAAGCATCTATTCTACTAAAAGGTCTGTGGGGAAAAAAACACAGAAAAAACCTTCAAAAATATCTTACAAAATGAAAAGGTTGCTAATTTTCCAGTTCTAGCCCTGTTTTCTATTGTCCTTTAAAATTAAACAAATTGCACAGAAAACTTTAACTTAAAACACAAATGCTTTCATTTTTTTCCCCAGAAAGCAAAGTCAGCTCAGAAATTTTATTTTGGATACATAAATTCAAATTTCATATCATTTTCAAAGATCCTTAGTTTTCTTCAAGATTTTTTGTTATTAAACGTAAATCATTGTGCTTGTGTGTGTGTGTGTGTGTGTGTGTGTGTGAGAGAGAGAGAGAGAGAGAGAGAGAGAGAGAGAGAGAGAGAGAGAGAGAGAAGAGAGAGAGAGACAGAGAGAGAGAGACAGATGGACAGAGACAGAGACATTCACACACACACTTGGGTTTAAACTCAGGGTTTTATACTTGCTAGGCAGGCCTTCAACCACCAGTCTCCAGTCATTTTTGAGAAGGGTTTTGTATCCAAATTTTTAATACTTCTCAAATGTTACAAATTTAGAGCAAAAGAAAAAAGACAACTATGTTGGTTTAGAAGTACTCTAAGTTTTATGGTTATCCCAAATTAAGAAGAGTACATTTCTTTTAATATTTTATGGTGCTGCCTTTTGAACACAGGGCCTGATGCATGCTAGTCAAATGCCTTAAAACAGACCCCTCAGATCTTTAAAAGTCTCAGTTATTCTTTATGTGAATTATTCTTGTGGCTCTAGTGGATAAATACTGCAAAGACTAGGAATTGCTTTGAGAGAGACATTCAAGTATATATTGGAGGACTTCTGAGTGAAGATGTTGTGTAGGGAATTTAAACTTCACTGGATGCTAGGAATATCCTGAAAGGGTCCTAAAAATAAGACTGTTTATGCTTCTATGACTTAGGAAAGATTTAAAATACTACTTTGGTTATTTAAATAACAAGGTAAACAAGGCTCAGATTGTCTGGGGTTGATGTAGTAGCTAGGTGAAAGATCAAGTCAGCTAGAACAGGATGGGAGCAGAGAAGACCTGACCTTGCTCAGCCTGAGTCTCTAGGCAATACTCTGTCAGACCTCTACGACATAACAGACACTGGAAAAGTCAACAACCCAGTGTTCTGGCTGTGGCACTGCTACTTCGGAGGTTCTTAAAAATTTCTGGATATACTTGTGCTATTTGGATTATTGGAATATTATTTTCCCAGCATGTTTGGGACTAGAAATGTGAATAAGACTAAAGAGTTCTATAGATTTCCAGTAATGAGAATGAGTGATTCTCATTTGTTCTCAGATATTTCTAAAACTGAGGGGACACTTCTTCCCACCAATCCCTTCAAGTATGCCTGTAAAAATTCCAGAGCCAGGCTCATACCATCATCTGATAAAAAAAATAAAATTAAAAAAAAAACATTTATCCTGCTAGTCCTTTTTTTTCTAGACTACATTTCAGCCTTTCAATGCCTTACATTTCCCAAAATGGGGTCAAAATTTTAGAAGAACATCCCAGTCTCCTTGTATTTTTTCTTTTCAAAACATATACTTGATTTTGCCCTTTGGATTTTTTTTGGCCAGTCCTGGGGCTTGAACTCAGGGCCTAGGCACTGTCCTTGAGCTTTTTCAAGGCTAACACTCTACCGTTACAGCCACAGCACTACTGCCTGCTTTTTCTGGGCATCTGTTCCCAAGGAATTGAATCCAGAACTTTGTTCATGCTAGATAAACACTGTACCATTAGGCCACACTCTGGAAATTTTTATTACTATTTATTTTTGGTGTGGTCTGCCAAAATACACACCCAACTTCCTACTTTTAAATATGCTGGATATTGCAGTATATTTGGCTTATTTATTATTTTATTTACTGTGGTCCTGGGAATTAAACCCAGGGTCTTGTACATTCCAGGTAAGTGTTTTACCATTGTGCTAAACTGAAAAATCCCACATGCACCATTTTAAATCATTGTTCATAGATGACAATAAAAGCAGTTTAACTATTAACCTATTTTGAAATAACTCCTAGATTAAAGAATTCCTTAAGCCATTTGCATAGAGAAGAGCTTTTGTATATTGAGGGGTAGGAAAATAAATTTGTATGAGGTGAATCTTTGAAAGAGTATGGTTAAGCATTATAATAGTTATGTTCAAAATGCTAAGGTTCTTGATGAGAAGGTGAAATGTAATCAAACAAATTACCTATGGTATTTCAGTACTTCAGAATTATAACAGCTGAATGTTGGCTTCTGCATACCCAGAAGGTCTGCCAATAAAAAAAAGGAATGTACTTAAGAGGCTTTGTCTTCCCATGTTCTCCCTACCTTCGGATAAACTTCAGTACAAATGAGTAATATTTATGACTTCAGGGGTCTTGTGCACTGTATTATGAGGGCTGTAGGCACAAAGGCCTTTAGGAGATAGCAGGACTACAGGGTAAGGTAAATGCTGCAGTTACAGGTACAGAACAATCACTGGCCATACTGAGAGCTCGTTAAATGCCACAAACTGTTCATCTCCTTAAAGAAATGGAAGGTGGAAAAGACAGCATTTGGGCAATGGTAGGCCAGGGTGATGGTGACATAAAGTACAATGAAATGAGGAAGTGGTACAGAAACTGAAAGTAATAGCAACAAAAATAGAAAAACAGTAAATATACTCAACTGTGTGCATCTGGAAATGAGTTGCCTTACAGTCAATCCTTCGTGTATGAATATATATATACATATATCTATAAAACCTTTAGAAAATAGCAAATAACTTCATATGACATGAGAAAGGGTATCAATATATGTGAAGTAATGCACCTTCTATCTGGCAAATATAATGTAACCCTTCTATTAATTACAATAAAAATATATGAAAAAAATTCATATGCGATGTTATATGAATCCATTTCTATTTAAATAGATCTTTTAACTCATCTGTATCAGCAAGCAGTATTTGGCTTTCTTTGTATACAAAATATATGCATCGCAAATTCCTTCACTCTGCTTCACAAAAGGGAACCCAAATCAGCTTAGACTTTTCTCAGGAGTTTTGTTAGGTATGCTTCTCACCATGAAAATTCCAAGGCAGTCTAGTTGGCTTGTTTCTCTTCTAACAGCAGCAAGCATCATAGGAAATAGGTAAAAAGGAGTGTGGAAAAGGAGCAGTTCTTCCAAGCAAACAGATCGTGAGTAGACATTAAAATGTGCTTTCAAAAGAGTGGTGTCTGTGTGTGTCAATAAGCTACTTGGTATTACTTCCTATTCACAGGGCTTGGTTTGGAGTGCAGCCTGCTGACTCACCAGGCTGCTCCAAGTTTGCTTCTGCTGGGTTTCCCTGCTGCCTGCTAAACATGAATCAGCAGCAGGGATAAAGTTTCTATGTCTCCCTTAACAACAGTGCTGAAGTCAAGATGAGATGGGGAACTTCCCAGGCTTTAGGCAGGGAAGGGGAAGAAAGGGGTTAGGTGTCACCACCAGCCAGGCTACCAGAGGACAGTTCAGCCCCATGCTCAGGCTATTAGTCATTAATTAGCACATCCCAGTTTCAGTGTCGTTTTGTTCACCCACTCAAGTAGTTATCTTGTCCAGCAACGCCTGTTGCTGGGGCCACTAAACTCTTCCTTTGGAACAATGGAATTAGCTGCAGCCATCCCCCCTTTTTATTTATGTACTTATTTTAAATCAATGGTTAGTTGTCACCATACCTCCCCCAACTCCAAGCAACAACCTGATTCAAATGTTTTGGGGTATGAAGTAGATCGCAGGAGTTTCCTGATCTTCCCATGGGGAAAGCTTTCCCCGTGCATGGAAAACTTACTCAGTAAGCTTTCCAAGTTAGTAGGTCCCCGACATAGACGCACAGTCTTAAATGATGTCAGAAAAGAATGACAAGCGAGGGAAAGGAGCGTTTCCAGGAAGACTCTCAAGCAAGGCCCATTCCTCCCTCCTCTTGGAAAAAAACAAAAACCAAAACCTTAGCCACACATAGGAATAATATCCTCTGGTTACCTTCTGATCTCGGATTTGTTTCATCCTGTAATGTTCTGCCAAGTTGTGCGCCGCGGATCCTTTGAGATGACAAGTGCGGCTTGGACCTCAGTTGAGAGAGGACTACACGCTTGACCTACACACCCAGAACCTCCGCCCGCAGCCAGCCCGGCCCCGGGGCAGATACTATGCTAATTACGAAAGTGCTTCCGACTCGGTGAGCCGGGGCGGTGCGAATCTGAACACTTTTAACCCTTGGTTTTACACAGTCTGCACAGTGGTGCAATTAGTGGCCACTTCTCCCCCCCCCTTTTCGTTTGGTGGGGGGAAGAGGCCCGAATGGGCATGGGTGGTGAACGCAGGAGACTGGGTAGGTGGGTGGCATCTGTGTGTGGGGGGGTGGGGGGGTCAGGCTGGGGTTCCCGAGCGCGGAGGTGAAGGGAGGCGAACCTTCACAATATTAATTACTTTCCGCGCAGCTGGGCCGGCGAGGACTAGCAGGAAGGGACGAGAGGTTAAGACAAAGACTCCTCCGCATCAAATGGCTGCAAAGCCCCCTTCCTCCGATGTTGCAGCTCCGCCCTAGGCACTGGATTAGCAAAGTGACTCAAAAACCAAGGTCAAACTCGACCTTTCGCGCAGCTGGAAGTCTCCAGGTTGGAGGGGGGGGTGCAGTTGAGGGCCCACCACCCCTCCTTTGGGCCTTTGTGGGACTTGTAGCTTGGCTCCACCCGGGAAAGGCGAGATCAAAGAATCCCTCCAAACCCTGGGAAGAGTTGCCGGGAAGCCTTCGCCCCGAGCGCAGCGTGCTCCCCGCAGCACCCACCTGCGTGCTCACTAACGATCCGCTCCCACTCCTGTCCACCAGCCTCCAGGGGCGGCCCTGGGTTCGCAGGAGGGAGGGAAGCAGAGGGGGTGTCAGGAGAACCCCGAGTTGCAGGAGATGCCCCGCGCGTCACACACTTCCTGGTCCGCCCCAAGCGCACAACTCGTGCGCCCGGGGCTGCAGCCCCGCCGGTGCCCCCGCTCTCCCGCGCACCTTCCAGGCGCCTTCCCTTCCTCCCGGACCCCAAGACCTTCCCATCTTCTGGGGAGCCTCCGCGTTCACCTCAGCCGGTTCCACTTGCCTACTGCCAGCGTGGCAACCCCAACTCCCTCCCCTACCCCGGGGTGCGCGGCGCCGGGGTTCCTAGGGAGAGGGCTGCATGCGGGAGCGCGGCGGGGTGCACATCGAGTAGGCGGAGGGTGTGGGCGCGGGAGGGGGGGATCGGCGGGGATGCCCAACCCCCCGTAACTTCTGGTTGGACTAGAGAGGATCCCGCCCCCCTCCCCAACCTTGTTCGGTTAGCTTTGTGACCCGCAGTCTGCAATCCTGGTGGCGGGAGAGGTGCCAGCCGGACGCGGGGCCCCGGAGGGACCCAGCCTGGGAAGGGTGTGGGGGTGCGCCCGGGCGGGACCGCTTTCCAAGCACTTGGCTCACCTGCTCCGGCGCGCGCGAGTCGGCGGCTCGGCTGACAGCTGGGGGCTTTGTTTTCTCCACCCACTCGCCGGCCGCGCTCCGCCCCCGAGGGCGCGAGTGACGCGCCGCCCGCCCCCGTCCCCGCCGCGCCGCCCACCCCCTCCCCTCCACGCCCGCCTTTCCCTCCCAGGAGCCGGCCGGGCGCCGCCTCCTCCCGAGGCGGGGCTGGGGGCGCAGGTGGAGACCCCAGCCGGGGGTGGTGGCGGAGGGTGGGGGGAGAGTGGCCGCGCCCAGGTGACTCGCAGGGGATCCACTGATTCCTGCCCTAGAAAGCCAGGGTGAAGTGATGCGGGCCAGGGAAATGGACTGTGCTGCCGGGCCTGGGCGAGGGAGGAGGCGGGCGAGGCCTGTTTAAAGGGCTGGGAAAGGCCATTGCCACACCCTTGAATGAAGTACCTGCACCCCAGGAGCCAAGGGGGGGGGGCATCCGCATCTCCCTAGAAACGCCTCGCCCTACGTTCATGAAGCCCTTGGAAGCTGAGTCACACTATTGGCGATTTAATAACGGAGTGTTTTCACTGCGATTTCAAACCTGCTTGATGCCGCGGGTAGTTGGAAACCGGAACCCAGGCTGGAGAAGCGAATGCCAGAAGATTATTGGTGTGGGAATTTGTCCATTTGGAACAGCACCGGCTTTTAATGAAATGAATTGAGAAAAATGTGCTGGCTTCAAAACCCAGCTCTGAATCTGCTGTTTTTGGATGTAGTCCCGACCCTTGCGCATCTCAATCCTCTCCATCTCAATCCTGAGAAATTGTTGTCCGAATCCTTTCTTTTTAGCCCATGGAGAATACATGTTTATCCCCACCACGATTGCTACTCAGGGTACGGATTGCACTCTACTAGTATTCATTAAATTAGGTGTCTTCGTAATGGAAAAACAAGCACTGTGCTTCCCAAACTTCAATGTGCAGGGGGGATTCCCTGGGAATATTAGTACCAAATTCTGAGTTGAATGGGTCTGGACTGGGGCCTGATTTTCTAGGTTTCTAGCAAATTCCGGGTGGATGTCAGTGCTGTTAGTTTGAATGCTGTTAGTTAATTAATTAATCTGGGTGCCAAGGACCTTGTGTGCATGCTTGCCTTTTTTTTTTTTTTTTTTTTTTTTTGCTAGAGGCTGACACTCCACTTGAGCCACACCTACAGTTTTGGCTTTGTGATGGTTAATATTAGATGAATCAGATATTGCCATTGATGCCTTTGAGCCATGATCCTCAAATCTCAGCCTCCTGAATAGCTGCGAGTTGTGCACTGTTCATAGCAGAGCTGAGCACCAGATTTCGTATTGGCTGTCTATTTTGAGTCCTGACTGCACCACTTGCTAGCTACATAGAAAGTTTCTTAACATTCAAGTCTCCCAAACTGTGATATTAAATGAAGTTATCTTGGAGATCAAATGAGAATACCCATATAACATAACCCAGCAATTATATCCATGTAATGTAACACATTTACAAGGATTCAGCAAATATGAGTTAATTACTTAGTGATGTCATCACTGCATGAGCAAAGCTGGCATATAACCCAGCGTGCAAAATGGGCAAGGGCTGAAGTAGCCAGCCTCAAGACAGTGAGTGTGTCCTGCAGCATGTGGTCATGTAAGATATGTTTCTTGAATAAATGAATAGGGTTATAATGTACAACAATTGATATGGGCTAAAAAAAAACTTCTTTGGTTTCTGCTTCACACTTGAGCCTGGTGTCAGTGGCTCACACCTGTAATCCTAGGAAGAGAGGAGGCTGAGATCTGAGGCTCACGGTTCAATGCCACCCAGGGCACAAAAATCTGTGAGACTCATCTCCAATTAACCACCAGAAAACCGGAAGTGGCCCCAATGGTAGAGTGCTAGCCTTGAGCTGAAGAGCTCAGGCCCAGAGTTCAAGCAAAAAAAAAAAAAGAAAGAAAAGAAAAGATAAATCAGCTGAGACATTGAATTAAAAAATAATTCTGCTTTTTATTACAGATTATGTCCAGCTGCCTGCTAGATGGGTTAGAATCTATTTTCGTACTGGAGTGAGCAAATGGGTTCCTAAGGAGTCGTGCATTTTTTATTTTTTATCCTCATTAAAAACCTGACATTTAAATTTAAATGAATTTATTAATGAAGCTATGGTATTCTTGGCTCTCAAAATGAATGAGTATTGTCATCACAGTTCTTTTCCTTCCTTATGTCTCTTCCTCTCTTTGTCCTCCAAAGTGCTTCTTAAGACTTGTTTCTTAGCCTTCCTGTTCTTACCATTTGCTTCAGAAATGTTATTCACATTTTGTCTTCAACTTTCAAGTGTGTTGACATTACTTCTGAATCCATATACCATTCTTAGTTTGACATTACTTCTGGATCCATATACCATTCTTGGTTTCTGCATTTCCAAAGTCTTATTCATTTGCACTGAATTTCCCACAAGCCTCTAGTGTGTTCTAAATTAAACTTCCTTCTCCCATAAAATGGGTAGCTCCTTGATTCTGAATCAAGATGGCTTTCTATGTTTAGTAGCCTATTGTGCTAATCCAGGATGTAGAACACACAATATGATTTATCCTGGCTATCTTTGGACAGTTCCCAGATATTTCTTCCTCGACAGTGATTAGAGTCAATTCATATATAAACATGTAGTATAACAGCCACACGAGCAGCTGTGGGCTGCTGTATAAATGATGATAAAGTATGCATTGAGCTACTAAAAGATTGTATCAGTCAGGATAGGCTAGATTGGGCTGTTGTAAAAAGTATCACAATATCTCAATGGCACAATATATGGAAATTAATTTCCTATTTTAAATCTCCAAGGAAGCTACCTTGATGACATCAACAATTGAACTTGTTTTGGGCATCTCTCTTCATTCACCATAACTAGAGCAGGGAAAGAAGAGAATTGCACACTACACCTACCACTGACATAGATTGCCTCTGACATGTTACTTATCAAATGGCAGCTACATGACCATTACCAGAGTTTATAGAAAGAATGCACACAGAAAAGAATGAGAAAGTAGGAAGTTTGGTGACTGTTACTAATGCTTTCCACAGGGACCCATTTCCTGTAAAAAGAGTAGGGAAAATATTAAACAAAACAGTTTCTATCTATTATGGGGAGGGCATGGATTTAAGAAAGGGATTCACTTATATATGGCTCCTTTGAGGAAGCATTGGTATTCTTATTGTGATATTATACAATCATGTAGAAGAACATTTGAATGTAGAAAAATTCTATCTCTCTGCCTAAATGATCTTGTTAATCTACTCGAGGCATTGAGTAGATAGATGAACAACTCTCACAGAAATGGCAGCTGGGAAAGATCCCCATCCATTATTCCTTGAGAAACACAACAACCATTAACAAGAAAAAAGTTGAGTTTTGATGGCTGTGGTATTCATCTTCTATTTGAGGAATTAATGTATGTGTGTGTATGAAGGATAAATACTTCAGCATGACCAAATTGTCTTAGATTTTCCATGTGGTTTTCTGAATTATGCCTTTAATGAATAACTTTTTTGTAATGTTGATGGGAACGTTGAAATATAGTTTGTAAGTAAAAATCAGGCCATGGAAAAAGGAAAAAATGCTGATGATATCATAAGAAAATACAATCATGATTTTCAAGTTTTTAAGGGGCAGAGATCATGTCAACATACACTTACAAAAGACAAAATATCAGTCAATACTGTGAACTCTAAAATATGATACAAATTATTTTTTTCATATATTTTTATTGTAATTAATAGAAGGGTTACATGATATTTTCCAGATAGAAAGTACATTGATTCACATACATTGATACCCTTCCACCTGTCTTGGTCCCCATTTCCCTCCCCCCTTACCCCCATTCCCTCCTCTTGTTTTCCTCCCTTCCCTATCTAATTTCAAATAACCAAATACAAATATATCCAATAAATCAGGTACCAAAGTGAGATACTGTAATAATATGAGATAACCAAGGGACAGCAAAAGAGATGAGAGATAACATAGTACCTTAAGGACAGCAATCATTCATTATATGGCTTATGTTTCTATATCCTAGAGATCCTTTCATTTAGTGTCATAATATATGGCCTTTTATATCAAGGTTTTGCTCTATTGCAAATCTCTGCTAGGAGAGCCCAAGGTTTCTACTGATTATGACAAATGAGGGGAATCATTGAGCCTAAGTTCCTTTGAGTCTGGTTTAGTTCACTTAAAATGATTTTTTTCTAAGTCTTTCCATTTCCTAACAAATGGGGCGATGTTGTTATTTCTGACAGCAGCATAGAATTCCATTGTGTACAAATACCACATCTTGTTGATCATCAACTGGGGAACACCTAGGTTGGTTCCATATCTTTGCTATGGTAAATAGTGCTGCAGTGAACATTGTTGTGCTGGTGGATTTAGTATGTCCTTGTTTCTGGATAATTGGGTAAATGCCTAGTAGTGGAATTGCTGGGTCATAGGGGAGCTCTATATTTACTCTTCTGAGGAACTGCCATACTGCTTTGCATAATGGTTGAATGAGTTTGCACTCCCACCAGCAGTGTAGTAGTGATCCCTCCTGGCCACATCCCCTCTAGCATTTCTTCATGTGTCTATAGGCCATTTTTGTTTCTTCTTCAGAGAAGACTTTCTTTAAGTCTTTGGCCCATTCTTCAATGGGATGGTTGTTACTTTGGAGATTAGTTTTGGAGTGATTCAATTTTTTGAGCTGTTGATATAATTTAGATATGAGGACTGTGTCCATTGTGGGGTTGGTGAAGATCTTCTCCCATTCTGTAGGCTTCCTAATTAATTTACTAGCTATGTCCTTTGCCATACCAAAGCTCTGCAGTTTAATGCAGTCCCACTTATCCAGCCTTTCTCTGATTTGTTGTGTTCCTTGGTCCTTATTGAGAAAGTTTTGACCTGTGCCAAAGAGGTCTAGTGTATCTCCTATTCCTTCTTGTAAAGTTTTCAGTGTGTTGGCTTTTACCTCGAGGTCTTTGATCCATTTGGAGTTAATTCTAGTGCAGGGTAACAAAGAGGGATCCAACTTTAGTTTTCTGCAGGTGCTTAACCAGTTCTGCCAGCACCACTTGTTGAAGAGGCTGTCTTTCTTCCATTCTATTTTTTTTTTGGCTCCCTTGTCAAAGATTAGGTGGCCATAGGTCTGTGGTTTAATATCTGGGTCCTCAGTTCTATTCCATTTGTCTTCAGGCCTGTTCTTGTGCCAGTACCAAGCTGTTTTGGTCACTATAGCTCTGTAATACAGTCTAAAGTTTGGTATTGAAATTCCTCCTGTACTGTTCTTTCTGCTGAGGATTGTTTTTGCTGTAAGGGGTTTTTTATTATTCCATATGAAATTTTGGATTGCCTCTTCTATTTCTTTAAAGAATGCCATTGGGATATTGATGGGTATTGCGTTGAATTTGTAGATAGCCCTTGGCAAGATTGTCATTTTCAAGATATTGATTCTTCAAATCCAGGAGCATGGGAGGTTTTTCCATTTCCTCAGTTCTTATTTAATTTCCTTTTTCAGGATTTTAAAGTTTTCATCAAAAAGGTCTTTTACATTCTTAGTTAAGGTAATTCCTCGGTACTTTATTTTCTTTGAGGCTATTGCGAAAGGAGTTGCCTTCCTGATTGTTGCCTCATTCCTCTCACTGTTGGCGTAGAGGAAGGCAGTTGATTTTTGAGGGTTAATTTTATAGCCTGCTACCCTTCCAAAGTTTTGAATCAGCTCAAGGAGCTTGGGAGTAGAGTCTATAGAATTCTTTAAATACAGGATCATGTCATCTGCAAAGAGGGAAAGTTTTACTTCCTCTTTCCCTATTTGGATCCCCTTTATGCTTGCTTCTTGCCTTATTGCACTGGCTAGGAATTCTAATACTATGTTTAAGAGTAGTGGAGAGAGTGGGCATCCTTGTCTTGTTCCTGATTTTAGAGGGAATGGCTTTAGCTTTTCGCCATTAAGTATAACACTAGCTGTGGGTTTGTCATACAGCCTTTATTATAATGAGGAATGTTCCATGGATTCCTAGTTTCTCCAGAGCTTTTAACATAAAGGGGTGTTGGATCTTGTCAAATGCCTTTTCGGCATCTATTGAGACAATCATGTGATTTTTGTCCCTGCTCCTGTTGATGTGTTGAATTATATTAATTGATTTGCGTATGTTGAACCAGCTTTGCCTCCCTGTGATGAATCCTGTTTGATCATAGTGTATAATTTTTTTGATGAGTTGTTGTAGATGGTTGGCCAGTATTTTGTTGAGAAGTTTTGCATCGATGTTCTTCAAAGAAATAGGTCTATAGTTCTCTTTCTTTGATGAATCTCTGTCTGGTTTGGGGATGAGGGTTATACTGGCTTCATAGAATGAGTTTGGTAAAGAACCTTCATTTTCAATTTCATTGAAGAGCTTGAGGAGTATTGGTGTGAGCTCTGCTTTGAAAACCTTATAGAATCCAGCTGTGAATCCATCCGGCTCTGGGCTTTTCTTCGGTGGAAGGTCTCTTATTGCCATTTCTATTTCAGTGCTTGCAATAGGCCTGTTTAGTTGGGTTAGTTCTTCTTGGTTCAGTGTGGGTATGTTAATATTGGCTAGGAATTAGTCCATTTTTTCTAGATTCTCAAATTTGTTGGCATAAAGGTTTGAGAAGTATTCCCTCATGATACTCTGGATCTTGGTAATTTCTGTCGTGATATTACCATTTTCCTCTGTGATTTTGTTGATTTCGGTATGCTCCCTTCTTTTTTTGGTAAGATTTGCTAAGGGTTTGTCAATTTTGTTAATTCTTTCAAAGAACCAACTCCTTGTTTTGTTGATTCTCTCTATAGTTTTTTTGGATTCCAATTCATTTAATTCTGCTTTGATTTTAATAATTTGCTTCCTTCTAGTGGGATTAAGGTGGGTTTGTTGCTCTTTTTCCAGGAGCTTAAGGTGACACATTAAATTGTTGGTTTGCCAAAAGCCATATAATGAATGATTGTTGTCCTTAATGTACTATGTTGTCTCTCATCTCCTTTGCTGTCCCTTGGTTATCTCATATTGGTATAGTATCTCACTTTGTTATCTGATATATTGAATTTATTTGTATTTGGATATTTGAAATTTGATAGGGAAGGGGGGAAAACCAAGACGGGTGGGGGGTGTGGGGGGGAGGGAAATGGGTACCAAGACATGTGAAAGGGTATCAATGTATGTGAATTAATGCACCTTCTATCTGGCAAATATCATGTAACTCTTTTCCTAATTACAATAAAAAATAAATAAAAAAAAGAAAAGAAAAAAATAAATTGTTGGTTTGCAATTTTTCCAATTTGTTATTTTAGGCACTCAGAGCTATAAATTTTCCTCTACGTACTGCCTTTGCCGTGTCCCAAAGGAGCTGGTTGATACAAATTATTATAAATTTTTTCCAGATTTGAACTCAGGCCTGCAGCTTTCTCCTTTCATGGCTGGCATTGTCAACATTTGAACCACGCTTTTGTTTTCAGCCCTTATTTTGCTCCAGGTTATTTGGGATGAGTCATAGGTTTGTAGGCCTGGGCTGGTTTTGAACCAAGATTCTCAGATCTTAGCCAAGTGATTCATCTCTAGGATTATAGGTGTTAGTCACTGATGTCCAGTTTGAATCATTTTTCTGATCTCAATAATTTCATGTTGTTTCTGCCAAAATGCAATGGTGGCATTTCCTTATAAATTCTTTTGTATAATGGTACCATTTTCCTAAAGCTAGTATTCAGAGAGCTTTTCATAAATATCTCACATAAGGGATGAAACAGGAAAGGTAGAACCTTATTAGTCAGTGTTGCAAACTATTA
This sequence comes from Megascapheus bottae, assembly GCF_031878675.1. NCBI lineage: Eukaryota > Metazoa > Chordata > Mammalia > Rodentia > Geomyidae > Megascapheus > Megascapheus bottae. The sequence continues at coordinate 27,873,862 of NC_143527.1, forward strand.
GCTGAAACCTGGATCTTAAAACAAGAAAGAAAAAAAAAGACATAAATATATGAAGGAGACTCTGGGGGAACCAGTGGGAGATGGATGGGGAAGGAAGGAGGGGAAAGTACAGTGTGCAGACCTGAAAAGGACATAATGAAACCTATTAAAATATTTTCAAGACAGATTAAAAAAAGGTTGTAGAGGACTCAAAGGAACATAGGCTCAATGGTTTCCCTCATTTGTCATAATCAGTTGAATCCTTGGCCTCTCCTAGCAGAGACTTGCAATAGAGGAAAACCTAGATACATAAGGCCATATAGTAGGACGCTAAATGAAAGGACCTCCAGGATATAGAAACAAAAGCCATATAATGAGTGATTGTTGTCCTTAGTGTACTATGTTATCTCTCATCTCTTTTGTTGTTCCTTGGTTATCTCATATTGTTACAATATCTCACTTTGTTACCTGATATATTGGATATATTTGTATTTGGTTATTTGAAATTGGATAGGGAAGGGGGGAAAACAAGATGAGGGGTGGGGGTGGGGGGGAGGGAAATGGGGACCAAGACATGAGAAAGGGTATCAATGTATGTGAATTAATGCACCTTCTATCTGGCAAATATAATGTAACCCTTCTATTCATTACAATAAAAATATATGAAAAAAGTTTGTAGAGAATGGGAATGAGAGTACTAGGATGGATGAATATAATCAAAATATGCACGTGAAGAAATATCACAATGAAACCACTCACTTTGTATAATTAATATAATATAATAATATAATAAAAAGAATTCTTAAAATTTGTTTTCCTTTTATCTGATTTTTATCTCAAGCCCTTGCTAAGTTGCAATGCTGCTCTAGGTATAAGTCATATTACAAGAGATATGGTCCAATGAACCACTTATAAATATGTTGGTAGTACCATGGCTGAGATGGAAGTGTTCATTACCAAGATATGATAGTGTTTATTAAGATGGATAGCCAGGATCTCCTCACATGACAGCTACAGGGATCCCTGCCTACTGATAACTCTAGCATCTATTTTCAGAGTAGTACATAAAGATGTAAACATATTTCCACTTTTAAAGCATTTGTGAAAGCATCATTTTATAGGTAAAGTTCATTTTAAGTAACTCACCCAAGATTTGCTTTCTATGTGAAACCATTAGCAAAAATTGCTTCTTTCCTAAGGTAACATGAATTGGAAACTGAGATAAGCTTATCATGGAATATATTTTGATGAGTACATCATAGGCTTGTTTAATGCACATTAAAAGAAACAAAATGGGGGCCGGGAGTTTGGCCTAGTGGTTAAAGTGCTTGCCTAGCATGCATGAAGACCGGGGTTCGATTCCTCGGTACCACATACATAGAAAAAAGCCAGAAGTGGTGCTGAGGCTCAAGTGGTAGAGCTCTAGCCTTGAGAAAATCCAAGGACAGTGCTCAGGCCCTGAGCTCAAGCCCAGTACTGGCAAAAAAATAAGTAAATAAAAATAAAAGAAACAAAATGGTATCAGATACCTATTTTACAGAAGCTTTCTGTTCTCAATCTGCTGCTCTTTCCATAGCAGCTAGTTTTACAAAAACCCCTAGCCAAACATTTTAACATTCGTAATTGGAGAAAAAAAAGATTAAGAATATTGAGTGCCTTGGCTAATTGTAATGGTGATGGATCATTGATGAATAGATAATCCTAGAATTTTAATTGGACACCTAGGTCAGGTTTACCCACTGTGTAACCTCCTTAAAGTGTGTTATATTCATAATTTGACATGCTGAATCAAAACTCCTTTGTCCAGCCACTTAAAAGCAATCATAAAAGAAGGTGTTGATAAGAAGTACAAATGTGTTATCTGGCTTTCCATGCTCACCATTTGTTATTCCTTAGGTACTTACTAGGTTGCAGTCTATTGTAAAACAATCATTTCTTCCACATTACTTTGCCTTTTCCCACCTAAAACCTTTTAGTTCAAGCCAACCATGTATTGTCTTTTATAAACTATAAAAAACAGTTTTCTGATATTGCTCCACACAGGTGCATCAGGTAAGTTCATGGCATGGTGCCCACAGAAATGCTCTAAAGTTACAGAACAACCTGTCATGGCAAGTCCTCTGCCAAGTGAAGACCATGGCTTTCATGCCAAGCCATTTCCCCAGTTCCTTACTATTGCGTCATGGTATAGTAAGAAATGGATATTTGATGTTTACTCTTAATTCCCGGCCCAGAGCTCCACAAAACACTAGTGGCATTCTGAGTGATCAGGATTAACAGGGCAACCTTATTCTTTTCTTTTCTTTTCTTTTTTTTTCCCGCCAGTCCTGGGCTTGGGCTCAGGGCCTGAGCACTGTCCCTGTATTTTTCTCAAGGCTGGGGCTCTACCACTTGAGCCACAGCACCACTTCTGGCTTTTTGCTACGTATGTGGTACCGAGGAATCGAACCCCGGTCCTCGTGCATGCTAAGCAAGCACTCTACCACTAGGCCAAACTCCGAGCCCAGCCTTGTTCTGAACCTGGGGTGGCACCAGGAGCATGGCTCACTCAGACAGGGGTGGGGACCTCCAAACCCTTTCCTTCTCTTCAGCCTTCCCCTTTGCATTCCTCCCATCTGGTTTTTCATCCGGATCTTCGACAATAGCCTTTGAAATGAATTTATCAATATAAGTAGGCGGTTCCTCTAAATTTCTTTAGAGACAGAATCTAACTCACTGTGTGAATCTCACATTCACAATTTGTTCAGATGTTTTGGAGGCCTGGAGTGTTCCAGAGGGGGACTGCTCGCTTATTGGACAGTTGAGGGTCTGGAGACAGCCTCTCAGAATGGAGTTACAGTGCAGGATACACAGTTGGTGTCTGATTGATGTTTAGGCATCCCTTCCATCATCACATAATGGTGACTGGAAGCAAGCATTCATGGTGTAAGAGAAAAAGAAGAGTTTGTTTTTCTTGTGTAATCGTCCTATACTTTTTGGGGTCACCAGACATCTAATTTATCAGTGAACTTTTAAAGTTTAGTACAATTCTGTTCTTTACCATTTCTTTCTTTTCTTAATTTATTTTTTTATTGCAATGTATAGAGGGGTTACAGTTACATTCACCAGATAATAGGTGCATTACTTCTCACACATGGATACCCCTTCTCATGTTTTGGTCCCCATTTCCCTCCCCCATCTCACCATTTATTTAGAGTATGGTTTGTTCTCAAATAATGGCACACAATTATTTATTTAAATTTTGGAATTTCTTACATTGTAATTTTGAAACATGGTGTTATTTAATACCTCAAGCACGTATGCTCTGTTTCCTTATTAAAATTGGAATTTATTTCAGTTGCAGAATCTCTGCACTACAACATACAGTCCAGGAAGATACTGATTTTTGTATTTTTGATCTTTCATTCAGAGCTCTCTTTGAACATGCAAGGTAATAAGGGATGGCTTTTTTTTTTTTTGCCAGTCCTGGGCCTTGAACTCAGGGCCTGCGCACTGTCCTTGGGCTTTCTCAAGGCTAGAGCTCTACCACTTGAGCCTCAGCACCATTTCTGGCTTTTTTCTATGTATGTGTGGTACAGAAGAATCAAACCCGGGTCTTTGTGCATGCTGTTCAAGCACTCTACCAAGCCAAACTCCCAGTCTTAGGGATGGTTTTTAAATGAGCAGATGAAACCATAAAGAAAGAAACACAGGAGATTGACAAATTGTGTCTTGATTTAACTGATTTATTTCTGTACCCCTTTTAATTAATTTTTGACACATTGCATTAAATCTTTGTAACATAGCTACTTTGTTTATTAAAACATCAGTTTAGTTATAAGGTTATTATAAGACAACAATTTTCACATTTCTAAGCCCCTTTTCAATTTTTCTTTTAAAGATCACACACACATATCGAATGAGTCTCCCCCAATGTTGAGCCAGAAAGGTTAAGATGAATCCTAAAAATTGTTAATTTTTTTTCTTTAGAACATGGCAAATAAATCAAATAAACAGGAAAAGTATAGCATGAATGACAAAACAGTTTCATTAAGACAATGACCAGAGAAATATGTACCATCAGGTCTACTTCAAGGCGCTGCTACAACGTAGAGTTAATCCGACAGCATTTAACTATATCTACTAATTTGTTCTTGCCATTACTAGCAACCTTTCACAAAATGTTTTTCCTCATCTGAACTATGAGGCAATTAGCAAAGATGCCACTTCACTGTCTCAAGAGATCCAGCTGCTGGGAGCGGTGGGCTGGCTCCAGGGACTTGCACTAGGACCTCTGCAAATGAGGATAATGGATGGAAAATAAAAACGGCAGTGGTGGGTCCTAGAATTCCCAAGTCAATTTGCTTTGAAGAAACTGCTACGGTTTGCTACACTACCCTGTGCTCCTTTGTGTTCCCAGTGTCCATTACTCATGAGTGGATCAGTAGTTTTGTTTCCTAATTGGAAGTACACATGAGTGATGTAGACTGCGAAGCTGAGATTCCCTGAAGGTCCATTTGTCTTTCTGTGCTGATCTTTCTTTCTTATGAGCATTTTATAGGATTTTAAAGATAGACACATTACTATGTGGTCCAGGAGAAGGAACAGAGATCCACAGCCACCACTAGACCTTCATAATGGGAACAGACCATGATTTAGGAGTAGTTTTAATGCTAGGTCAGACTGGCATAAAGATAAAGGATAAAGGCCAAGGAGGCAATGTGCCCTTTATTCATAATCATCTCTGGATTGCATAAAGTGGAGCCAAGAACAGCACCTGTGGCCCTGACCTCTGGAGACTTCAGATTCTAGAGGCAGTGCTTAAGTGTTGTTTTAAATCAAGAATAAGTGCTGTGTATTTAAGGAATAAAGAACAAAAATCATTTATCAGCCCAGAAATACTCAAATGGTTAAACAGATTGTACTTGTGACTGCCCCTAAAAATCATGCTAAAAATATTTAATGACATGAAAAAATGATCATTTTAGTGTATCACTATTATATAATGAGTATAATACATAAACATAATGTAATAGTGTTAAGTATATATAATGTACTCAAAGACTTTGGATATTGTATAGGACACCATCTGAGTGAAGTAAGATTCAGTCTGGCACTGGTGTGGCTCATGCCTGTATTCCTACTCAGGAGGCAGAGGTCTGAAGGATTGTGGTTCAAGCCAGGTTGGGAAGTAGAAAAGTCTGTGAGACTCCATTTCCAAAGTAATCAGCTGAAAGCTGGGCTGGAGACATGGTTCAAGTGATAGAGAACCTGCCTAGTGAGCACAAGGTTCTGAGTTTTTACCCTACCATCACCAAAATGAAAAAGGAAGGCAATTTAGAGGAAGGGTCCAGGAACTAGATATTGCCCTCCGAAACACTCCCCGACCCCCAGTGACCAACTTCCTACAGGTAGGCCCCACCTACTACACTTTCCAAACCTTGTAAAATAGCACTATTAGCTGGGCACTAAATCATCAGCATGCGAGCCTATTGAAGATACTTTATATTCCAACAATTACAAAAAGGATTTCTCTGACTCTGTCTCTGTCTCTGTCTCTTTCGCTCTGTTGATACTGGTATTTTAGACTCAGGCCATTCTCCATTCTCTCTCTCTCTCTCTCTCTCTCTCTCTCTCTCTCTCTCTCTCTCTCTCTGTCTCTGTCTCTTTCTGTCTCTCTCTCTGTCTCTCTGTCTCTCTCCTCTCTCTTCTCTCTCTCTCCTCTCTCTTCTCTCTCTCTCCTCTCTCTTCTCTCTCTCTCCTCTCTCATCTCTCTCTCTCTGTGTCTCTCTCTGTGTGTGTCTCTCTGTGTCTCTCTCTCTCTCTGCCTCCCTCCCTCCCTGCTCTCTCTCTCTCTCTCTCTCTCTCTCTCTCTCTCTCTCTCTCTCTCTCTCTCTCTCTCTCTCTCTCTCTCTCCCTCCCTCCCTCCCAGTCCTGGGGCCTGAAATCAGGGCCTGGGAACTGTTCCTGAGCTTCTTTTGCTCAAGGCTAGTGCTCTGGCACTTGAGCCAAGTGCCTCTTCTGGCTTTTTCTGTGTATGTGGTCATGAGGAATTGAATCCAGGGCTTCATGCATACCAGACAAGCACTTTACCACTCGGCCACATCCCAGCCCCAGGCCATTCTCTTTTATACTACTTCTATTTTTTATATTCTTTAAAAGCTTTTGTATCTACACACACATTGTGAAGGAGTGGGAAAGAGAAGTAAGGTGAGAAAGGTGATGGATGGAAAGGGAGGGAGAGAGATTTAAAACAATTGGTTCCTGTGATTTTTAAAAAAGAATTTCATGATATTTTATTACTTTAAGGTCTTTTGACCTTAAATCAAATGTGAAAAAAAAACAAAACTCCTTCAGACATGTTTTTCTATTACTTAGTTTGATTCCCAGAACATTGTACAGGCTTTTATGATGTCTTTAGCATTCAAGAGATCTCCTTGTTGTCATAGATATTGCAGGAGGCCATACTGTAACAGAATGGAAAGAAAGGGCTGACAAATGAAGTTTTTATTGCATGAAGTTATGGTCTGTGTCATTCACAACAATTGAATACAATTTTAGAGTTTTTGAACTCTAGTTCAAGGTTATGATCACTGCTTCAGGACTGCGTTTCTGCTCACAAATATATTCTTGCTTCTAAAATGGTCATTGGAAAAGAACTGAGTCTATTGTGAGTCATTAATTTTACAAGGATCTATTTATTTTGTGCTAACTCAAACTCTATTGTGGGCAGTTTAACAATGGAGTAACTAAAAAACTAAAGTCTTAAGTATCATTTATAATTCATTGGACTAATTTGAATGTTAAAATTATCTAGAATGTAATTTTTGATCTTTTGGTTTACTATGTCTATATTTTTTAACATTATGACAAAAATTATATGAGCAGTAACAATGGATGAAAAATGATTCTTACAATTTTATTGGCAATGTTATGCTGATAGAAGCAAGCGGTACCTTCAGTAAAATGATGAGTGTCAAAATCTGTCATAGTTTATTTTTTGTTCCTTGAGTAGCAGAATCACATGTCAATATAGAAATACATGTTAATATTGAAGTAGATTATGTTATCTCTTGAAGAAAATATTAATACCAAGTTTTTCCCTTCATTGGATAATGGTGCTATTTTTCTGAGAGCAATGGTAAATGTTTTTTTTTCATTCATTCAAGAAGCACCTATTAAATGTTGCTCCCTCATTATGATAACACTATTTTCTGTATATTGTAGCAGATAGGTTATATATTATTATTCTTTATATATCTAAAGTTTACATATCTGAAGTTGTTCATTTTGTTTTTGAACTCAAGAACCAGGAAAGCTTCTTATTTGGTTGCCACTGTACTGTTAACACCTAGATCAATGTTTTGTATAGAATCTACTCAGTGAGAGGCCAGGAGTTTGGCCTAGTGGTAGAGTGCTTGCATGTGCTAAGTCCTGGGTTCAATTCCTTGTGACCACATACATAGAAAAATCCAGAAATCGTGCTGTGGCTCAAGTGGTAGAGCTCTAGCCTTGAGAAAGCCCAAGTTCAATGCCCAGGCCTTGAGTTCAAGCCCTAGAACTGGAAAAAAAGAATTTACTTAGTGAATGTGTGTGTGTATGTGTGTGTGTGTGTACTGGTCTTGGGGCTTGAACTCAGGGCTTAGGTCCTGTCTCTTGAATTTTTTCAAAGGCTAGTGCCTTTGGAGCACAGCTCCATTGTGTGTATGTGTGTGTGTGTGTGTGTGTGTGTGTGTGTGTGTGTGTGTGTGTGTGTGTGTGTGTAAGCGTCTAGGTCTTCCCTGGAAGGGCTGGCTTCAAGCCACAACTCTCAGATCTTACCCTTCTGAGAAACTAGGATTACAGACATGAGTCACCAATGCCCAGAGACTCTGTAAATATTCTGAGATAGCTATAAACCATGGGAAACACAGAGAGAAATACTTCCTGATATCCCAGGGTCCCACCTAAGCCTGGCCTTCCTTCTAGTCATCTCCAGGGAAACATAGGACGTTCCTTGTGGAAATAGCTACTGTTGGATGTTTTAATTCCCTCAAGTTCCAGAAGGGGGCACCCTAGCCAATATCCTTTGGAACAGAATTGTCCAGTTGAACCAGGACAAATCAGAGATTATAGTGTTGATTTAGTGAGTTTTGGAGGTGTTTTTACTTTCCCTTTTTAATGAAAGAAGTTTTAAGTCATAAATTGACATGTTAAAGCCCCTTCGTGCCAGCTTCTCTCTCTCTCTCTCTCTCTCTCTCTCTCTCTCTCTCTCTCTCTCTCTCTCTCTCTCTCTCTCTCTCTCTCTCAGCTAGTGCTTTACCACTTGAGCCACAACTCCACTTCCTACTTTTCTTTGGAAGGAGGGTTAGTTAACTGGGGATAAGAGTTTCACAGACTTTCCTGCTAGGGCTAGCTCTGCACCCTCCTCCAATCTCAGTTTCTTGTCTATCTAGAATTACAGATGTGTGACCCCATTGGTCACCTGATTAGACACTGGAGACTAATTTTTTCATCTAATCTTGGGGCTTGAACTCAGGGCCTAGGCACTGTTTTGGGGCTTTCTCAAGGTTGGAGCTCTACTACTTGAGTCACAGCACCCCTTCTGGCTTATTCTGTGTGTGTGGTACCAAGGAATTGAACCCAGGACTTCATGGATTCTAGGCAAGCACTCTACCACTAGGCCATACTTTGGGCCCCTGGAGACTAATGTTGAAATGAATCATTAATAAATTTTAAAGATGAGACTATTTAGAGAAAAGGCATAGCACGAGAACAAATGAGGAAAAATTTCAGTATGGGAGCAAAACACAGGGCCCAGTTTTAAATATGAATTGTGTCACTGAAGGTCAAGGACCTAGAGAAGGATGACTGGAAAGACGCAGGTGGGTAATAGGTAAGTTTCATTTCCTGGGTTTCTTGCTGGAACCAGATTTTTTCCCTCAGACCTCACTAGCCGGTGGCTGCAGATGGGGTTATGCTTAGAGTAATAAACTGCCATGCTCAGCGAAGTCTGCTGGTAATCCTAGTCACTGAAGAGGCATAGGTGGGATTGTGATCTAGGTTGAGTGGGATACAGGATTCCATTTGAAAAATAACTAGTGATGTAAAAGGGATGGAGGCACGTGGCTCAATGCTGGAGTGCTTGCCTAGCCAGGGTAAAGTCCTGAATTCAAACCCAGGGGGGAGGGGCCACTTTTAAACACACTTCCTTTTCCAATACATGCAACTCCCCAGATTGCTTGATCTGACAAGGCAGAAGCAGGTGAGAATAGGAACATTATTCCTCTATCGTATAAGCATATATTCTCATCAATTCACTCCGTGATTATTGGAGTCTATCTTTACAAATTTGACTACTTGTTTAAATGTATTTGCAAACCCTTAAATCAATAACTTTGTCGTGTTCATGGCCCTCTGTGGACATATGCAATGTGGCTGAGACTTTCTTGCACAACTTGCATGTTTCTAGGGAAACTCCTAAGGCAGAGATTTGTTTCCCTATTTCAGCTCTCATGCTGTGAGAAAGTGTCCTTTTTGTGCCTATTTACAAGTTACAATTTCTTTTTCTATCTTCCTGGTTTTTGTTAGTAAGTTTGCTGGTTGAAAAAACTGCGTCCACCCTGGGTGAAATGTTGAAATGTTTACCATTGCAAAACACAGGAAAGCTGAGAAGAGCCTGCTAGATAAACTCCATCCAGGCAGGCGTCTCATGCTGAAGGATGTGAGCTGTAGGGCATATTAACCAAGGTGTCTTTCAATAAAGATACAAACATAATACAAGGTTATATATTGATTGTTTGAGGGGAACCTAGCGATCAGGCACTCACAGGAACCTAATCCTGCATTTCAGCTTTGAAAAACAGTTCTGCAATTCAACCCTCATGGTGATTTTATGAAATATGACTATTGTGACCGATGAAGAGATGGGAAGAATGTAATTTAAACATGTTGATGGCTTCTACTTGCACCAAAGTTAGTAAGCATGTTTCAGACTTACTCATTGTACTCTAGCCTGTGTTATAGCATGTCTACAACCTCTGGTCTACAGGATCACATCTGTGGAGAATACCAAATGGTTGTGAGTAATCAAGATTGTGTTAATATTACTACAAAGTAGAATGACAAGACCTAAGTTAATTGCAACATAGAAAGGTTATTGAATTTAGCTGTTCACCAATGGCACTATTGATTATGCTTCTCAGGTCAGTGTTGTGATGGAGTTTTGAAATCAATACATCTATATGCATTGGATTTTAAACCATGTATTATGTTAATGGAGGTGATGGTAAGCCATGTGGGATTATGATTTGATGAATTATGCATACAAATAATGATTGAACTTCATTTACATCTATCTGGATTTTCTATAACCTCTGGTTGGTAACATTTCTACAGATTTTGGAGAATTATGATTTTGATCTATTTGAATAAATATTATATGACAGGCATTAAGTCATGTAATGACAAGATGATAATTTTGGCAGACATAAAGGAAGAATTACTTTTGTCAGTTAAGATGCTGTTTAGAAGTTGTAGGGTTATAGTTTCTTATCACTGTGTCAGTGATCAGATCTTTAAAATGGAAAAAAATAGAGCTCTGGAGAAAAATGGCTTTTAATTTTTTTAAAATGGAAAAACAAAGAGTTAAATATCATCACCACCTTTACCATCAATATAACAAGTCTTTTAATCTGAAATAAAAATTTACAGAACAACAATAAGTCATGGTAATATGGAGGAAATAATGTAAACTACATATTTCTTCCTTGTAAAAATATTTCTAGGGCAAAATCAAAGACTTTCTGGTGGGATGCTAGGAGGAGGAACTCTTATAGAAATGAAAGGTAGTTGAAATGTTCCATAGTTTAAATCACAGTGTAAGACATGTGGAAGGCTTGTTTTCTTCAACAATCAAAGGACTGGCTCATCTTGATTACTATTGCATCAGTAATTCCTCAGAGGATAAGATAAATTTATCTTCATTTAAAATAATGGAATCAGAACCTCACTAGCAGATTTCTTGGCCCCCTAGCAACAATGGAGAAAAGCTGTATTGGCTTCATCTAAAAATTCCATTCATCTAAAAATATTTATTCGTTCAATATCTATTGTCAGCAGCAATCTGTTAGAGTACATGCTACTTTCAATTTAGCATATATTAATTGCACAAAGTAGCTTTACTATGACATTTCTATATGTACATATAATGTACTTGGATGAGCTTTACTACCTTTAATACTCTTTCTTCTTTTTATTTACTTTTTTTCAGTCTAATGAACAGTATGAATCTAAATTATATTCAAAGATATAAACAGCAACTGCATTTTTCCCAAGTCCCTTAAGAAAACACACACACACAGAACTATAAAATTAATGATTGTGATGAATTGTGACAACACATTGCCAATCAAGTGCTGAGAAACTGCTAAAAATGTCCTAATATTCATGCATTTAAATAGAACCACATGATTCATTATCATTAAAGCATTGTAGAATTTATACAGAGGACTTCCAGGTTAAGGAACTTATTAATAAATGCGTAATTCTCTGGTTTTCCTTCCTATTGAGGTGGCCAGAGAGCTATGTGTTCTAGATTGCTTGCCAGCGTAGTTGAATGAGGAATTAGACTTGGTGCTCAAGGCATCTCTTTGAAGAAGCTACCCACGGAGCTGTGCTCTCATTCTTGGCTTGCCATGTGTCAATCCACTGGAGATCATGGTGGATCTTAGATCTCTAACATCTAATATGTCATTGCCAATTGCCAACAGAGACCCTGGTTTGTTAACGGTGTTTTAGAAGTATTGGGGATTGATTTTGCTACTTTGATTCTATAGTTTATAAGCCAAATATTGGGTGGCGTAAACTAAACCAGTTTTATCCTTTTGTTAATTACAAGCTATTAAAAATTTTTATTGTTGGGATAATGTATAGAGGGGTTACAGTTACATTCGCCAGGCAGTAGGTGCATTACTTCTCATACATTGATACCCCTTCTCATGTTTAATTACAAACTTCTTATTTGTGATCCAAGATTGTAGTTGGACGGAGAGAGCATGTAAGATGTGAATGGGCTAGGGGATTATTTTCATGCTTTACCTTGATATTGCTGGAGTTTATATAAATGGGACCTTTGGAATTTGAAGTGAAGGTATAGTGACAAGTTATTTTAGACCATCACCCTGAGACAGCTGTAGTGTCTTTTATTAGTTAGATGATGATGGCAGTGATGCTGACACTAATAACGTAACTTACCACAACCAGTTACTAGCCTAAACCCTGCCTATTTAATTACTTAATTCATATCTATTTAATTACTTAGACATCTTAATACATACCTATTTAATTATTTAATTCATAATTAGTACCTTGGTTAGCAGCCTAGCACTTGATCTGTGCCTTCAGCCCAGCTTTTTGCTAATTATGATGGAGATGAATTCTTATTTGCCTGGCCTGATTTCAAGTCTTGATCCTTCAGGTTTCAGCCTTCTAAGTAGCAAGGAATTCAGGTATGAGTCCATCAGCACATAGTTTCAAAACAAATTACAATCAGGTATATACTTTGGCCTGGATAATCAGATGTGATCCAGGGAATGAAAGTGAAACAGGACCATTAGAAGGATTTATCTGCAAAGAGCATTTTCCTTTGAGTCTGGAAAGTGAGATTTCTGGCACTTGGGGGCATGGGAGGAAATGGCCTTGGGCTCTCAGCCAGACTCAACCACTTGATGGAAACTGCTCTGCAGGGAACACTAACTGACCTCTTAATCACTCAACAGTGCAACCGCAGAAGCTTCACTTCTAGTAGCAAGGCAAAAGTACTCATGGACTTCTCTAGATTAGCAGTGTGCATGTTTCTGTTTACTCTTTCACAAGAGAGGAACCAATCATGCCATTGAAAATTTTTTTGGGGGGGTAGTTAAAACATCCCCATAAATGACTCAGAACTTGGATTTGCTCTTGCCTCTAGCAGTGTGTTCTAGTACCCGTTCTTCTACAGCCTTGCATCAGGATGGCAAGTAACTGGTCATATTTTCTGCCATCTTTTCTTGTTTGGCTATGCCTCAGGAAGGGTTCTTGAGAATACTGGGAAATAATTACCCCAGTTCTTGCTTGCTGAAAGGCATTTATTTACAGGTGTAGCTAGCTGCCAAAGCGTAGCTTGCACGGAAATAGTGTTTTGGAGTTCTACACGCATTCCTTAAGTTGTTTGAAAGTGTTTGTTTGCTATTGCCTTGTTTGTGTGTTGCTGAGAAGTTTTGCTGATGTATTTTCCTTATATGGAGGATATTTAGCAATGAATTGTCTTGGTTTTTGTTAATCTTGGAATGTTTTTACCTTAACTTAAAAAAAATATTTTTCTTTATGCCAATCCTGGGATTTGAACTCAAGGCCAGGGCACTGTCTCTGAGCATTTTTACTCAAGGTTATACGCGACCATTTGAATCTTGATCCATGGTTCTGCTTCTGTTTTTTTGGTGGTTAATTAGAAATAAGAGTCTCATGGACTTTCCTGCCTGAGCCGGCTTCAAACCCACAGTCCTCAAATCTCAGTCTCCTGATTAGCTGTCATTGTTACCTGGCCACATTTTCATTTTTACAGCATAGGTTTCCTACCTACTAGATTCTTGGTTGACAATGTATTTCATTATTCTAGATATTTTATCCTATCCCATTGTCTATAGCTTCCATCTCTTCTGATAAGTCAGCTATTAACTTCATTGAGTTTCCTTGTAGGAGACAAATTATTTTTTCTCTATCAGCTTTCAAGAATTTTCTCCTTGCATATATCTCTCAACAATGATGAGTAAGTATGGATTTCTTTGCATTTTTAGCATTAGGGTATACTTAGTCACATTCATTTTGTAGTTTAATTTACTTCTTTACTTCATCTTTATTCTTTTGTGTTCTTTAATTTCTTTGTAGATAATTTTTATTAAGCTTTCTCTTGAATCTAATTTTGAGTACTTTATAATTTCACCTTATTTCTGATATAATTTTGTAAACTTTCTTTTCTTCAACTCATTTATACGCATTTCCATTTCTCAGATTTTTTGTTTGTGACTCATATTTACAAATGTTGGTGCTACAATATTTAATTCAGTTTGCAGTGTTGAGTCACAATTTTTTTCAGCTTTGTGGTTGACTTGTGTGTGTGGGGTTATCAACTAAAAATTCATCCTAACTCGTATTTTCTGAAAGTTTATCGTTGCCTTAGATGGGTATCACCCACTAATTCTATTCCTGCTACTTTAATAATTCTTTGTGTTGTCTATAGGGAACTGAATAGGATGTTGTGGACATGTCAGGTGTTTGTGTGGTAATGTGATCCCCCCCTTTTTAATTTAGCTCAACTTAGTGAAGATTTAAATGCTTTTCTTTTCTTTCCTTTGGCCTTCCCTCTTACATTTCCAAGGTTAAAGATCCTTTTCTGTACGTCTTCCTCAAGCATTGTGGCTATTGTGATTTGGGCAGAGCAAAACTAAAATGCCCATCTAACAATTGGATATCAACAATGTATGTAACAGTTTGTTCCAGATGGCTTTCTCTTTTTGCCAGCTTTCTGTGCAAATCAACAGCTTGTCTGGGCGAATGCCTAAATATCCTTTGGAGGTCAAAGTTCTCACAAAACAACACACTCTTGTGTTTTTCTCTAAGAAGAGAATCTTTGTTGCAAGAACCATTTATACATAAAATTAGTCTTAAAAAACCCTCATTCTATCAAAACTATTAGATCTCATTATTCAGGGACTGATACCCTATTTTTGGATAACAATTAAGACTTTATTTTTTATGTGGCTTTTAGTTTGTTCCATTTTGGTTAGTATACCTTCAAATATTTTCTTTTTAATAATCATTCTTCAGTAGTTTGCCATCTTGTTTTTATTCTAAAAATACTTCTGCATTAGTTATTCTTGCTCCATTTTTTTTGAAGTTTGTATTTCTGTCCTGTCTAGGACAGAAACTTAGGAATCTGTTGTGGTCTCAAACCTGATCTCCAAAATGGAAAACAAAACCAAACAAAAAACAAAAAAAGCCCTCCAGTTTTCTTTTAGACTTAGAACAGTTCTCAGGATGTATTTTTTTTATGGTGTATTTGATGACTTGGGGAGCTTGCCACAGCACCAAGGATGGAAATGGATGAACACACAGAGCATGTCGGAGAAGCAAAGGCTGTCCTGGGGCAACAGTGAGGAATGCTCGTCCCATCCTCCATGCAGACATGTTCAGGTGTTAGGTTCTTCTCGTCCAAAGTCTTCTCTAGATATCCAGATAGCACATGTGTTGGGCAGTACACATTAGCTTGCCTGAGGGGTTGGGGAGATGAAGACGAATCTGATCCCTCGTGTGAATAAGTCTCTACTATGTTAGACAAGAGGGAGGATAATTGAGTTTGCTAGGACTGGAGGGAAAGGCCAAGCCAGAGACACAGTACAGGGAAGTTTGCTTCCAAAAGCCAGGGAAGGGTGACAATGCAGCTGTGATATGACATGGTAAGAGGTCTACATTTTGTCTTTTTCTTGGTTCTCAAGCAGAGCTCCTAAGCCCCTTGAAGACAGTGGCACCACTAATCCCTTTCCTTCTAATAATTGGTCTTTGATCTGGGTTCCTTACCTTCTCTTAATGCCATTGCAATTTCCTGTGTGATAGGAGGGCCTAACATACAGCTCCCAAGTCCTTTGCAATTTCCGAAGTGATAGAGGCATTTTTTTGTTGTTGTTGTTCTAATGAGCTGACTCCTGGGGCATTCCTAGGACAGCCTTGAGATGCAAGCTGGTTGCCAGGGAAACCAACCATGGGATGGGAAGATTGGATCGTTCAGTGCCATACCGAAAACTCCAAGAAGGAGAAAGGGACTGATCACCTGTTATGAGTGATATACCTAATTAAGACTCTGTAAAACCCCAAAGGACAAATTCAGTTGAGCTTCTTGGTACCTGAACACATATAGGTTCAAGAGAGATTGTGCATCCAGAGAGGACATGGAAGCCATCTATCCCCTCCTGCAAATTTTTCCCTATGCATATCTTCCATTGGGTGTTCATCTGTATCCTTTGTAAATCTCCTTTATAACCCACAGGTAAGTATAAGTAAAATGTTTCTGTCAGTTATAGGAGTCACTCTACCATAAACCAGGGGTCAGGTAACTAGAATTGCTGGTGTGTGGAGAGAAACCCACAAACATTTTGGTTACCAGATGTGAAATAGTCTGTGTTAAGTAATGTGTAGGATGAAGGTAGAAAGGAAAATTATTATTTTTTAATCCAGGAAGTGAAGATCAAAGTCGTGGATTGCAATTAATGTCTGGTGCCGAAGTGCTCAGATGTGAGAAATTAGCCCAAGTGGAGTCAGATGGAGACTTAAGCCATTGCTTAAGACCAAAGATCATTGCTGCCTACTTTTGATGGCTATTTAATTAGGGAACTAATTAGGACTTCATAATCTATTTCAACTTTTCTTTTTGTCCAGTGTGCATGCATATGCGTATGTGTTTGTTTAAATCTATTTCCCTGTGGGGAAATTCTTCCAGAGTTGCTGGGTGAGATGCCAGAAAGCTCTTGCTCTGTTGCACATTGGATCAGGATTTTCTCTGACATTGTTGCATTCCTTCTCTGGGCAGTGAGATCAGTTTGGATCCCTGTCAAGCAAAGCACAGGATTTGGGGAGTGTGGCCCCAGCTGGTAGCTGAACTGAAAGTCAAATTGTGATCAAAGGAATGCTTTCTGTAGCCCATGAAGCCCTGGGAAATGGTACAGAAAGCCCGAAGCCCTTTGTGACAGACAGACAGATTATAAAGCACTAGGTCAGACAGCATGAGTGATTTTGAGGATTACTGCTTTGCTAGGGGAGGTGTGTGGGGAAAGTGGGAAGAAATGCAATTAAAAGATCATCGTCATAATCAGTTTAACTCTCCTGTTTCTACAAGGCTACCAGGAGAGGTGTATTTTTTTCTTGGTTTTGTTTAACTAAAGGGGACCCCCCCACACACACAAATTCTCCACTAGGTTTTCCTAGTTCTTGCTCTGAAGTTTATTAACAGATAAGCCTTGATAGAGCAGCTCCTGGCATAAGCAGAAAGCAGACTTCAAAGACATGGTACTGATAGGTTGGGCTTTTCTAGACTGAAAGGGCTTGGGGGAAGGCAAAGGGATGAAAGGATTTAGGAAAGGAATTTCTAAGGGGAGAAAAAAAAGAAAGATAATAAGACACTACCGGGGGCAGAAGGATTTGATACAAGTGGCCAACAGGGAACCTTGGTAAATTTATTTTCTTATGTAATCTCTTTCCTCTCCTTTATTTTGAAAATAGTATTTACAATCAAGTTTACTTCAATTGTTCTAGGATTTAGGTTCTTGTAGGGGGAAAATGATGTTAGTTATATAGGATTCTGATATTACTTTATGTAATCATTGATAGTAACACAAATAAATGGGTATAATATCTATGAGAACAACTTTGGAAGACATACATGTTAACTTTCTTGGATACACTTTTCCATCTCAAGACTGTCATATAAGTAGTCGTCTCCTTTGTGAATGGTACTTTCTGCAAGAGTAGCCTATATTTTTAAATCTTTATAGTTTCCTTAGTTAAGGGCAAAGCCCATAATCTCAGAAGCAAATGTCATTGCTTAAATTCTGAGTTGCCATAAGAAATCTAGCCAATGTCCAGGTTTTCTTTCCCATTCTTTATTTTGCTTCACTAATGGGAATTGTATTCATTGTGACATTTACCTGAATGTGACCACTTGTCCCTGCTTAGATTTCAAAACACGACTGAATCTGAGGACTCCTAGCTCAGGACTCTGGAGAATTACTGCTCCCTTTTGTTCAGAAAGGAGGGAAACAATTCTGAGAGTGCTTTTTTTTTTTTAAAGGCATAAGGAAAAACTTAGCTGCTGATTAAATTTTGGTCCATACTTGACTGGGTTTATGTTGAAACTCATCTTGGCTTCAGAGCTCAAAACCAGAGCTCGGTTTGGGTTTAATTCAAATCCAGAGCTCAGCTTGGGTTTATATGGTGCAAGTAGAGTGTATGGCAGAGAGCATATATTTTACAATATCAACTTCTATTTTCTTTTTTCTATTCATGAAGAATAAATATATTTTTTCGTAAGCCTCAATACCATACCAGCATGTTCTTATTCTCCAGTTGGTTTACAAATGTCATGTTTTTTGTATCTCTTGTTCTCTGTGTGGCACACTGGACAAAGTATAAACTAGATTCACCACAAGGAAATCTAGATTTGAATTCTAATATACCACATAATTTGCATGATCTTCGCTAAATCACCTAAATTTCTCACCTAAGTTTTCTCACTTATAAACATGGAGATAACTCAGGTGGCTGAGATAGGAGGATCACAGCTAAACAAATCCAAGAGATCCTTTTCTCCAGTTAACCAGTTAAAAGCCAGAAGTAGAAGCATGGCACAAATGGCAGGGTGCCAGTGATGAGCAAAGAACAGCTTAAGACTCTGAGTATTTCCCCCACCCCAAATCTCCAGCAAACGAAACGGAGAACTAATCATACCTCGTAAGGATGGTTTGAAAATCAAACCTAACAATGATTGTTCAGATGTATTGTAAACAGCAAAATGATGGAAATGGAGCAATTTTCAGACACTAAGACCATTAGTTTCTTCCGGGATGAAACACCAGAGTGCCACTTGTCATAGGTTGCTATTATCAAAAATTTGAAGGTGAGAGAAACATGGTAAAGGGATCCTGCTTTGTTTAGGATTAAATCTCTTAAAATCTTCTTAAACTATTAGATAACTAAGCATATTAAATAATACACATATCAAAGATGATGGGAAGTTAGTTATGTTATATAAATTAGACTAGCAATTAAAATATCAGTGTGCTATTTTGCACTCGTTTATCCTTGTTAGGATTACAAATGTACAAAGAGGACCCCTTTGCGAGAATATAAAGAAAGACTAGGAAGCAAGCATCCCCAGAACCTGTGTGATTCTACAAGAGAACTTTGAGGCCCTAGTGTAGCGTTTCAACAAAGACAGTGTCTGAGGAAGAGCTGACATAGATAACCAAAGATCATCTCATTTGAGTGGCTCACATGTTGGTACCGAAATACTTCATTGTGTAAAATGGCACAGGTATGTAGACACGTAAGAGAAGTGTTGATCTGCTTGAACTGATAGGCAAGGTGAAAAGCCCATATATTCCATCTAGAGAAGTCCATCGTGAAGCCAAAGCTATAAGCACTAATTACATAATTAAACCTGCAGTGAGTTAATGGAGAGGATAAATCAACTCCTTCTCAGCAAATCCATTGCTGAATCCAAGTTTAAGCTATTGTTTCCCAACCAAGCAGAAACCTGATGAAACTGCCCTGTGTTTGCTCTCCAAATCCTAAGCTTCCTATGCTCCTGCTCTTTAACTTCAGTAAACAAATACTCCCTCAGCAATGGACCAGGAGAGGAGAGATGGCTGACTTTTCAAACCTGCTCCCAGAGTGAACTCTGTTGGGTTATGGCAAGAAGGGCTTAGCCGAGACCTAGGGATCTGGCTCAGAAGTATTGATACCATTGCCTCAGTATTTAATATAATATTTAAAATATAATTTAGTATTTGGAGCTTTATTATGAAGCTAGTGCTTGTCACTTTAGGTTTATTTGGCATTTGAATGTGGTAATCATTCTCCATTCTTGCTGCTGCTTATGCTCAAGAGAAGCTGTGGTGCAGAACTGGAGAGCTAGGGATGGACAAATGCAGCAGTGGTACTCACTCAACACTGATGAGAAGGAGCCATACAACTTGTGGGTGGGGTTGGGAGGGGAAAGCTGGAAGAGAGCAGGGATTGGATGACATTGTCCAAAAAAAATGTACTCATTCCCTGACTTGTGTAACTGGAGCTTTTCTGTACACGACCTTATAATAGCAATAATTTTTTTTTTTACAAAACAAGAAACAAAAGTTAAAAAATTAAAAAAAAGAAACCATGGAATGGGTGCCAGTTTTCAATATCTCCCTTCTAAAAAAGAAAGTAAAAACAGTTCCGAGTTTCTTTTCATCTCCTCGAACTTCCTGTTGAAACATAGAAGAGAATGACAGAGGAACAGGATCCCATCACTGGAGTCTGGTAAGCCACCCAGGCAGTTATTTCACAAGGAGACATACATTGGCATCTATTTGGAGGAGGGGGACAATCCTTTGCTTTTACTCTGATTTTCCTGTTCTCTAACATTTTTGTTTTTGGTGGTTTTTCTTGGGCAGTTTCTGTCCTATTGAGAAGAGAGGAGATGCAATTGGTGTGAAATTTGTCTCAGTTTCTTGGTTAGTGGTTTCACTGGTCTCTGGTTTGTGGGAAACAAAGCTAACCTAACTTTAAGTGAAGGAGCTGTTGTAGTTGCATAACCTTTATTTTAACGGCAGGCTGAATGAATGAGAACCAAGGGGAAGGCACTGGTGCTGGCAGCCTGGGTGTGAGCAAGGGTCACTCCAGTGTTAATTGTTGCCTGCAGAGTGGACTCATATTTCTGCAATCAATTTGAAAATAATGTCATTAATTGAACTAGCCAGTGACCTCGATTTCTTAAATTGTGCAAAGGGAATTGATTGAAGGACATTTCTTTGAATATAAAAGTTAACTGAGATAAACTTTTGGAACTGGTGTGTGTGTGTGTGTGTGTGTGTGTGTGTGTGTGTGTGTATGTGATGACAATACTTTATATTGGAATGGTCAATTATATTTCTTCAGAATGTCTTTTCATGCATATTATAATATGCATGTAATGATAATGGCTATAGTTAGATTTAGTTTCATTTATTTACTTTATCATGATAAATCTAAAACAAAGCTTAATATAAGCATCTGGGCATTTTTTTCTTTAAAAAAAACAAAAGGTAAGTAACTGATGTAGGGTTAAATAAGGCCACTTTCATACAATGGCTTTGATTCCTGGGTTACCTTGTTTTCTCATGTACTATATGAAACTTTATTACATAGCCAAAGCTAATAATCTAGCAGTTGAAATGCAGTGAAATAAGTGAGTGCCATTTAGTTAAAAACTATGATGATGTATATGCCCTCCCATTCCCCTCCTCCGCCGAAGAATAAATTCTTCCTGTAGATCCAAGCAAGCAATGGTCTGTTGTTTCATTTTGTCTTTCTTAATCTTTAAAAAGTTTTTTTTTTGTGTGTGTGTGTGTGTGTGTGTGTGTGTGTGTGTGTGTACAGGAAAGGGATCAGTGAGAACTGTTTTTTTTTTCTCAATATCACTGACTTTTCACTTAATTCTGTATTAAACTAGCTTAAG
Source organism: Megascapheus bottae (assembly GCF_031878675.1). Taxonomy (NCBI): domain Eukaryota; kingdom Metazoa; phylum Chordata; class Mammalia; order Rodentia; family Geomyidae; genus Megascapheus; species Megascapheus bottae. The sequence goes on from NC_143527.1 coordinate 27,895,082, forward strand.
GAAAAAGTTCTCTTACCCATCAAACAAATATTAACTTTGAAGGAGTGATATTTATTTAGGCCATCGCTTTGTAGGTTAAACCCAAATGCCACATCTTTTGACCAATATTGAAACTTCACACAATAATGAGACTCCTGAATCAAATATAGTTGTTTGATACCTTAACCTTGGTATCTGCTCAAAATTTTTTCTCGGGAAAATTTCTTTTTTTTCATATATTTTTATTGTAATTAATAGAAGGGTTACATTATATTCACCAAATAGAAGGTGCATTACTTCACATACATGGATACCCCTTCTCATGTCCTGGTCCCCATTCCCTCCCCTCACCCCTGTCTCGGGAAAATTTCTGAAGACCCAATGAAACTTGACAAACAGAACATCAGTTCAATAACCTATGGCATCCCAATCAACTCCTTACTGAAGTGAAGTACAACTTTTCTAAGACTAATGTGGAGTGTGTAGGTCCATGAAGAAAGAGTCTGCTGATTTCCTTTATGTCATCAACACCACTATCTCAATACTCATTTGTAAATGATGAAAATCATGATAAAATATTTCCCTTTGGAATTTTATTTTCCAGATTTGTAAAATGGAAATTTTGTGCATGTTGAATAATACATGTGCAAAAGACATACTAACGGTCTAACTATGAGTACCTTCAGCCTTTCATTTACTATTCAAACTGGATTTCATGTCTTTTGACAAGTTTTCCCTGGACAAGAAGTATCCAGACTGTAATTTTCGTACCTGGAAATCTGACATCACACTTAAACCCTTCCAGAATTCCTTTAGAAACAGATGTTCCTAAAGAGATACTAGTGAAACCATTACTCTTGATTTGTGTAGTAAAGGTGGATTCTTGGGAAATGAAAGCTTTTGTTTATGGTGAGAAACAATTTATCAGGAGTATACTCTTTTAAAGGGAATAAAACGTGATTATCCCAAGACTTTTCTTTGGGCCAGAATGTCTTATGCTTCATAATACAGACTTTCTCATCTCAATTTGCAATCATCTTCTAGTCCCGTCCCTGCTCCACGGTGCCTTTGGTGTCAGTCTGTGGGTGAGGAATATTTCTGAATTGCTAGTCTAGCATCCAAATATCAACTTGTCTCTCATCTTTCAGTGCAAAGAAAATGCGAATTATAGTACAAATCTCCAAAAGGGGAAATTTCATGGATAACTTACTTACAAATAACGAAAACTGGATGTCACATTACAATGACCTTTGGTCACTATAATGAATGGTGATGTAATGATAAAGGTAGCAGAAAATATTGCAAAGAGACTTAAGTTTGCATATTCAAGTAACACATCCTGCATAGGACATAAAGCTGAGTGAAACTGATGAAAGGCTGATTTATATTTGTTTAGATCTCCAACCAAAAAAAAGCTCCCTTGGGGGTTACTATTGAGCAGATAGCATTTCGGGTGAATGAATGACTAATGATGATAAACCTTCATAAAGAGGTGAACTCTTTAGGCATCTTCTCTCTCAGGAAGCTTCCAAGAACTCTTAAGGAACTCATGATATGTTCTGTTTTAAGAAGTTCTGTTTAAGAAGTAATGTACCCACTACCTGCCAAATGTAACTGTAACTCCTCTATACATTACCCCAACAGTAAAATACAACTGAACAAAAAATAATAATTAAAAAAGAAAATGAAAGAACAAGTTGCCTACATAAATCACAGTATGGAGCCATTATGGAGTGTTTTCTATAAACCCCACTGTGTTAGGAGCTATTCCAGAAAGAAGAAATTGATACCTTTACCTTGTTTCACCAAAATGTATGTCTTTGCAGTGAGTATTGGTCTTTGATCGAATTAATGAAAAATAATAAATAAATCTCCAAGGGTCATATCACATGTCCCCAGTTACAGATCAAGAGCATAAACTCCTTTACTCTATAAAGCCTGTTGAAATTTCAGTGGAGAATTATATAAAACAGTGCCATGACAGACTCAAGGCTGAGTCCCCCTTACTCCTGTGAAATGCATATCTAAGCTATGGGATTCTGCTTCTACATGGACTGAATGATTTGGTCATTCAGTGAATGGTGCAGTGAATTATTTGGTCAAAGTTTCTTAAGTGTCCTTATGAATATTCTTTGATTCCTCTTCCTCTCCCTTTTCCTTTCCCTTTCTCTCTCTCCCTCACCCTCCTCTCTGTTTCCCTCCCCAACCCCCTCTCTCTCACATTGGTTGTGGGGCTTAAGCTTAGGGCCTGGTTGCTGTCCCTGAGACCTTTTACTCAAGGCTAATATTCTACCACTTTGATCCACAGCTCTACTTCCAATTTTCTAGTGGTTAATTGGTGATAAGGGTCTCACCAACTTTCCTGCCTGGGCTAGCTTTGAACTGGGATCCTCAGATCTCAGGCTCCTGAGTATCTAGGTTTACAGGCAGGAGCCACCAGTGCCTGGCTCATTCTTTGATTCTTACAGATAATCCTCTTTTATTTTTAAAAGGCCAATGTCTATTATGCAAAACTTCAGCTTAATTTTGACAGGTTTTCTACCACCTAGATGTATGGGAAGGTACTAGAACCCACAGAGATTATAAACCCTAAGGTAAAATTATAGTTCAAAGTGAATATTAAAACATCCTAACAATACACCAGAATGAAATACTGGTAACATTAAGCTTTTCATGAAAAGGAATAAAAAACCTCCCAAACAACTGCTTATTTTATGGTAGAGTAAACATTCCTCAAAATGTCCTATTCCACTACTTTACATGCTTGGTGATATGAATTTGGCTGAGAATTGTTACCTGCCAGAATGTCTAAGTGTCCTTAACTGTTTTCTTTTCCAGGGGGACAAACCTTGTTCACATTTATGCGGACTAATGGGGTTCAGGGCTAAAATGAAACTGCCAGGCAAACTACAAAATTGCTTTCTGAGAAAAGTGCTGGCTTCACAGCTTGGTGGTCAGAAAACCAATCAGTGTGTCTTCTCTTTCCAGGAAAAACCATCACTTCCATGTAGTTCTAGAAAAGATGGGTTGTCTCCTGATTCTGCTGGAATCTATGCCAAATAGATGCTTATTTACCCTAAAGGCACTGAATATCTTTGTGAATGAGGAATACCGCATATTTATTTCTTCAGTCCCTCTGTGTTTATGGCTTGCTCACTTTGCGCTGGACATTGGGTTGGGTGATCTCTCAAGTGAACATACATCATGGGTTGAGAATATGGATGATAAGTACAGGAATAATTAAGGTTTTTTTCCCCTTTCATCAGACCAGGCCAGGCCAAAGTTATTGTCCTAGGATACATTTTGTTAGCTTTGCAGAACTCATACAGAGTTGCAATGTAGCTTTCAGTGATCATTGAAGCAATGACTTGGTGCTTTTTAAAGGAAAAAAAAATCTTGATGACTGTCTCTTACACTACCCAATGTTCATTTTCCAGAGACTATCATAGCGTATGCTTCCAGAGATTTTATGTCTGGGAAACCATTTGTTCTTGCAGTTGAACAAGTCCTTGTGAGGAACAGTAAGAGCCAGAGGATTAAGAAAAACAGTTGGTCATCTCAGTGTTCTGAATCTGGTTAACAGTTTGTTGCGCACTTTTCATGATCTCTTCGTGGCCGTTTTTAGTTTCCTGACATAGTGACTCTTATTATTCGGTTAAAAGAGTTTTCTGTTTTTCCATTGAGGGTTCTCTTTGCAACCAAAAGGAGTTATCTCGTTAGCTCAGAAAGTAACCCCAAAAGCAACATTAGCTTTCAGAGTGGCATAGTTCCCAAATTGTCTATAACTGGAAAAAGATTCTTACCCTCAGCCTCTTCATTGTTCTCTGTCTAGACATACCTCTCATTAATGACAAAAGAGAAGGACATGAGGGAAGATGAGCAAAGTAGGTAATATGCATGTAGAAAAATGTCACACTGAAGCACATTGTTTTGTGTGATTAATATATGCTAATAAAATTATAATGAAAAGTTTTCCAACTTAGGAAACAAGCTATTTTCTATAATTTTAGTTTATTCTTTTTTCAACTTTTTAAATTCTTTTCTTGTTTTAGAGTTTTAGGAATTATGTGAAGCCTTCTAATTATGGAAGATGAGAAATCTATTCTCCAGTATATATACAGTATAAAGGCTGGATGAAGAAATAAGGATTCTATTAAAGATGACTATGTAGGCATTAAAAAAAGCAAGTATCATGAAATGGAATGATGGAGAACATATCTGGTCTTTGCACCTGGCTTCTGGCACTGACCTTCAAAAAAGTGTTGGAATTTCCAAAGTGATGAGGTTTTATTCATGTTTATTGCAATGACTCTTTGCAGGTCTCCAGATAGCTTAAGGTTACTAGAAATAATATCATGTGATTAATGATTAAAACTGGGGCTTGGTCAACCTCATGAGAGAAGGCTAAGTTCAACTGAGTTCAATTGGTTTAATCATGCCCCAAATCTTTTTTGGACACAGTACTAAGATTTACTGGGAGAGTGACAGAGATAAGGAGATTCGAACTAGATTCTGCATGGAGAAGGCACAGCAGTTCTGTATCCACTTGGCAGACCTTTCCCTTCTGGACTCTTTCTTCATTTGGCATTTCCCTTTACATTCAGATTCTAATAGTTAATAGAGTGCTTTCTATGAATTCCGTGAGTTGTTCTATTGGGAACTCTAACCTAAGGAGATCATGGGAACTCTCTGAAGTTATAGCTTAGTTGGAAATATGGCTATTCCCATACACTTAGGATGGTCATCTTCAGTGGGAGGAGTCTTGAGGAAAATTTTCCTCATCACTGGTGGAATCTGCTGTAACTCCTGAGTAGTGAGTATGAGAACTCAATTGCAGTGAGCAGAGCTGGGCTGGAAATGGAGCATGTTTTGTTTTGCGTTTGTAATGCCGCTGTTTACTATATGATTTTTTTAAAAATCAAGATTCATAAAATTAGTCATAATTATATTGTATTTCGCAGATATGTCTTAGTAGATTAACACTGTATATATTTATAGGGGGTGTGCCCATATAGAGATAAGACTTGAGTGTACAAAATCAGAGTGTAGGGAATGTATACTGATCAACACTCCTTCCTTTGTAGTATCTTGGTCTATGTATTTACTCTGTTAATAGAGGGAAAGGTCTCTGTCATGAAATAATTCCCCCCAAAATTCCCCAAGTAAGCTTCTCTTAGAGGTCTTGACCAAAAAGCTAGTCCTGTAGGCCCTATTCTGTGATAATATAATTGTTTCCAAGCTGGAGGAGTCATAAAGTGACTTCCAGGAAAAAAATGGACTGCCAGAGAGACCATTTTTCTGTGATCATCTATTTTTATTTTTAATAACTTTTAAAAATATTTAAAGAGTTGTACAAAGCAGTTGTCATTCAACAATGCAGTTAATGAATTAGACTCTGTGGCCTAATGATGCTGTTGAAAGAGCTGTTTACTGAAGTCAGAGACAATTCTTATTGTCAGACACACCCTCCAATGGGGCTAGCTGATTTAAGTAATTTGGGTATCAAGACAAAGATATGGTGCAGTCTAGTATTTCTTATCCTTATATCCATTTACTTTCTACTCTAAATGTAGGAAGGCTGGAGAAGATAATAATACTATTATTAACAAAATAAAAATATCATTTATAACTCTATGACTTAGAATGTTAATATTCTGGCATATATTCTTCTTGCCAGCCACAGGCAAGAGAAGGTAAAATGTTGATTTTGCCTTGACATTCCATCAATGGTCCCTGCTCTACATAGCAGGTGCTGGCCTGTCTTACCTCCATGTGGCTATGTTGCTCTAGGAAAGGACTCATTGAATCTAAGGAATGAAACACACAGGATGTAGTGTTTTAAAAAACATTTTTAATGAAGAAATAATTCCATTCCAAAATATAGACACACAATTAAATAGTTTAATCACTTCAAAATATAACATGTCCCCAGGAGGTTCTAACATACACACATACATACACACACACACACACACACACACACACACACACACAAACACACGCGCACACACACACAAAACAGTACTTAACAACAATACAAAAAGCCCATACAATAGTTTTATTACAATACCAATGAATATTGTGAAATCTTTAGTGTTTTTGAGTTGCTTATTTCAAATGGTGTCAAATTATAGTAGTCATAATTACAAAGGTCTGAAGTTAATTAGCCAACAAGATGTAATGCTTCTGATTTTTTCCCCCTTCTTTTTGGTTCCAAAGCAAAAAATGTCCTTTCTGTTGAGGATGTAGTGGAGTTTTAATTTGTTTCTTTTCTTTTTTTTGTGGCTCCTTTTGTGGAATCGAACCAGGTGAATGCAGCAGCCTAAGGCTGCTGGGTTTACAAGATCTATCTACAGTCAACAGCCAAGAACTAAGAGTGGACAAAGATGATCAAAATTAAAGCAGACATCAGTGCTAAATTATGTTGCAACACTTTGGCTCATGCATATAAGAAAATACATAGTATATCACGACAAAGGCCACACTCTTAATGCAATTCAGTTCACATTACTACTTACAAATGAACCTTCCCTGCCTTATAGTAGATCATACATGAATCCATTTTCCTAATCTCCAGTGATCTCCCTCTAACCAACCAAACTTACCCCAACTTCCGTCCTCACCAACCACAACTGATTCCTGAATCCTATATGGTAGATTCCACCCTCCTTTGTGAACATGATGGTGTGGGGGGAGGGCTGGCTATGTTAGACCAGTGCTCATTAATAGGCCATCAGCTCTGATGGAGACAGATACACAGTTGATTGTGGAACAAGGAAAAAAAAAGTACCCCTGTAAGATAAAGTTATATCTAATGGACAATGAATAAGACAGCTGAAACCTGCTGGGTTTGTACTTAGAACAAGCCCCAAAAGTACATTTGGAGAGCCAAGGAAAGGAATCCACCCACAACCACAAAAACCCAAAACGACACACGCCATTTTGTCTCGGTTACAGGGCAAGGGTGCTTGAGTCTGGTCTCTGTGCTGACGTGGAGCTAAGAGAAAGAAAAGGTGGCTGATTAGTGAGAAACTGGTCATCGGTGATAGTTTCAGAGTCCTGGCAATCATTTTGTACTATGGTAATGGTATGAACCAATGACCAATTGATGGAGTTGGCTGGCAATGAAAACTATGAGCAGGGAGAGGGTTTTCAGTAGATTGATTCAAACCTTAGACTCACATTTGGAAGTCGAAACACAAAGACACAACACAAGTCAGCTCGGTCCAGTCAGTAGTTGAGGGCCAGTTAGAGGGTCTGAGTTCTGAATGAGGAACTCCCTGGCTCAGATTTTGAGCTGACAACAATAAAGGTAGTTGGGATGTAGTGGTTCTTCAGTATTAAATGTGAGGCACCAATGGCCACCTGCTCCATCTACAGAGGCATGAGTTCACAGAGGATGGGCAGTGGGAGAGAGATGAATGTTAAGACATACCAAACAAAATCTGCACTAAAATCCACCTGTGCAAAGAAATCAGAGAACAGTGCAGTTGTGCCACTTTGGTGCTAGCCTGTGTTCAGGGACATTTTTTAGGTGGGTTCTCTGGAAGGGAGTCTGATAAAATATATTCAAGGTTAGCATAAGGTCTTTCCCAGTGTCAGTCAAGTACTGCGCTATCCCTCATGTGATTTTTGTTCCAAAGGCAAGCCCAGGAGCTGGCTTTACTAATCAGATGCAGAGGCATGGACATCTTAAGGCCCTCTGAAGAAAGCATGTGAACGTGTGGGAGAGGCTCCTGCTGCCGTTCTTTACCTGTAGGCCAGGTGGCAGGGGCGGGAGAAGGTTCATGACAGCCTTGGGAGCAAAATTGAATTGCTAAAGTTCTGAGGTTGACTTAGATTCTTTCTTACTAATGCCAAATAAAGCCTTTCCAGAGACTTGGTTGTATATCCTTATTCCAGAGCATTCATTCTCAAGTTTTAGCAAGGTTTAGAGTCACTGGGAGGGCTGATGAACACAAAATAGATGACTGGGCCCTAGACGCAGAGCTTCTGATCCAGTAGGCCTGGGTTAATGCATAAAACTCTGCATTTCCAAGCCATCCTCAGAGGATGCTGAGGCCTCATGCAGGGGTGGGGACCATATTTGGAGAACTATCTGTCTCCAGTGATGTTCATTCTTTTAAATGAACACCAGGAATTCCAGAGAAGCTGCTCATTTTTATATAATATATTCAACATGGCAAGCGTTTCACTTTTCCCCATATCATGTCTTAAACAAATGATTATGTTTTCATGTTCTCCAGAATCCCTAAGAGTGGTTCTTTAGTGGTTCTGTCTAAAGGACCATTCACAGAGTCTTTTATTCTCTTTCCCTTGACAGTAGCTTGTCACTGAGTGCAAGAATCCCAACTCATCATAGAAGAGGCTGTCTCCATTCATAGGACCACACAAAGCTGCATGCAGAACACGAGGTGGCCAGCTAAGGCAATCCACATTCAGAAATAAAAGGAGAGCAAATGATTTGCAAGCGCACTTTAAGCCTGTACATTTAAAGCTGAAGGCCTCCAAACAACCTGATGGGGGGGTGGGGGGGAGGAGAGGGCTTGTGAATGAGAAGTGTGTGATTGACATGCTTCCTAAAGCTAACACGAGAGGAACAAGACCATGGGACCATGGAAGAGCATCTATCACTGTAGTCCGTTTGGGGATCTTATGGCACCTGTGGTTTATAAACAGCTTTAGTAACAAGTATTTCAAAACATAGTTCACAGTTTTAAGAAGATCTGTGCTGATTTTAAAAACTAGATTCTATATAATTTGAATGCTGTCTCTTTTTGAATATGATATCTATTTGGAAAAAAAATATTTACACTAAGTTCTATGGCTGACTTGTTAAGAGGATCTTGAAAGGAACCAACCCTACATTGGAAGGAAGCCCCAAAGAATGGGTTATTCCTGGTTGTTGGCTCAAGTCCCCGCTCTCAGAGACTTGCAGTCAACTGTAGGCCAAGGACCCCTCCCTCCCTGGCTTCTGGGCTCTGAGTTTCAGCACTCAGGAACCAACTCTTTCAGGATGAGTAAATAATTGATGGTGGTTATTTCTTTCTTTCTCTCTCTCCCTCTCTCTCTCTCTCTCTCTCTCTCTCTCTCTCTCTCTCTCTCTCTCTCTCTCTCCTCTCTCTCTCCTCTCTCTAATTGCTGTGGAAAAACATTGTACAGAGTCTAGCAAATTGGTTCGTTCCAATTCTAAAGAATCCAGAAATCAAACATCTAGCTATAAACAGTGTTAATATTATCTTTGTAAACTGGACAGGTTCACGATCATGTATGAGGTTGGATATGCTTGTTAATACTGCCACCGTGTGTAACAGCAGTGTGGGTTCTCAGCCTGTGTTTGTTTGTTTTGAACCAGGGATGAGCCATGTTACAGAAGATGGGAGCTGAGAAATTAGCTTGCGACAGAAGTCTTGTTCTTCCCCCCCCCCTCCCCGCCACCCCTCTTCTAAAACACACACTTAAGAACTACAAATCTGAGAACGAAAAGTTAGCTGCACTACAGGCATCAGAACACATCTTAAGGGATGGGGGTTTGCCAGGAGCTGCGGTGTGTGTGGCTCCTCTCTCCGGCGAGTGTGAGGCTGCTGCCAGGCTGCTGTCCTCCTCCTCTGTGTGGATACAGGGCTCTCCATCACCTCCAGCTTTCATGTTATGTCATCATCTGTCTGACTATAGCTTGCCTGGGAATAAGGAATTTGTAATTTTTTTTAAGATAGAAGCTGTTTCTAAATCAGGGTTATGAAGCTTAAGATTTCTCCCCTTTCCCACACACACACACACACACACACACACACACACACGCACACACGCACACACGCACATGTGCACACACACACCCGAGTGCACACTGAACTTCCTTCCCATGAAAATTAGGGATGAATATTCTAAGACATTGTGTGCTGCTGTTGCACCTGGTGGGAGAGAAGGCAGGAAGCCCTGCCTGTAAAGTTTCTTTCTCAGGGGGTACCTAGAGGTATCCTCTAGGGATCTGAAGGACAGAAATATGTGCTGCCTTTTGGACAAGGAGGTGAGGCCACAGATTCATTATCAGAATGTCAAATTGATGAAAAAAATCCACTTTCCAGGGACAATGCCCAAGCCCAGGGGTAGGGTGGTAGCCTTGAGCTGAAGAGCTCAGGGACAGTGCCCAGGCTGAGTTCAAGCCCCATGACCCCCCAAAAAAATCCACTTTCCACTGTCCAATTCCCTCTCTCTCTCTCTCTCTCTCTCTCTCTCTCTCTCTCTCTCTCTCTCTCTCTCTCTCTCTCTCTCTCCTTCCTTTCTTTCCCCTCTCTGTCCCTCATTTCTTCCTATCTTCCTCTCTCCCTTTCTTCCTTTATCTGGTGGTGTTGGGGATTGAATTCAGCCAAAACTCTATCAAAGAGAACCACAGTCTCAGCCATTTTTATTTCAGTTATTTTTGGCCTGGACCAATACCTCCTATCTTTGTTTCCTTCATAGCTGTGATGATGATGGTTGCTGCCAGCACCACACCCAGCTTTTTTCTCTTTCCATTGAGACAGAGGTCTTTCTAACTTTTTTCTTGGTCTGGTCTCTAAATAAAATCTTTTCCATTTCAGCCTCCTGAGTAGCTGGGATTATAGATGTGAGCCATGACACCTCCTCCCCGACTCCTAATTTCTAAAGTTAGGATGTAACTGGATAACGGAAGTGGTATTTATTCACGTGGTAAAGGATGGAAAAGGCACCAATTCAAGACCTGAACAGGTCAAGATGAATTCCTGGAGTATACTAAAATGAGCATTAACCATTATACATACTGTTTCTTCAACAGTGACTAGTGGAAGACTAAAAAATCATTTACTCTGCTATTGGTGAATATGTATATACTTCCAAATAGATAAAAAAAAAAGCCCTAACTGGAGCACAGACTGAATCTTTGTGTCTCTGGGGTACTGCTCTTGGCTTCATGTACGGCTCTGGCTTAGCGGGTTGATGTAAAGCCAGTGAAGCTGGCTAAAAGTTACATAGAATTTATCATAATTTTTGGCTTTAGAGTACAGTCAGGGGGCCCAAACCAACACAATATTTGAATCATATAAACTTCTAAAAATTGATTCATATTTTTGGCTACATCAAGAAAAACCACAGTAGGCTATAACTACCTACAAAGATGGGAAGCCACTAATGTTTGTAATGGTCTATCCATTTTTAAATGGATTTTGCTTAAGTTGGCTGATTTAGCCCCCGGCTGGTTCATGTTTAGAGAGCTCTTGAATGAGAGTGAGACAGTGTATCCTCCTGAAATTCATGAAGAATTCACAGCTGTTTCATTTCTCACTGTCAAAAATTAAGCTTTTAAAGATTTTTTTAAAGAAAAAAACAATTATTTTTTTTCCTTAAAAATGTGAGTTTACGTCAAGGCTATTTTTGAACAGAAATGTTTTTCTAAGAAGTAGCTACCAGGGCTTAAAATAATACACAGAGGCTAAGAGAAAGAAAATGTTATAAAAGGAAAGGGGCTGTTCCCTTGGGGCTACATTTGTTGTAACTGGACTGAATATTTTCAGAAACAGGTCCTGGGAATGTTTCTCACTGCATTCAAAGTGAATTGGAAGAGCTCGTGGTGCTGCTTTCACTCTCAATTACAAGTGAAGAACAGAGTGTGGTCAGTTAGATCCTTCTTTCTGTCCAGGTCATCAGCAAGTGTGTGTCATCTCAGCAACCCAGCTCATCAATTTAATTTGCAGACCACAAGATGCAAATCGGTGGCCTTTAAACTAGGTACTATTTATTACTGAGATGCCACTTAAGAAATAGATTTCATTAAAAAAACAACAACAACCTAGCAGCCTGGATGAATAGAAGTTACTATCAACTGCACTGTAGACTTAGGGAATTCTGAGGTTGGGAAGGTCTAACGTGCACACAGTCCTAGGACTGGGGCAGTCAGGTAACAGTGGGAATCCCATTCATTAGTTTTGCATTGTCATAAGGAATATTGACATGGCTATTAGCTATTGCCAGAAAATCCGTCTAGACTTCTGGCACAGAGTAGCCTAATGTGTCACAAGACTAGAACAGAGTGGAGTCCTGGTCATGTTCATAAAATTACAGGGAACAAATGGCATCTGAGTCCCAGTGGTTTCTGTATACTTACACAAACATTACAACAGCTCTTAGGTTCTGAACTGCTTGTGAAGTGTGGGACACAGTGGCAGGCAGGCACATCAATGCATGCTCACAATTATTTATGGAGTGTGTCTGACACTCTGTTGAGCTTTTTCAAAGGTATGTTCCAGGGAGTACAACTCCTCCATGAGGTGGGTATTAGGACATGTTGTACAGAGGAAAGTGAGGCTTAAATATATTCAGTAACTTGCCTAGATTTTGCTGGTGAAACCCACATCTGAAAATGGGTCTAACAGAGTTCAGACCCTAAGTTTTGAGCCATGACATTCAAGTACGCCTGTCAACTTTGTGGTATTCTTCTCTATGTTAAAAAAGTACATAGAGGCCAGGAGTTTGGCTTAGTGGTAGAGTGTTTGCCTAGCATGCACGAAGACCCGGGTTTGATTCCTTGGTACCACATAAATAGAAAAAAGCCGGAAGTGGTGCTGAGGCTCAATTGGTAGAGCTCTAGCCTTGAGAAAGTCCAAGGACAGTGCTCAGGCCCTGAGCTCAAGCCCAGGACTGGCAAAAAAAAAAAATACATAGAAAGTGTTAGCTTTTAATGAGTGATTGTTATCCTTAATGTACTATGTTATCTCTCATCTCTTTACTGTCTCTTGGTTATCTCATATTGTTACAGTATTTCACCTTATTATCTGATATATTGGATATATGCATATTTGGTTATTTGAAATCGGATAGGGAAGGGTGGAAAAAAAGATGAAGAGTGAGGGTGGGGGAAGGGAAATGGGGACCAAGACATGAGAAAGGGTATCAATGTATGTGAAGTAATACATCCTCTATCTGGTGAATATAATGTAACCTTTCTATTAATTACAATAAAATATATGAAAAAAGAAAATGCTAGTTTTTTCTGTATTTAAAAATACACTGGAAAGTGTTATAAGTATTTACGTGCAATTCAGGGTACAATGATCTAATTTAAAAATGTGATTTTAAATTAATTGATATCCCATTGAATTCCACAATGGATGTGAATGATTTCTGTCAAAAACCCAATGCTTGTGAACCCAAGCATTGCTGATACAACCAAAGAGAACTTGTGGGGCATTCCACCTCTAGTTTCCTTAATTACAAAAATAACAAGTCAGCACTAAAGGATGTCTGGGGAGATTTCCACGAGATTATAACGCCATGCTCCAATGGTAGATGCTGGTTCTTTGCAATCAGCGGAGAAAGAGGACTTTCTATTGCACAGAAAGAAACAGCTAAGAGAGAGTGACTGGATGTTGCAAGTTATCAGAATTTAGTGGACAGTGACCATGTTGCTGCCTAAACAAGAGGGTACTTACTTGAGAGGAGAGTGATAAAAGGACATTGCATTCAACCTTGCAAGCTGACCTGTGGGTGACAAAGGACACAACAAGAAAGGTGACATGTCAAGTCAGTGGTGCAGTCAAGCTGGTGAATTATTTGGCTAGAAGCCATGCATGAAGATAGAGAGTGCCTAATGAATGAAAGAAATGTTCCAGTCCAGCCAATCACCATCTTCTCCCAGCGACTTGAAGGAAACCAGTTCATCTTTCTCCAGCGTATGAGGGCAAGTATATTCTCTCAGCCCCTTGCCTGCCTTTCCTTTCAAAGTCACCAGACACGAAAGGCCAAGGAGAGAGAAAAGGAGCTAAAGACTTCTTACCAGTTATAGAAAAAGATTCCAATTGGATCTTAAGACATCAATAGAATCACCCTTTTTTCAAAATTATAAATTTTATTTCCCCTCTGAATATTTTAAAGTGTTTTTGTCACAAACTAACCATCTAGATTTGTGGAATCAAAACCCTTTCCAAATCTATATAGTTTTTTTTTTAATGGAGATAGAATTTATCAAATAACATGGTTTCTCATGATGTGCACCACAGAACCCTATCTTCTCAATTCTAAATTAGAAACCAATAATTTAGACACAAAGAACACAATAAAAAGCATATATAATTATTCCTTCCTTTGATGAATGGGTGCTCTACTTTTTCTACAGTTTATTACTGAAAGATGGTGAATTTTAACCTTTGCAAGAAAACTTTCTATCAGTCTTATCCTTGGTTTACAGTAAAGAATTTCTAATAAATATTGAGCAACAAATTAAACTTCTTTTACTTTTGCATTAATATTTGCAAAAGATAGACCCTATTTTTAAAATTATTTATACTTCCCATTATGATTTAGAAACAAGGGAGGGACTGGGGGAAGAGCGATGGATTGTTTTGTTATGAGGTAGAAAATCATTTTCCCTTTATTTTACTCATATGAGGCAAAATTCTCAGTTCATTAAACTAAATAAAAGTCTAATATTTGTTGTGAAATGGTAAAAGGGTGTCTCCATTAAAAAATTTAGTACTGCTGTTACTAGGATCCAGAAACATATGAATCCAAAATGGAAGTCCTAAGAATGACGTTTGGGTACTTCTGAAATGTAGTTCTTTCTCTGACAAGGTCAATGGAACATTTCAAAGAAGCTACATTTTTTTGTTTTATGTTGTTGGAATACACTGGGATTTCAGTCTCTTGGATTTCCATCCTTTGCTACATTCTTCTTGGAAATATTTTGAGGATTAGTCTACACATATGAAAAACAGGGGACAATTTACGCCCCCTGCTTCCCTTTCATCTACTTATGGGGTGAGAGAACCACTGCTGAGAATGTGAGGGAACACGTGTAGCCATTGGGCGGAGTGGGTGATGGGAAAAGAACAGGCTGTGGGGACCGGAAAGCAGTAAATTCCCACCGGTGCACAGCTCTTAACCCAACACTCCTTCAGACTGAAGGGAAAGGATACACACAGAAGGGTAGACAGGGCAGTTGCAAGCCCATACAGGAAAAATATTGCCTTTATAAAAAGATTAATGAAATCATTCCCGATTGCCCGCTACATGTTCTGTGAATTCTCATGAGTTAATACCTTACAGCCCTTCTCAAGATATGCCCCTTCACACTCTGGTGAACCAGGACCTGACGATAACCACTTGGCCTGCCTTTCTCAATAATATTTGTCACCATCCTGTTTGATGTTGTTAGATATGCAATGAGGACATCAATGAGGACAAGGAATTCAAAGGAGAAACGAAATCCTATTCAACGAAGAATATGGGAAAACACATTTATATATAATAAATTTCTTCATGTCCAATTATTATTATTACCTTACTTCACATTTTAAACAGAGGTTTACTTGTCGTCCTGGCTAGCCTAGAACATTTAAAGCTGATCCTTTTGCACCAGCCTCCTACATGCTGGAAGTGTTACCATACTCAGCACTCTCTCTCTCTCTCTCTCTCTCTCTCTCTCTCTCTCTCTCTCTCTCCCTCTCTCTCTGTATATATATATATGTATATATATGTATATATATATACACACATACATATATATATATACAACCACATATATACATATATATATATATGTTTTATTTTTCTTAATGATCCTAGAGGAGTTTAGAGTGTTAGGCACCATGTCTCCATTTAGGTCTTTCAATTTCCAGACCAGAGGTTATAAGGATACACAGTGAGTATAAATTTTTACTGACTGGAATATATGGTCTAAGATGTTGCCATTGATGGGAAGATTGAAAACGAGGGAACACCAACTTTGTTAGTAATGAGAATCTGGCTGCCAGGGCAGAGGAAAGTGCTGGGGACTGAGTCCAATCCCATACCTGATAGGCCTCATCCTGCAGCTTCTGTTTCAGGTACTCCTCCATCTTCAGCTCATTCTCCAGCTGCCGGACCGAGTCATTCTCATAGTTCTCATCCTCAGGCCGCACATAGGCATCTCCGTCTTCTGTTACGCTGGGAAGAAACCACAGAAGGAATCTGGAGTAAATCTTAGATGTCTGAGTGGGATTTGGTGAGTTAGCTGTGGTTTCATTGGACATATTGATTCCCCTTTAGTCCTCCAGGGCACTTTTGTGCTTCATATTTTCTTTTACCTAAGTGCAAATTTAGAGAGAGAAAGAGGAAAAAAACCATCTCCACATCTAGAGGCTTTGAAAACTGTGTGATTAAGGCTCTCACCCTTTTTCTAGAGTTGTCTGGAAACCACGGGCCATCTGTGCTCTTCTAGAATTTATAGAAACAGTTGCATTTTTGAAATGTTCTACAGTCTTAAAAAAGGTAAGTTTGTGCTTTGAAGGACAATTTTTCTCACTACAGCGTTTTTTTTTTTTTTTAAACACAGAATCTGTAAGGAGAGTGAGTCCTCTAGTGAAATAATGCTTAAGAATAATTTAATCTTCTTTGTGTTGTACTTTGTTGCACACACGTGTACATGCCCCCCCCCCACACACATTCAAGCCTTAGCTTTACAGTACGATTAAATCATACATCAGAAAATTAAGGTCAAGAAGGCTCATCTTACTGTTACCTCGTGACTATAAACATTTATATTACCTTTGAGTTGGAGCAATCCATTTGCATTGGCTAATTCTACTCTAAAACAAATAAATAAGAATGCTGTCACTTATAAATATGGGGCTCTGTCTTCATCTGCTTATTCCAGAATATACAAGGCGCTTCATGGAGCTGAACACAAATTCATTAGCTAAATCATATGTAGATAGCCATTCTCAGTACAGATGTTAAAATAATCTCTAAAATGCCGCTGGTGTTCTGGCTCACGCTTGTAATCCTAGCTACTCAGGAGGCTGAGATCTGAGGATTGCAGTTCAAAGCCAGCCTGGGCACTAAAGTCCGTGAGACTCTTATCTCCAATTAACCATCAGAAAACCATAAGTGGCACTGTGGCTCCAGGGGTAGGGAAGTACCTTTGAGCTCAGGGACTGTTCGGGCCCAGAGTTCAAGTCCCACAACCGAAAAAAAAGGCAACTTCTAAAATCTAAAGTGTGGTCCAAGAGAAGTTTCTAGGTAGGGCATTAAATGTCCATAGACATTTGTTTCTCTAGGATATGTTCTTGTTTTGCATTGTTTTGATTTTTTTTTTAGATTTGGGGCTAGCTTAATTGGGTCTCTGAATGTCCCCTTCTTGATTTCCAAATCCATTGGTGGTAGCTTGTCCTGCGTCCCACATTGCAGGTAAAGCAGGTAGTGGTGATGGTAGTGGTTACTTAGATTTCAGAATAGGAACAAAAAAAATTGACATTTACTATGTAAATCCTTAACAATAAGAAGTCAAGTAGACATGTATTCACAAGGTAAGATAAATATTTACAGATGGTAATTCACCATTAAAAAATTAACAAATCAAACAATGCTAAATTACAGAGGCAAGGGCAAAAAAGCACACTAAAATTAGAAGCATATCTTCTGATCTTTTTAAATGAGGATGAAAGACTATATTGTTAGGATCTTACAGACTGTGGCTTCTCAACTGGATTCTAAACCAGATCCATTAACTACATGACTGTGGATCTTTTACTACTTGGATTGAGAGCCAAAACTGCATAAGGGTCTCTAGTTAGCTTCTGTTTGTGGTCTTTCAAACAGCCAGTTTGGTTTGGTAGATTAGACAAACACATTTTAAATTAAGCATTCATCTTTTTGTCATCGTTTTTTTTTTTTTTTTTTTTTGCCAGTCCTGGGCTTGAGCTCAGGGCCTGAGCACTGTCCTTGGACTTTCTCAAGGCTAGAGCTCTACCACCTGAGCTTCAGCACCACTTCTGGCTTTTTTCTATGTATGTGGTACCAAGGAATCAAACCTGGGCCTTCGTGCATGCTAGGCAAGCACTCTACCATGAGGCCAAACTCCTGGCCCTCTATCATCAATTTTGTGATCACAAGTTCCTTTGCCGGCTCTTGTGGATGTTTCTTGTTAGTTTTTCTCCTAACACCTCCCTTTCGTCTCTTCTTTCCTTTTTCTTTTTCCTTCCCAAGCTGGGCTTGGAAGTTGTAACTTAGCCTTTGTTGCACAGCATTCGTTCCTTCTGCTGACTCAGGTCATCGGGATTCTAGGAACGCGTTGACACTGTTGATGATGGGCAAGCTAGCAAGACCTAACTGGGTGATAAATGACAAGTATAAAGGAACCCTGGGTAGGGGGTTAAAATTGTTAAATAATTGTTAAGAATGGTAACCTCCTAGATTTTTATTATCAGCACCTTCTGACAATATTTTTTTTGTGCATATGCAAAAACATTCCTGAGAATATGCGAAGCAAGGGACCCAGCAGGCTCTTTGGTCCCTTGAATGACACAGAGGATAGACCCTTCTTAAATGACTGCTGCTTTGAGCTGTCAGTCAAGTAGCCTTCTCTTTGGTCACTGGAAACAGTTTGTGTGTGTGTGTGTAGGGGGGAGTGTGTGCGTGAGCGCACATGTGTTATTGGTGACTGAATCCAGGGCCTTGAACATGCCAATGTCAGTAAAATACTCTACCACTGGAGTAATTTTGTTTGTATTTTGTTTTTGAGACATTGACTGTCAGGCTGCTGAGGGAAGGGGAGGCAGCTGGAACCACTTCCCTGCATAAAATGCCCTCCACCTAGCCTTTTCTGGGGTGTGGTGACCAGGAATTGCCCAAATTAGCAAAACAAGCCCCTGTTAAGAATTCCTGTAAAGGCCCTGCCACAACCAGACCCGGCACAACCTCAGTGGTCCTGACTAAGGGCTTCTCCCAGGAGTGTAATCTAATAAACTTTCCTTTGCCTCTACTTACCCTCATGTCTCTCCTCTTTCTCAAACCTTTACATTGACTGGCTTTGAAGTTATCATCCTTCTGCCTCTGCCTCCTGACCAGTTAAAATTATCGGTGAATGTCACCAGGCCCAGTAAATTTTGGATCGCTCCATCCTCTGAGTAAGCTCCATATCAGCTGGAAAAAACACTGCAACCACAACTCCAGCAGAAGCTGCAGCTCTTACTTCAGGATGTCTTATTTTAGTCGAGACTGCTCTGGGTGACTAGTACTGGCTTTGGAAAAAAACTCTGCTCTGGGCAAGGCAAGCCTCCATTAACTCTAGGTGACCCTGCTCATCTTGATGTTCACTCAGAACAGGAAGAAGCATACCTCCTCCGCAAGTCAACAAAGAACCTGTGATTGTGCAATGTAAAACCTGTGATTGGTTTCTTAGGAAGGTTTGTGATTGGTATACATGTAAGATGGGCCACTGGTGGAACTGTCACCCAGGCCCATGCAAGGACATTTCTAGTGGCAGTACCATCCAAGCACAAGTGGACTTTGCCCTCTTTCTGTCTGTATAATCTCTCCTTTACATTACTCTCATGGTGTTGCAATATTAAGCCTCAGTAGTGGTGGCTTTAGAATGATCTTTTGCCTACTTAATGTCTTCCTCATGAGTACAAAAGGCTCACCCGGCTGCACAAAGAGTAGGTGAAAAACTTGGGGATTTTAGCCCCCTGCAGTGGCAGCAAGGAGACAGCTGGAACTCTTGCAGATGTCTAAAGCTCAGCTATAACACCAAGAAGAAGTTAAAAGTTTTGAGAACCAGGGCTGCCTCAACCTGAAGCTCTGCGCTGTAACATCAGATGGCTAAAGGGTCCCAGAGACTGGCCAATGTAGGATGGGTAGGAAGCTAAGACTACGATGGCAAAGGTATTCAAAACCCTGGCAGAGAAACTGGGACAAGGGAGTGAGAAGCTATGAAGAGATCAAAGCAGAGACTTAGATGACTTCAAGTCCCATCAGAGTCTCAATGCCCAAAGTTTAGGGGCTGAAACCATAGCCACTGTGCATTAGCACTGTAAGCCTAGAGAAGTAAATCTTCGCCTTGAGCATCTAGAACCATACACCTCCAGTGCTGAAAGCCTGAATACATAGGTCACTATTTCTCAAGGCTTAAAGTTATATCTTTAAGCAAAGCAGGGTAGATATTTTATTTTTTAACTTATTTACTAATTTTAACCTAAATATTTGTATGTCATTATCTTTATCCATTGTTTAAGAAGGTCTCTCTAGTGTCACAGAGGCCTGTTAAGTACACATGTGGCAAATTCAAAAGACAAGATGACTCCTTTTCTGAAATTAGCTGTGAGGCTTAGGAGACAGAGTTTTTGTTTGTATCTTAGAATGTGATTTCTAACTTATATGGATTTGGTTTATAACTACTTTGATGATTTTTTTTTGCGGGGGTGGGAGTGGGTTGTTGGTAGTAGGGCTTGAACTCAGGGCCTGGGCACTGTCTGAGTTTTTTTGCTCAGGGATAGTACTCTCCCACTTTGAGCCACAGTTCCACTCTGGTTTTGGGGTAGAGTCTCAGGAACTTCCTCCCCTGGCTGGCTTTGTACATTCGGATCTCAGCCTTCTGAGTAACTAGGATTATAGACGTGAACCAGCAGTGCCCAAGTTAAACTAAGAGTTTAGGTTCTGATACTCTCCAGAAACTCTGTAGGGGGGACAGTCTCAGTGCCAAATTTGAATGCTATGTATGCTCTCTGCTTCTAAGAAGAAAGGGAATTGTGCCCCTCTTTTCCAAAGTAAAGAACTAAACAGCCATGTTTCTATTTTCTTATAGCTTCCTACAGATTGTTTTCTTGTTGAGCACAAGGTACTTACATGTCACTGTGCATGGTGCTTGTGGTAGCTCCACCATGAAGGTACCCAGGTTTTCTGGCATGGATCTGGGCTAGAAAAGCCTTTTCAGAGGTTGGTGATGGAACCAGATCTTCAAATTGACTCCGTGCAAACTCAGAATCCACGTTACTCTCCGTTTCACTCCCCACCTCTAGTGGATCGGATTCCATTGAAAAAAGAAACAATGAGTTGATAGTTCATGTCCAACAAATTAAGGGCTATGCTTAATACACATCAACCTGTGCTGGACTAAACATCAGACAATTATTGTACAATTGTCAACTTGGTATTGATGAAGTGTAATAAAACAATTTATTGTACAGGAATTTCTTTTCTACCTGAAAATTATAATAAGGAATTTTTTGTTTTACTAGCTTAACTTCTTATAACTTCTACTTTTTACTGTCCATAAAAGTCTCCACTAAAATTCTAACTCTATGACTCTAACTTAGGAAACAAAAACCTAAATGATTACAATCACTGTTTCCCTGAATTATGATTATAAACTACTAGTAGTAGGTGATCCACAACATAAACACGATTGTCATTTGTTACGGCAGTGAGCTCATGTTATGTACTATGAAGTCTTATTTTAAAATTATTTTAATTCTTAAGAAATTTGATAAATTTAGTTATATTTTTGTCAGTCATATAGCTTGAACTCAGTCCTATGCACTGTTTCTAAGCATTTCTGCTCAAGGCTAATGCTCTACCACTTTCTACCAAAGCTCCACTTTGCTGTCTGGGCTGGCACTGAACTGCAATTCTAAGATCTTAGCTTCTGTAGTAGCTAGGATTACAAGGATGAGCTATGAGTGCCTGGTTCAGATTTTTTTAAATTAACATTGATGTTTTAATTCTTATGGTTTCTATTATCGTCAACTATAGGGCCCTAGGACTGCTAAATATCTTTCTGGGTCAGACTGGAAGAATAGCTGGAGATGTGTTTGTAACTGATAAGATACTTACCTTATATTTATGCTGCTAAAGGTTTAAAATTTGAGTACAGTAATGGAAGATGAAAAACTCTCATAATTATATCCTATTCATTTTCTGGGAAGAGTTTAAAATGAATTTTAGTTTCGTTCAAATGATCATGAATTCCAAATCAAGAGAGCCAAAACTGACAAATGAAAAAGTTGACCCTATAAAATAACTTCAATAGCACTCATAGATAACCAGAGATGTTAAGAGTAGAGTCTATAATCACAGGTCAGGTATAATCTTTCAATTTTCTAATAAGCAAAACATGAATACTACCAAAAAATCTAAAGAAAACAGCAAAATATCCTGCTGACTTTTAAAGGATCCTTTTTTGTTTGACAATGAGTAAGTCACTAAGGAATCTGTCTTGTCCATGTGAATCCCAGCATGGCAAAGCAGATAAATGTGAGGCTAGCCAGGACTCACCTGAGTTCAGCTCTTTCACCAATGAGGACATGGTGTTAGTGATGGAATCTGCAGCCACTAGCAAATCATTCCTTAAATTCCTTCTTGAACCTTCAGTGAGGAAGAAGTGATCATTAAAAAAGACCCAAAGCCTTTTGTTTACTATTTGCATTGATCACCTATAAGAACGTTTCCAAATTTTCTCCTTTTCAGAAACACTTCTGTTCATTTCATTACAAACACCAAACAAGCAACCAATTCTGTACTCAGGGTAGCAGCAGCTCCTGATGTATGAACATGTGGCTAAAGATGGAGGTTCATGTAACTTGTGCTCAAATTGGGTGATTTTTTTGAAAGTGAAAGGGGATTGGCATTAATAAGACTGGTTGATATGGCACAAACTGGGATGGCTCCAAAGAAGGTATGAAGTGTGGTTTCCTTCAGTGTGTTCAAGTTTCCTAAGAGTAATTCACACAGGTGGAAAGTGTAGTTTGCTGGAGTGCTGCTTTTTCCTAGCTGTTGATAATATATAGTCATTCCTTTGTGATTGAGCACATTTGGTTCTGGTCTTTTTCAGTGACAGGTGTCTCTGTCTTCTCTCAGGGCTATCGGGCACAATGTACTGTGACAGGTATCTTTTGTGAATGGGAAGTCCACATGACATACTTGCACAGTGTGGGAAAGGGGCGAGGCTTCTTGTTGCTACTGTCATGAGTAGATATATGTCTGCTATCCTGAATTGGAATGTAGAGGATATTGAAAACTAGCCTACAGTAGAGAGAGTTTACTTGTTCTTACATTTTAAACATACAATGAGTTAAGTGGGTTGACTTGGGGAAGGAACCAAAGTATTGTAGATAAAAAAAAGAAGTATAAAGTTCTAAATACCTCATTTACAAATGTATATAACATGGGTATTTTATGAGCTAGGGGCTGACTATTTTTAGGCCATATTTTATGGTCATTTCTCAGATGGTAATGATAAGTGGGTAAAATAGTAAGTACATTTAAGTGAGAAAGTCAAAATAACTAGGCAATACATTCATTAAAATAGAAAGAAAGGTTTGATTTAAAATACTGTAGATTTCTTTAAAATGTAATTTAGAGATAGAATATTTTTTTTTCAAAAAATTACACAAATTAACTTGATTTTTATTCAGTTGAGCTAGTTTCAGTGATTTGAAACAAAGACCCAGTATGGATTCTCTCTTTTCTGTCATAAAAGAGAATTCTCTTCCATTAAAATATGTTGACATCCCATCCTTCCCCTTACATGACAGGTCAGACTAGCCATTTCCTTACATTCTTGCTATGCCCAGTATTAAGAGGTGTTGGAGGTTAAAAAAATCAGACAAAGCTGATAATTATTCAAATTTGCCTTTTTTATAATGGCTACATTTTATTGATCTCTAACATACTTTATGTATAATTGAAATTACAAAACATGGCTGCCATGTATTTTGAATTTGTTTCTTTAAGTCCTTGATGGAATGAGTCCTTTTGTCTTTGACTCTGTTTATGCTTCTCTTTGCCTTACAAATTATTGTCAAACACCGCTTTCTTACCTTTAGACCTTCATGTGAGGATCTCAAAGGATACCTGTAGTATATTCTTAACTTTAAGAAAATGCAAATTACAGACTAAAATGCAATACATAATCTGATTTGTGAAACCAGCAAAGCACCTTTCTATAAACATCCAATGTATCTAAAGGTAAGCAAAAAGTTGAGAAGGAACTATGCATCAACAGTGGTCACTTCTGGAAGAGAGGGTTTATGGGTAGATTACTCTTTGTATGGTCTGTAAATTTGAAAAATGATGGTATGAAAAAGTATTCAGTCATTTGTCTTGGGACATTTCTCCTTAAATGGAGGACAAAGGTTTCCACCTCTCTGTCCTGTCTTAGCACTCAGCCATGAAGACCTAACTTTGTGACCCCATTTGACAGGATGCCACTCTTAAGCACATCTCTAGGATGCCTCTATTCATGAAACAACTGCCTATCCTTTTCCATTACCCCAGAGTCAAAGCAATGGGTTTATTTAATCTTCACCTTAACTTTGGTTTAATGTTTAGAAGGCATGTACTAAGGATTATATTTAGGAAGTTTCCATGTAAAGCATCTGAAAGGAGTTCCAGAGAGCTGAGGAGCAAAGATGTACTAGAAACTGGGGCAGGGCAGTAGGAACTAAGGAAAGGGAGAACATGGCAGGGAGGAACAGGGTAGAAGCTTCTAATGCACTCAGTTCAGGTTCTATCACTAGCCTAGGGTGTCCACAGGGGCCACTAGACCGTTCCATGGGTGTTAGTGACTTAATTGGCCACTAAAAAAGCAAGTCACCATAATCATAAGAACAAAAACCACTTACTTTGTGCAAACGCCTCTTGCACATCTCCCCCTACCCCAGTGAGGGAGTCTTGAGGAGTGTGCGTAGGAGTGGAGCAGGCTGATGATGAGCGGATGGGCATGGGGATTGGTCTGCTGATGGTGTGGCTGGGGGAGGAGCGAGGAGAGCCTGCCCCCTGGGTCTGGAGAGACAATGCAAGCCATTAATGTGTTTTCCCAAGCAAATGTCATGAGCCATACCCCAACCTCCTTCCAGTGTTAAAAACATTGACAATGAGATTCCAAACCGAGGGGGAAATCTTAGGAAATTGAAGTGGAACTGGGAACCTGCATTGCAGGTGTACATAATTCAACACATTATTCCATT
Source organism: Megascapheus bottae (assembly GCF_031878675.1). Lineage (NCBI taxonomy): Eukaryota > Metazoa > Chordata > Mammalia > Rodentia > Geomyidae > Megascapheus > Megascapheus bottae. Next base: position 27,919,795 of record NC_143527.1, read on the forward strand.
TGAAGTGTGGGTTCAATATTAAAAGCTAACAATATTAGTATGGTGTTTTCCACAGGAGAGATGTGCCTATGGAATGAAGCTATTGTTGAATAAAGATAATGACAGAGTGTATTTATTGTCTCCTTGTACCTACATAGAAGGCAGTCAAACTGAGAGATGTTTGGCATATATACAAATTGTGTCCTATATTTTCAACCTATCTATCCCAGCACCATCTATGGAGGATGAATCATGGTTTATATCATGTCTTCTAATGATATGCATATGAAGAATCATCTGAGATGTACTTTGCTTAATTCTTATTTGATAGTAAAAGCTGACTTTGTGGTTCAGTGATTCAAATGATTTAGTGACTTGATTTATTAAAAAATAAATCTTTCTGTCACTTTTTTCTTTTTCATCAAACATTTCAAGTTGGTACATAAAAATGGAACACATGGATGGGCTACCATGAATTGTTTCAGTATATTTCAATCAGGTTAAATATTTCTGCCTTTACAAACATGGATCCTTTCTTTATGGTAAAACATTACAAATTCTTTTAGCTTTTTGAAATACATAGTGTATTATTATTGTCTATACTGTATAATAGCATACCAGAACTTCTTATTCCTGTTGAATGGTGGCTTCGAATCAATTGATCAAAAATTTCCTATCCTTTTTTTCTTTACTCTCCTTTCCCTCTGATAACTACCATGTTAGTCTCTTCTTTAAGATCACTGATTTTGTACAAAAATCCACACATGCATGGGATCATGTGCTATATATCCTTTGTGGCCTGATTTATTTCACTTATTACAGTGATCTCCAGTTCCAGCCATCCATGCCTTTGCAAGTGAGAGGGTCTCATTTCTTCCTGTAGTGATATAACTATACTCCACTGTGTATACGTGCCACATTTTCTTTATCTATTCACCAGCTGCCATCTCCTAGCTACTGTGAATGGAGTGCAATAAATATGGAGTGCAGATGTCTCTTTGACACCCCGGATTCATTTCTTATAGTCAAATGATGCAGTAGTGAGATTGTGGAATTGTACAGCAGTTCCACCTTCAATATCTGGAGGAACTTCCATACTATTTCCTACAATGGCTGTCCTAATTGATATTCCCACCAGCAATGTGCAAGTGTTCTCTTTTCTCCATGTCTTTGCCAACACTTGTTATCTCTTAGGTAACGGTCATCCTTACTGGAATGAGGTGATACCTTATTGGGATTTTGATTAGTGCAATCTTGATTTCTAATTTTTTTTTGTCACTGCCTTCTACAGAAAACACCCTTCTCTTTGCCCTTGAGAATATTCTAGCAGAGTAAGAATAGCAAGCTTTAAAAAAAGGAAAGAAAAAGGTAGAAAACAATCACAAGTTTCTTATTTGTGCATTACAGTCTTTGGCATAACACCTTTTCTGAGACTGTCTCATGCTGAATTTTAAGGTTTTTCTCTTGCAGTGAGGTCCTTTGGGAGCAATCTTCTAGATTTATGATTAGTAAGCAAAGGAGGACAATCAAATACGCATGTAAGGACATGCAAGGAGCTCCTCAAGCACACACACCACGCATTGGGGGTTCCCATGAAGTTCCAGCCCAGTGTGGTGGAGCTCTCCCACAGCAAAGCAAGATTCACCATGTACCCCTTCAAACTCCTACATTCACACCACAAAAGTACTGCTCCAGAACTTTCTACTTAGACCTGTAAAATGTCATGCTGTTAGTTCTCCAGGGCTTGGCCTTTCACACAATTGACAAATTTATCAAGTGAGGAAAACTCAGAACTCAAAGCAAAACAGGCCAGAGAACAGAACTCATCCCCAGCGGCTTGGGGATTCCACTTTTTCATTCTCAACAGTACCTTGTAATGGTCTGTCCAGGCCCAAGGAAGAGAACTTTGCCAGGCGATGATGCTTTGCAGCCTGCTTTCCTCAGCCTGCTCAAGGAGGGGGGTCTGTTTTTTCCCAGCAAATGGCAGCTCAGACTATTACCTTGAAACGTTTTGCTCCTTAGCTATGACTAAGATCTCAGCTTCCCACGCTGAGAATAAATAACTTCACCCTTGCTTCATGCTTTACGATGTTTGCCATGTTCTTATTGATTTCTCTTCATGAGCCTACGAAGCAGGCATGCTCACTGTAACGTGGACCCCAGGGCTCAGAGAGTGAGAATTATTCTCTAGAGGTGGAAAGACAGTGTTAGGGGCTGAGTGCAGATCCTCTGAGTGCTAGGCTGAGGGATCCCTGGTGGACTACAGCTGGTGGAGGGCCCTTCAGAGAGAAAGATGTTTATTAAGCAACCCAAGGGCTTCACAGCCCCCTGGACACACATTCTGGGAGTTTGTTCAAGGCAGGTCCCTCAGTAAGGCCCCTGTGGGCAGTCTCACTGTCCTTTCTGGGGATCTGCAGTAGGATTGAGTGGCTGTAGAATAGGCCTTCCTTGACTATGGACTAGTTATTCCTGCAACCTTGGGAAGACAGGTCTTCTTCTGTGATAGGAAATTCATATAACAACTCCACTTTTGTATATAATTTATAGTGAACTTGGCACTTTAACCTACATTGTCTTGCATCATTATCCCAGTAAAGCAGTAGAAATGATAATAGCTTATACTAAAGTAGTAATGTGTAGTCTATAAAGCACTTTAATTCCATATACTTTGCTTAATCTTCCTAACAACCACATGGGGTATTATTTCTACTCTGTAATTGACCAGAGGCTCAGGGGGGATAACTGAGCTCATCAAAATCTGAGTAGTGAATGCAGAGAGATAAAGAATCCTTGTTCTCTACACTACAGTCCTAAGATGGCCGCCCACATCTCAGTGATCTGGGCATTGTGACCAGCCTTTGCACGCTTCCATTTGGGCTTTGCTAAGCCTAGAAACGCAGGAAGGCTCAGAGCATAGCCCTGCTACAGTGTGCTGGCAGAGCAGGGTCCTAGTGCTTTCAGCTCAGCTGAGGCCAGAGAACCTTTCAGTTCCTAGGCTGTGGAGAGATGTAGTCACCCAGTGTGGGTGGAGAGTCTTGACCAATCCATAGACTAAGTTCAAGACCATGGATTTTCTCTCTATGATTTTGAGAACGTAAGAGAAATCCTACGTACCGCACGTCTTTGCATAATAAAGTTCACTCTAGCCAAATGTGAGTGTATGGCTACATCTGTGGCATACTATTTTTCAAAAAAAACCCCCCAAAATGAAAGCCCAATGAAAATCTGAATTCTGGAACATATCTGGACCCAATGATTTCAGCTATAGAGCCATACTTCAGTACCTAACTGGCTACACTAGGGCTACACAGCATCATCTTATGTGGGTCTTGTATGCTAGGCTCTCCATCAGGGTGTGCTTGTGATGGTCTTCAGTAGTATTTGAGGAAATCTGTTCCCTTGGCTTTTTCTACCTTCTTCTCTCCCATGCTCTTAGTGCATGATTCTTTCCCACTGAGCAGTGATTTTCCCATCCTGTCATTCCCTGCTACGTCAAAGATAGTAAAAGGCAACTTTTCCTACTCCCCTTTTATTGACTTCCATGTCTCCCATTAGTAGTTCTAGGTTAAGAGAAAAATAATTGGAATTGTGTGTCAGGGGAAAGCATTTGGGTGAATTGAAAGTTAACCAATGTGTGAGTGACTCATGGTCATTATCTCCAAGTGACTCTGGAACTGGCATGGGATTTAAGCAGTTTGATTATATGAAGAATTTAAGTAGAAGGTTTGTGGTTAAGGAAAAGATTCACCTGGACAGGGTCAGATGATTGGGAGGTAGAGACAGGAGGATCAAGGTTTGAAGCCAACATGAGCAAAAACGTCAGCCACGCCGTATCTCAAAGAGCAATTCCAGTTATATGAATGGTGTAAGTAGGGAAATCACATTCCAAGGTCAGCATAGACAAAGACCCTAAGACTCTATCTGAAAAGCATGGCAAAAAAGAGCTGGGGGTGTGGCTTAAGTGGTAGAGTCTCGGGTTCTGAGTTCAATTCCCATGGGGGGGGGAGGGGGAGGGAGGGAAGGGGGGAGGGGAGGTTCCTTTTTTGAAACCTGCAACTACTATCATGTCCAGTGTACTGGCTACTTGAGCATTCTGTGGCCCAGTTTCTCTTTGTAAGGACACTGTCCAATTTGCTGTACAGCACTTTTCTTGCCTGATTGTGGGAAATGGCTTCTTCTGTCTTTCTTTATGTCCTATCTTCACAAGGCTAATAGAAAAGGGCAGCTTCCCTTGGCACTGTGTTTCATTCCCACAGGTGATGACCCCTGTAAAATGGGGGACTCTCAGCCAGTCATCAAGTATGGTTGTGAATATTCTCTGTGTGCATCCTCCCCTGGAAATTACTCGGTGATTAATGGAGAAAAGGCTTATGGGATACTCGTCCATGCAGATCAATATACAGATCTAAACTATCCAAGGACAGCATTGATTTATGGAAGAAGGAAAACATAAATCACACTTAGCCAATTTAAAATAGGTCTCTTCCTAGAGAATAAATGAGAAATTAATTTCTACACATTCTCCTCTGAGTCCATTCAATCTGCTATTGCATCAATTTTTAAAAAGTCTGACAAGATCCATACATTTTCTAATTTTTTTCTAGCAAGTTTTTTTTAACCCAGCTCTAGGAATGAGGGATGTTTTAAGGAAATGATAAATGTCTTAACAGCTGAATCACTTTGGTGAAATACATACTATTACTTGTGCTTCTCCCAAGACCTGTGGAGCTTTCACTCCAGGTATGGGGAAGGTGCAGCCTGATCTTGCTGGTCATCCTAGCAGCTTGAGAAGATTAAACAAAGCAGTGTCTATTTAGTATTTTCAATAGGATATCGAAGAGAATATTCAATCCTCTTGGTATTCTTTCTTCCAAGATACATTCCCCAACTGTTATAATAATGACAATATATCCTAGAACTGGATTTCCTAAAGGCATGGTTATATATGATATGTCCTGGGACTTGCTAATTCTGATAAGATCTGCTTTTGTAGTGAAGTTATCCAGGCAAGAAAGTATGGAGCAAAGAGTTTTTGGGTGCTGGAATAGTGTGAACAAGGCCTGGGATGTATAGGGGGCTCTCTTGGCATGGTAGCGAGGGAACTGTGGCTGCAGTATCAAATTGCAATGGGGGGAAGACAGAAAAAGGAGGAAGGAAAGGGGAGGAGTCAGGTTTATGGGCCTTCTGTATGGGTTTCATTCTGAACTGAAAGATCGTCTTCCAAGGGTTTCAAGCAGAGATAATTTTTACTTCTTTAGAATTAAATCAACCTCAAAATCATATAAAAAGGAGAGAAACAATCTGAAAAGATATATTTCTGGATACTAGATAGTAGACTTTATACTATAGTTGATTATCAAGTGGAAAATCCACCCCCCCACTTTTGACTGGTTCTGGATGCCATAGGAAAAGAACCAAAGAAGATAAAGAAGGGGAATGAAGAGAGATGAAACACAGGCTTGCAAATTTCTCCCTTGTAGTTCATTTATACTCTTGAGGGACTGTAGTTTTCTCAGTTAGTTGGACATCCAGTTACAAATGGAGAATGCAATGGAGGCAGGAGATTGAATTTTGTATAATGTTCAAGGGACCTCCAAATTAGAATAATTGTACCATTTAATGCCATCTATCTATCTATCTATCTATCTATCTATCTATCTATCTATCTATCATGTATGTACATACGTATGTCTGTATATATATGTGCATGTTTGTATGTATGTATGTATGTATGTATGTATGTATCTATCTATCTATCTATCTATCTATCTATCTATCTATCTATCATCTTTCTATCTTCCTCCTAAATAATGAACTTCAAATGTAGTTTTCAAATGAATCCTTATTGTAATGAGAGAGAAAGAGAGTGAAAGAGAAAAAGAATGAGCGCTGTTAGTAAACACAAACCTAACTTTGATCCTTGCCAAAAACATAGTCACTTCTCTCATAGAAGAATGTGCACTGTGAATAAAATCTTTAGCAAAGGTGTCGGCCATCTTGTTGTATATTGTATACACTGTTTATACTCTCAACCCTTCACTGCATTAACTGTCTACGCACATGTGGCAACAGAAACACTGCCGATATTAGTCTATCTAGAGTCATATCTGCTAATGTTACCAGAAACAGAAAATGAGAATATTATTGAATTGCTTCTATTGGTTGTTCTCAAATAAAACCATTGTTTTCTACTCTTAAGAGCAATTACAAGAGATATGAATAAATTAAAAAGCTTCTGATGGAAGCATTGTTAATTAACAACCCACTAAATTAAGTTAATAATTATGTTAACTTAGATAACTGTGAGAAAAAGGAATTTATGTATAAATTATGAGTCAAATCTGAGAAGTGTATATGTACTTGCATTTATGTGTATACACATACTGCTTATAGTTGATGTTCACGTGTTATTTTCTTTTTGCCAGTTCTGGGGCTTGAACTCAGAGCCTGAGTTCAAGGCTAAAGCTCTATCACTTAAGCCTCAGCATCATTTCCAGCTTTTTCTATGTATATGGTACTGAGGAATTGAACCTGGGTCTTTGTACATGCTAGGCAAGCACTCTACCATTAGGCAAAACTCCCAGCCCATAGGGTATTTTTATAGTGTTTTCATGCCCATTGTCTTTTAAAAATATGTAACACTGACCTATGAACCATGCATTCGCAGTGTTTTCAAAAGAAACTATTAGGAAGGTAGTTCACTTGCATAAGATTTCACAACTGCTGTGAGTGAGAGTCAGGGACCACTGAAATTCAGGTCTAACCCCAGAAATCCTTCTAATAAAATTACTATGAAGGCTTTTTTTTCTCCAAAGTCAAAGGCAGGATACTTGGTTTTATTCTGGTACATAATATCTGGACCTGGAAATCCACTAGAAACTTTGGGACACAGTATTATTGCAGTTACACCCCAGCTGCCTTCATTATTAAACTTTTTATGAGTACTGTTTTATGGCCCCTTCAGTAAATCTTTAAAGATACACAAAGAAGAAAGAGGGTAGGATAACTTCAATCCAAGTTTTGTAAAAAATATTTATTGCTTGTGATACCATAATCATCATATTATATTACAGGCACTATTTTCTTTTAAATTCATGTTTTCTCCTCAAGGGGAATAAATGCATGCATTACCTATAACAAGAAACAGTGCAAGTAGGAATTATATATATATCAGTATAATAAAACACTATATTGAACCACACAGATTTATGATAAAGCAAGTAGAGATTATTAAATCAAGCACATTTTTTTAGTGTGGGGTGTTTTACTTTTGATTTTACAAAGAGAATGTCCTCAGTGAGGAAAGATTCATAAATAAAAACAGAATTTAGAAGCAGATGCCAGCCTACAACCTCTAAATTCTCTCCTTAGATCATGTTATACCATGAGAAGTTGACAGGCTTGGAAGGCATTCATTTCCATAAAGAACTACCCTGATAGGGCTGGGATTTATGGGGATCTGGCTTTAGCTTTGACTGAAGGTCAGGATAAGAAACAGTCATGTGAAAGCTATGACTGCATTTTCTACTTTATTATTCAAACTCCTTCTACAAAGCTCTGAGGGAAAACTCTTTTTCTATTTCATGCTGCATGGATTTTGATCTCTTGAGAAATGGTATTTCTGTATGTATATCACCATGGGTCATATTTTCCTTTGCTGCTTCACTACCAGAAAGTACACAGTAGCACCCAGTTCTGTGTGAATGAACAGAGTCCCATCATTTACTTATCCTTAGTTATTTTTTTTCCATTTCAATTATGGAGTTTCTGTTTCTCCATTTGCTATAGCACTGCCTTGGGTGGCTTTTGAAGAGCGGCTTGAGTATCAAACAAATAGTTAAGGATAAAACAAGCCAACTCTTCCAGTAACCAGACAATACGTTACTGACAACCTAGACCAATGCTTCTATAGCCTTTGTGGGGAAACACTTGGAAATGCAGAAATTAGAAAAGGCTCTATGGCTGAAAGGTGAGACAGCAGGAATACCACTGTAGGGACAATGTGCATCCATCTATTGATTGATTTCCTGGCCAATGGGGATCTTGAGGAATGCACTGCCTAGGAAAGGGTAGGGGAAGCATCCCCAAGGGAAACAACTACAGCAAGACTGAAGCACTGTAGGATTATCTGCCCTCTCTCTCCAGTAGGAAGAAGCTGATATTGGAGCAGTTTTCCCTTCTATTGTGCATGCAAAATAAGAGACAGGAAAGAAAAGAGGCCATTTGCAAAGAGAAGTACCATAAAAGATGCACTCTTCTCTACCATGATCTAAGTATGTTGGAAATACAATAGCCACACCCCATGTGTGCAACGATGGGCAGTTAGTATACAGCAGATGTGTGTGCTCTTAACCCAGGTAGACTGTCTTGCATTAAAATTGGACTTAAACTTTTAGTAAATTTTGTTCCACAAAGTGCAAAATAATGTAATACATCATCTTTATTGTCTGACATTACAGATTGGTTTAACACTTTCCTTTTTACACACCATGGGAATGAAGGATAAAAATGTGTCCAGCATTTTGCAAACATTCTTTGTTACACACAAACACTCACAATGAATAATAGAAAAAAGAGCATACAGAAAAATGAAAAGATGTTGGAAGTGGACAGCTTTAGTTTTGAATGATCCATGGATATAATGTGAAACTTTAAAAAAAAACAATGCTAGCCAAGTGGGATATATTGTCATACACAGTTTGGTACATGCATTGGACATAAAAGCTGCTTTTTCTTTAATTTGATTTAATATATAAATATTTTTGAGTATGCTGCTCTCTCTGCTGGTTTCTGAACCTGACTACAGGGCTAGAGGCAAGACTTCAGTATAGAACATGGTTAGAATGTCACAATGGCCCTACTACAGAAAAAAATCTAAAAATGACCTTATGAACTTCTTGGTGATAAGAAAAAGGTTGGAAGGTATCTGTTCTTTATAGATTATTGTCAGTCGATGAATGGGACTCTTCTTTGGGAAAGATTCCCAAAAGTTGAGAAGTGAGCTATTAAATCCTTGACAGGATTGAGCACATTGTGGAGAGCAGTGGAGTGTACTAGACCTAATAATTCCAGGACTCAAAGAGATCCAGTTGTCTGATTCTTATAAAAAGAGTTCCCCATACCTTTTAAGTGACATGTAAATGGAATCACATATTCATTGGGTGAGAGATGGCAGAGTTTTTTTTTTTTTGCTTCTGGATTCTTGGGGTAACTCTCTAGGGGCTGACATTTTATTAAGAGAGAGGTCTGCCCAACAACTCAGAAAAGCATAAAATGGACTGGAAACGTATTGCCCTGGGGATCTAAAATGGGTCCAACACGTCACAGTTTGTGTCCTCTTCTAAAACATGTCATAGTTCTTCTTTTGGGGGCTAACAGCAGTGATTGTTATGAAAGATGCTAAATTTTATCATCTCAATTCAGGCACTATGTTGAAGAGGAAGCAAATTAGTATGATTTTTTTTTGTTTTTTCAAACGGAAGCATTAACATACATTAGAGGCAAAAGCAATGAGAAAAACAGCAGGACGGCAGGCCCCTCCACTGTTAGTTAAGACCTGCAGTAGGGGACATAACTTACTCCCTGCTTCAGTTCTTCTTCCTACAGAAAGATTGAATCAATAACAGTTAGATTACCCAGGGTTCTGAGAAGAGCAAGAACACAGCGTTAAGGAAGGCAGGGTGGGGGACATGAACATAGCTTTGAAAGATGGCCCAGGTTTTTGCCATCCCAGTGACTATAGTTCCAAGCCAGTTTAGGTCTTTGACTCTACAGACCCAGTGCTTTTCTCCATGCATCCAAACATCTCAATACCATCTGTCTTTCTTTCTCCCTGTTTATACATTTTTGTATAAAGGCCTGTGCTCAGCCATGCTGATACAGAGAAGGCTGGTGGTTCACGGACCTGCCCTACTCTACCCTGTTCTGTTCTATTGCATTCTGTCCCTATGGTGGCAGAAGTTATAGAATCATCAGCAGGAGATGCTTGTCAAAGTGTCTTGTCATCCATTAAAGGGCAAGATGGGTCCAAGTGACACACTTGGAAAGGAAAGCAGAAATGAGCTTTTCTATTGTACTGAATGAGATCATTATCTAGAAAAGCAGCAGGTTATTAACAATCTGGTCCTGTCTTCCCACAGATACTACAAAAGAAAAACAAATCGCCCAACTTGAATTCTACATTTTGTATCTCTAACGCGCTGAAAAGTAGATTCTGTTGCACAAATGGCATTCTCCAAGTAGATTATTGAAGAAGACACAAAACAGGGGGAAAAGTTGACTAAGGAATAAAATAGAACAAAGAAAAGAAAAGAAAATATTACAACTGCAGGGTCTGGGATGAAAGTCTTCAGAAAAGAGTTTTCAAAAACATGAGAGAAAGCAGAAAAGACAGAAAGAGAAAGAAAGGAAATAAGGAAGGAAGAGGAAAAAAGGAAAGAAAACAGGCAGGAAGGAAAGGAGTAAAGGAAGCAAGCAAGGCCAAAAAAAAAAAAAAAAAAAGGAACCACAACAAATGCTGGTGATTGGGGATGTGAGGGCGAAAAGCAGGATATCCTGTCACATCCTGAGCTGCCAGCTGAGACAGTCCTTTCACTGTTCTCTTCCTGTTTGTGGATCTTGGTAGATCCAGTCAATACTGGTTCATGCTTGCTTACATCTGGCAGAAGGACCATACAGCACTCATGCTTCTGCGCTGATAATGAGCATTCGACTACTGCTGACTTAGTAATTTACTGTATTCTGGTGAAAGAAAAATGCTTTTTTTTTTTTGAAAAGATGGAATTCTACTTTCAATAAGAATTATATTATTTATAGAATCTTTTATGGTTAACCTTGTAAAATATGCTATCTTGGAAGATTCCGGAAACACTCCTGTTTAAAACACTTGTATTTGAGACCCACAAAAATCATATGACTTGTTAAAGCCACACAGATGGGACACATTTTTTTTAAAAACTGAAATTAACCAAAAATTCCTCCTATTAATGAAACTACAATCACCACGACCACTCAGTGGCTATACTGTACCTTAATATACTGTAATAGACGTTAGCTTCAGTTCGATTTAGTCATATTGCTGGCAGCTATCAAACATGGAGTATTTCTTTCTTTTTCCTTTCTTTTTTGCCAGTCTTGAACTCAGGGCTTGAGCACTATCCTTGGACTTTCTCAAGGCTAGACCTCTACCACTTGAGCCACAGCACCACTTCTAGCTTTTTCTATGTATGTGGTACCAAGGAATTGAACCCGGGTCTTCGTGCATGCTAGGCAAGCACTCTACCACGAGGCCAAACTCCTCGCCCCCCCCCCTTTTTTCAGGGGAGAGTGGGAACACAGTTTCCCACTACCACAAATTATGCAGTCGTGTTTCCTGCATTTGGGGAAATCGCAGGGGTCAGCACATCCGGAATGCAACGGATAAGCCTCAAATCTGGAGTATTTCTAAGTCAATCAAATTTTATTTCTTTCAAGGACATTAACAAAAGGAATCAGAGCAGTTTTCCATTGTCTATATGGCCACTCATTCTGTGACTATTCCCAAAAGGTCTCTGCCTAACTTCTCAGCGCTGAAACTAACACTGCAAGGAAAGGTAAACCTTTCTTCAATATGCATTTTAAATGTCAATTTCAGTTTGTCTCTTGAGCCAACCCATATGAGTCAATCATGGTAAACTAAATCATAGTGGTATTTACACAATATTTGTGGTGGTTTCTTTTTGTTAGCACAAGCTATTATTTCAAAAACCAAAAGCTAAACAATAATAAAAGAACTTAATCATTGTGACAATCTCAAAAACAAAGAAACAAAAAAACAAAAGGAATCAGAAATAAGCCAAGAAGTTTCCCCACAAACCTCCTCAGTGGTCTGGTCTGGCTCTTAAGTTCCATGTCTGTGTTTCCAATAGTATTTCAGGTGACATCACATATGTTAATTGGAAAAACCATTGCCCGGTTTGTGCAAAAAAAAAATTAATGCCACAGTAGAAGACACAGGAAACATTTATTTGAAATGTCTTACCTTTAGTAGCTTCATGAGGCCTTCTAACTGAACCATTAGCTCTCTCCGGCTCTCCTGGAGAGCAGACATTCTCTGTTCTAGCTCATCCTTGCGCTGTCTATGAAGGAAGCAGCTCTCATCAGAAACAGTATTTCATTCACTGAGCTAATCACTTCCCCCAGTGTTATGGGCCTATCTGGAAAAGGGCACAGACCAGGTCTTTGACAGGATTGCCAGGCCTCAATCATCTTTAAGTGAACAGATACAGAGAGAGGTGTACTTTTAATTGTTAGAAAGTAGACTACACTTAAACAGAATTAAAACCCTTTCCAGCATTTTCATCTTTCTCTCCTTCACATTGGGAAATGTGACTTGAAAATGTACCTTTAGATCACTTCCATCATCTTTGAATTGATATTAGTACAGGCTGGCAGATGGGGATCCTGTATGCAATGGAGTGCCCTTTAGAAGTGAGATAGACATGGTATACACTTGTTATCATCAATCTAAATTATTTGATTGAAATTGTTTTTATAGTGTGTTGCCAGAATAAAGAATTTCTCTCTGTAATTACCATACAGCAGAAAAGAACCCAGAGGATTTGTGTTTGTCTTGTGGAATGTCTACTGCCAACAAGAACGGAAATCTCTAAGGATAATCTGCCCTCTATCATTTTTGTTGACACTAACAGGTACTAAGAAATCTTTACAAAGAAATAAACCAGAATGATCAAGTATATTAATGGCTCACCGTTCCCTGGTGGACACATACCTTACAAATTGATTTCAACTCCATTATTTTGAAGGGACATTGGTGAATAAGTAGTTCATACATTTTTATTTCTTGCCCCAAAGGTTTATGTTTGTGTTTGAAATATTAGTACTTACATTTTAACAACATGGGGATTTCTTAAGCATGTATGTATTCCATGTGAATGGAAATGTTGACACAAGCATCATATTAAGAGGAGCTACAGCGGGGCTATGACATGAAAAATTGACAATATAAAAATGTCATACTGAGTTCGATTTATGTCTCATTCAGCTGAAAATATTGATAGGAGGGCATGTTATAAAAAGAAACATTTCAGATTTTCTTTCTTATAGGCATACTGTAGAATGAATTATGAATCTGAAATTTATAAGCATCTCAATGCTTCCTGAATATTTCCAGAGTTTTTCTCGCCACTTAATCCCGAAGCAATTCTTTTAATTTTATTTACAGTTGTCTCTTTCTCAGAAGCCAGAGGAGAAATGCCACAATTTTATAGGTGCTAGTGGTATCTTATTATTTGTCTCCTTGGGATGAAGCATTTTAATTTTGTAATTGCTGTCCTACCCAAAAATATTCCTCAGGAATACTTCCATGAGTTGTCTTTCTTTGCTCTTATCTGCCCATGATGCCCCAGATACATCTAAGTAAACTTGGGACAAGAGTAAATAATGCTTTTAATTTAGTTTCAGTTTCTCTAGAATTTTTGGTCATTTGAGTACAGGAAGCACCTTGAGAAAGACAAAGCCAAATGCTAATGTTGTAGATAAGATACACTAAGACACAACTCCAAAACATGTATTAAAAAATAGTTAACGAGCATTAGGCTTAGAATACTCAGCACTGAATCAATTTTATTGCACATTTGTCTTATCTGAGTTAGGTTTTTTTTTTTATGAGTAAGGTCTTGAATTTATTTAGGAAGATTTAACATCCTCTGCAGGTGTGTTTGTACCAACAGTTAGGAAATGTGGGTCCAATAACAAGAGTATGATGGAGGCAGAAATATAAAAACCCTGTTAGTGTTATTTTCCTACAGAGACGAGTATTCATTTCTAAAACAATATCTTTTATCCTGAGCTTCTCTCAGATTGTCTATTTTTAGGTACTTAGTTATTTTCTGAGCTAATTTTTCTCCACAGCTCAAGCTGGCTTGAACTTGTGATGTAGCTAGGATGACTTGAAAATTAAAATTCTTCTGCTTTATTCTCCTGAGTGCTGGAATGATAGGTGCATATGCAGTGTCTAACCTTGTGAGATTATTTTTAATTTTGAATGTGTGTTACAATCTACTTTCTTTTAGGATGGTATTGGGACAATTGACAATATTTTAATATAAATTGTATACGGGATAAATATATGTCCATGTTAACTACCTGAATTTGAAAATGGTATCATGGTTGTAGAAGCAAACAGTTTTGGGAAAGTATACACATGAAAACTTAGCAGTGAAGGAGCATGGTGTCTGAAACCTATATATTTAAACTGTGTGGTTCTGTTTCCTCATTTACCAAAGGAGCATAATGATAGTGTCTATTTTCCAGCAACCATATAGGTCAGTATAGGTATTGAGTGTCAGACTAGCTCACAGAAATGCCTATGTGGGCTACAAGCATAGCTTTCAGAGTGTGTGTGTGTGTGTGTGTGTGTGTGTGTGTGTGTGTGTGTGTATGTGTGTGTGGCTAGAAAGGCCCTAGACTTTTAAGACAAACATAAAAGTTACACTCATGACGGGGGGGGGGGTGGGGGGAATGTAAAGGGTACCAAGACATGTGAAAGGGTATCAATGTATGTGAATTAATGCACCTTCTATATGGCAAATATCATGTAACCCTTTTATTAATTACAATTATATATATATATATATAAAGTTACACTCATGAAAAGCAAGGATCCTTCTCCTTTGCCTCTAAATGGCATTTTCTTTTTGTTTCACAGTAAGTGGAGCTCAGAGAAGACCTAGCACAGAGACCTCTAGGAAAGCTACACTAAAGAGGTCCTGTAGGGTGTTGTACGTGTGCCCCAAGGCCAAAGGACGCTTTGCAAGGGGACATTATTTTAGATTTCTTGTCTTGAGATGACACGAGGGTAAAACAGCATACCCAGAACAGGGTTTTTCAAACTGGCTTTAGCATATCTGTGAAATCCTAGCATGGGGAAAATATTTGTGTAGAGAATGTGATGCAGTATGTAGAAATGACCCTTCAAGGGAGGGTATTTCTTCTTCCTTCAGGCACAAGAAAAATGTGTAGATAAAGAGGCAGACAAAACAAATCAGTTAAGCCACCAGCTGAAATTCAGGGATAATGACCGGGAAGTTCTTAGCAAATTCACCCTTCTTGTTATGGCTTTGGGCTTGGGTCACAGCATGCTAACAATTTAGGGTCAGAATAATGGTTAGCACTGTCAGTAGGCTCCGGCCAGCTAGATCAAGGAGGAAGAAATATCAAACAGGTATTTCTATGACCAGAGCACCTCCACATGCTTTCCTAGATATTCACTAGTCATCACATGGAAAGTAATATTTTCAAAGGCAAAAGTTACATAGAAGCAAGCATGGAATCAATGAAAATGCTTATGAAAAATTCTTAACCATCATCCTTCTGATGAGCATAGGATGGCCAGTGGAAGAGACTGCCAATGCTAGCTCATTCAGTTGTAGCTCTAAGTTCATTAGGTCTGATTTGACTTTGAACTTGTGTGCTTGTGTGTATGAAGCAGCCTTTCACTGTGTGTATGTGTGTGTGTGTGTGTGTGTGTGTGTGTGTGTGTGTGTGTGTGTGTGTGTGCCAATCCTGGGGCTTGAAATCAGGGCCTGGGATCTTTTGCTCAATGCTAGTGCCCTACCTCTTGTGCCACCGCTCCATTTCCGACATTTTTGGTGGTTGGAGATAAGATTCTCAAGAACTTTCCCGCCTAGGCTGGCTTTAATTTACAGTCTTTCAGATTTCAGCTCTTGAGTGCTAAATGCCTAGCACCATCCCCTTTTAATTGTATGTGATAGGTATGATATAAAGCACTCCATTTTCCTTTTCATTTTCACCTCTTCTAGGTAACAGGGAATGTGAAGAATTGCAAAAAAATTATGCAAGCACTTCTAGTATAACTAATGAAAGCAATTCAGAAACTCCCGGGAAGGAAGGATTTCCTTTTTTTTTTTTTTTTTTTTTTTTTTGCCAGTCTTGGGCTTAAGCTTTACTGCTTGAGCCTCAGCACCACTTCCAGCTTTTTTTCTAAGTATGTGGTACCAAAGAATCGAACCTGGGTCTTCGTGCATGCTAGGCAGGCACTCTACCACTAGGCCAAACTCCCAACCCTGGATTTGTTTCTTTTGTTAAATTATTGTATTTTTCAATAGAATGAAGTGATCCTTCCACATTTAGCAGCCTCTTACTGTGGGCTCTTCAGATCTCCTTTTCACAAATCAAAGATTCTGCTCCAGTTATGGATCTGAAATAGGCCTTGTGGATTCTAGGGGAAACAGAGACAAGACCAAAATCCTGGGCCAGGGTGGGCTACAAGGCTCAGGGGCTACAAAACAGGAACGGAAGGGAACCTGAGAAGTATCCATGACTACAATGAACAGGGACGTGGGAAGATGGTAAGATCCAACAGAATCACACAGAACATGCTTAGTTTAGTTTAGTTTAGATTTTTTTTAGATGCAAGAAAATGGTACTGCTTCTGGTAAGAGTTACTGAGAGATGTATGATTCAGGGTTATTCATCTGCAATGTACACAGCACCTTAATTGAAGGATTGTAATTCTGGCAAATTAAAGTGTCTTGTGAAAGAGTATAATGGGATGTCTTTTGTTTTGTTTTGTTTTGGGGGTCATGGGGTTTGAACTTGGACTGGGCATTGCTCCTGGCTCTTCAGCTCAAGGATACCACCCTACCCTTGAGCCAAGCCCCACTTCCCATTTTCTAGAGGTTAATTGGAGATAAGAGTCTCAAGTCCTTTTTTTGCCTGGGCTGGCTTTGAACCTGATCCTTAGATCTTAGCCTCCTGAGTAGCTAGGATTACAGGCGGGAGCCACCATACGTGGCTCATTATGCTGTTTCTATGAGGGAATGTCTATGAATTTACTTTCATGTTGCTTATGCCGATGAGCACCTTCCATATTCAGCGTATATTGCTATGCCAGTCTGATAAAAGGAGCCTACTCTCAGATTTTGTAAGTTTGTATAATGGAAACAAACATTGTCCTCATCTAGGCTGGCTATTCTTTAGTTCTGACTCTGAGAATCACACTGATACTCAGAGGTTGAGTCAAATGACTTTCAATGGTTCCTTTACGCCAATATTCCATGATGAGAGACTAGGAAAGACTAGGTTTTTCTGTTCATTTGCTGAACAAGAAAGTATAATGCCTATTTTTTAAAGATCTCTTTGCAAAGCTAGTAGGAAGAGAAAAAAATCAGATTCCTTTTGATAGACTATGTGCCACATTTTAAATTTAGAGTGCTATGGGTTTTATTTACCTGTCTGTATTATGTTTTGTTGAACATTGTAACATACATTGTTGCTAGTGAAAATATCTCTGAAGAGCTGTTAATTTTTTTCTGATGAGACATTTTATTTCTGACCTAAACTACACTATCCTTTTCTCTTGAAAGAATAAAATATAAACTTCTCTCTAAATCATCCAAATTCCAGCAGCTAATTAAAAGTGTGATAATTAAAAAACACATGAGCAAGTGTCAGAAGTTGTGTTTGCTCAAGTCCATTTTCTGGCTGTATGCTGTTAGACTGAATTAACAATCCCAAAGGTTTATGTGTCCTGAGATGACTTTGATGCCCTGGCTTACCTGAGGAGTCGGAGTTCTGCCAGCAGGGTGGGGTTCTGCTGTGCCTTCTCTGGGGTTGGCTGAGAGGCTTGTTCATGCTCTAGCCGCAGTCTCTGGATCTCCTGTAAGATTTCTCTTGGGAGAGAAGAAGGTGAGAAATCATAGCCAGCTTTTAGGATATTAATATGTGGACTGACAAGGCCCAGCAGAACCAAGGGAAAAAAGGCTCATCTGAGTTTGGAAGCAGCTGACCTTTACTAAGCAAGGACCTCTGTGCTTCTGCGGCATTGGCTGTAGCTGATTGGGAGCTGAGGGTGAGGGAAGGATGACTTCATCTGCACTTTGAAGGCTCTGAGTGTGCCACAGAGAATTATCACCAGCACCCATCATCATTCCCGTAAGTAATGTGGTGCCATGGTATTGTGTCTAACTCTGAGGAGGCCTCTGCTTATGAGACTAAAATGCATCTTTCCATTATTTACGATTACATTCTGACACCAGAAAGGACTCACAGTTACTGAGAGGTGCTTGGAGGAAAAATAAGGATAAATGGTGTTCATCTTAGGAAACTAAATAACCTCATTTTCTCTCACCAAGAATAAAATTCTTCTCACTGAATAAGAAACCTGAGGTCGGCAGATTTTTTTTTTCTTTTAATTTAACATCTTCAGCTTTAACAACGGATCTCAACAAGGGCAGCCTTAGAAGTGTGTGCATGTGTTTGAAAGGATTCACTGTAATTGAATGTGTGACATCAAGTGTTCCTGAGGTGAGACATGTCAGTCTGTTATTGATTTTGGACCTGGACTGCCCTGCATTTGGTGAGAGCATTAGGCTAGTCATGAATGATATGCGACTAGCTCAAGGCATTCCCTAAGTGAATCAGAAGCCATTAAGCAAGGTTGCAAGGCACATATTCCTGGGGGCTGGTGAACATTACTCTATTACCTCATATAATGCACAAATCCAGTGAGACAGAGCAAACTGCTGAGGGTGGAAGTTAAGCTTAGTGAGCACAGCAGATGACTTTCTGTGTTTTTAAAAGAAATCTGAATTGAAACAATGATTGTACACATGATATGTGATGTGATTTGATGCATGTGTACAATCAAACCAGGGTCATTAGCATTTCTTTGCGTTGGAGGCTCTTAAATCTTTGAGTGGGCACAAAAATACTCATTAGTAAGGGATACATTTAATGTTCTAGAGCAAAAGAATGTACCTTTTTTCCCTATGTGAATCAATCCTGGGGCCTGAACTCAAGAGTCTGGGTGCTAGCCATAAGCTTTTATTGCTCAAGGCTAGTGCTATATCACTTGAGCTACAGAAGAGAGCATACCGAAATAAACAAAATCGCAGACGAAAATGGTAATATCACGACAGAAATTACCAAGATCCAGAATATCATGAGGGAATACTTCTCAAACCTTTACGCCAACAAATTTGAGAATCTAGAAGAAATGGATGAATTCTTAGCCAATATTAACATACCCACACTGAACCAAGAAGAACTAACCCAACTCAACAGGCCTATTTCAAGCTCTGAAATAGAAATGGCAATTAGAGAACTTCCACTTAAGAAAAGCCCAGGGCCAGATGGATTCACAGCTGAATTCTATAAGGTCTTCAAAGCAGAGCTCACACCAATACTCCTCAAGCTCTTCAACGAAGTTGAAAATGAAGGTTCTTTACCAAACTCATTCTATGAAGCCAGTATAACCCTCATCCCCAAACCAGACATTCATCAAAGACCCCGTACAGCAAAAACACTTCTTAGCAGAAAGAACAGCGCTGGAGGAATTTCAATTCCAAACTTTAGATTCTATTACAGGGCTATAATTATCAAAACAGCTTGGTACTGGCACAAGAACAGTCCTGAAGACCAATGGAATAGAACTGAGGACCCAGATATTAAACCACAGACCTATGGCCACCTAATCTTTGATAAGGGAGCCAAAAAAATAGAATGGAAGAAAGACAGCCTCTTCAACAAGTTGTGCTGGCAGAACTGGTTAAGCACCTGCAGAAAACTAAAGTTGGATCCTTCTTTGTCACCCTGCACTAGAATTAACTCCAAATGGACCAAAGACCTGGAGGTAAAAGCTGACACACTGAAAACTTTACAGGAAGGGATAGGAGATACACTAGACCTCCTTGGCACAGGTCGAAACTTTCTTAATAAGGACCAAGAATCACAACAAATCAGAGAAAGGCTGGATAAGTGGGACTGCATTAAACTGCAGAGCTTTTGTATGGCAAAGGACATAGCTAGTAAATTAATTAGGAAGCCTACAGAGTGGGAGAAGATCTTCACCAACCAAACAACGGACAAAAGCCTCATATCTAAAATATATCAACAACTCAAAAAACTGAATCACTCCAAAACTAATCTCCAAAGTAACAACCATCCCATTAAAAAATGGGCCAAAGACTTAAAGAGAGTCTTCTCTGAAGAAGAAACAAAAATGGCCTATAAACACATGAAGAAATGCTCAACATATCTGGTCATAAAAGAAATGCAAATCAAAACACCTCTAAGATTCCACCTCACTCCAGTTAGAATGGCCAGGATCAGGAAAACGAATAATAACAGATGCTGGACGGGATGTGGCCAGGAGGGAACACTACTACACTGTTGGTGGGAGTGCAAACTCGTTCAACCACTATGGAAAGCAGTATGGCAGTGCCTCAAAAGGCTAAACATAGAACTCCCCTATGACCCAGCAATACCACTAATTGGCATTTACCCAACCATCCAGAAACAAGGGCATACTAAATCCACTAGCACAACAATGTTCATTGCAGCACTATTCACCATAGCAAAGATATGGAACCAACCTAGATGTCCCTCAGTTGAGGAGTGGATCAACAAGTTGTGGTATTTGTCCACAGTGGAATTCTATGCTGCTGTCAGAAAAAAGGACATCGCCCCATTTGTTAGGAAATGGAAAGACTTAGAAAAAATCATATTAAGTGTAGTAAGCCAGACTCAACGGAACTTAGGCTCAATGGTTTCCCTCATTTGTCATAATCAGTAGAAACTTTGGGCTCTACTAGCAGAGATCTGCAATAGAGCAAAATCTTGATATATAAGGCCATATAGTATGAAGCTAATTGAAAGGACCTCCAGGATACTGAAACAAAAGCCATATAATGAGTGATTGTTGTCCTTAATGTACTATATTATCTCTCATCTCCTTTGCTGTCCCTTGCATATTTCATATTGTTACAGTATCTCACTTTGTTATCTGATATATTGAATTTATTTGTATTTGGTTATTTGAAATTGGATAGGGAAGGGGGAAAACAAGATGGGGGAGTGAGGGAGAGGGAAATGGGTACCAAGACATGAGAAAGGGTATCAATGTTTGTGAAGTAATGCACCTTCTACCTGGTGAATATAATGTAACCCTTCTATTAATTACAATAAAATATATGAAAAAAGAAACTATTACCACATTTTCCTGTTAGTCTTCTTGTAACTTTGAAACTGATATAAGTGTTTAAGAACAGCACTTCAAAATTAATTAAGGGTGAAAACATTTGGTATTATTCCAAGCAGAACAGAATGTGCAATTCATTCCTGTGAAGGGCTTACTCATAATTGGATTTGATATGAGAGCCACCTATACACTGTCAATTAAGTCCACATATATTTATTGGGCATCTGCAATGTATCAGGCAAGCTTCTGTACTCTCAAGGTATTTGGTATGGCCTTGGTTCTCAGAGAATTTCTATTTCCATCAGCGAAGTCAGAGGACAAGCAAGGAGAAACATACACATGTGATGATTTCAGGCAATGACAAGTGGAATGAACACACACATACACACACACACACACACACACACACACACACTATAACAGACAGGTTGCTGGGGAAGGACATGGTAGAGAATAGGGAGGTTGGTTTCAGGACATCCTGCAACCTCAGGGAAAGACCTTTGTAGACTGAAGACAAAATGAAGCTGAGCAAGACTGGAATGTGATGAGCAAGGGGAACTGAAGTTAGACAGATAGATGTGGGAGGGCCTCGAAGACCATGAGTGGATCAGGCTTTAATCACGGTGATGGGAAATCAGTGGAAGCCTTGTCCTGAAAACAAGGGGTATACGTTTTTTAAAACTTTTTTTTTGAACAAATTTATTTATTTTGGCAATACTAGAATTTGCACCCAGGCACTCTACCACTTGAGCAATGCGCCCAACCCTTATAGCTTTTGTTATATTTCTGCATGGGTTGGCCTGGACTGCCATCCTTCCAGTTGCACTTCCCAGCTAGCTGGAAGGACAGTTATTTACCCCTGCTTTCCGCTTTCGTGATTGAGAGATGATCTTATGAACTTTTGCTTGGACTGTTCTTAAACTAAGATCTTGCAGATTTCCACTTACTAAATATCTAGGATGATAGGAATGAGCCACCATTCCCAGCCATAATATATTTGTTTGTCTGTTTTTAACAATAGGTTAGACTGGATGTTGGTGATAAACAGGAAGCATACAGCTTGGGGATGTGTTTTGAGGATGGAATGAACGTAATCGCTCTGTACTGAGTGGAGAAAGGACGGTCAGATGAAGTGGATGTGAAGATATTTGGTCTGAACCATTGAGTGATAATGCTCACAGAGTGAGAAAGGGAGAGTTTTTCCTATGAAACTTTTTTTTTATTTAAAGAATTTATTAACATTGATTTTTACATCATATTTCAAATGACGTGTTTAACAAACAAGTATTCAAGAAGGGAATCTCTATATACAATCACTGGCACTTAGATTTTAGAACATAATTAACATTAGGCTGAGGCTTTGTATGTCATAAATACATATTAATCTGTGTAATAAAACATTAGGTCTAAAGAGTCATAAATTTTTTATGTCTATGTAGTTGTGTTTATATTTCCAATACCATGTCCATGGCATTGGGTATGCAAATACTGAGTCATCGTCTATGAAGCTTTTTAAAATTTTTTTGGGGAGCCGGGAGTTTGGCCTAGTGGTAGAGTGCTTGCCTAGCATGCACGAAGACCTGGGTTCGATTCCTTGGTACCACATACTTAAGAAAAGCCGGACATGGTGCTGAGGCTCAAGTGGTAGAGCTCTAGCCTTGAGAAAAATCCAAGGACAGTGCTCAGCCCCTGAGCTTAAGTCCAGGACTGGCAAATAAATAAATAAATAAATAAAATTTTTTTGGTAGAACAGCTTTTCCAAGGATAGTAATCAATGACTGGAGATGTCATCCTTTAAATAGACATATAGAAAAACCCCTGAGACTTTAAGGCATGACTCTAGATTATTAATGAGAATATATGTTGATCAAAAAGCCAACATGTCTACAAAGCCTTACCTGTTCTTATTCTCTAGTTCTGCAATCAGCTGCCTTTGTTGCTTATTCGCATCAATGGTGAAGGAGATGTCGGGAGCACCTCTCTGCTGTGTTGGCTGCTGTAAAACACAGTGCACACAGTTAATATTTGGGAATGTGAACCCACAGAGGTTTAAGAAGACAAGAGTCATGCAAATAAAGAAGAGAAAACTTTCTATCTAAACAAAAAAGGCAAATACATGCAACTAATTAGCTCTTCTTTCACTGAGAACCAGTTTTCCTGCAGATCTATAACCTATCCACGAAATGGAGAGCAAAACAGAATGCTTTGGCAGCAAATACACAAAGGAAGAAAGATTGTTTCTTGAGCCTTCCCCATGCAAGTCTTTGGGAAAATGGTGCTTTTGCAATGTTCCTTCCTGCATTTGCTCTCTTGGTAGAAATAGGCTGAATGTTTTACTGTTGATACAACTCATTCTTTAGAATTACTGTTCACTCATTTTTGTTGTATATTTCAAAATATCAACAAAAGGATTGTGCTGCTCCCCATAGGAAGAAAAGATAAATGTTTGAGTTGTTATATACGTTAATTACCCTGATAGGATCATTGTATCCTAAATGTATGTGAAAGCATGTACTGTAGATGCTCTAAATCCACATGTAATTATGTTTCAAATGAAAATAAAAGGTGTGGCTCAAGTGGTAAGAGAACCAGCCTTGTGGGGAGGGAAATTTAAATGAAATCATAAAGAAGCCCTAAGTTCAAGCACCAGTATTGACACAGATGAACAATATGTTTACTGAACTCATTTCAGACTCAAGTTTTGAACTTGATGGTATCCAAATGTTCTTATGTGAGTGTAATTTCCTTAACCTCTAGGCTAAATGAAATATATTGATTTATTCATCCTTCCATTTATCACACTTTTATTCTACACATGTTGTATTGAAAAATATTGGGGCAAATGTCTCTTGTCTTCAAAGGACAGAAGAATATAATGAATATAACTGGTATAATTATTATTATGGTAAAGTATGTGCATGGTTCAATAGCAGCACAGAGGAAACATGGCTGCATTATTAAGATGACTGTTGAGCTGATTTATCAAGAATAGATGAGTGAACTCCAGAGTTCTTTGTGTTGTCTTTAGAATTGGCGGGACCAAAGGGCATGGAATAGTGAGGGATGGGAAGGAAGATTGTTCTATGAAATGCAGTGATCCAGTAGAAGAATATGGGGAGGGAAGATGTGGGAACTTCCATTAGAAGATAGAGAAATGGGCCCAAAGAAAAGATCTTCCTATTTCTTTTGTAACCAGTATGATAGCTTAATAATTATGATTCATTTGGCAAATCATACTGCTGTTCAAATATGATCATGGAGATGTTGATGAGGAGAAAAGTAATGCAAATGGAAACTTTCTTGTGGTGGATGAAAAATGATTATATATTATATCAATGGACCAAGAAGAAAATAATTAATTTTAAGAAAACAAGAACTGAAGATTGGAGAATTTAGTGCATATACAAATGATTATAAGTACATAGAGAATTAACCCTCTACCTAGAATTAGTACTCTACGAGTAATTGCTTACTGGCTCCTATAAATTTATTGAAATTGTTTATTTTTATAAACAATCAATTTGAATTTTTCAAAATTAAGGGAAAGAGTACTATCAACTATCCATTCAGAGAAACCTTAGCTCCTGAACCCCTTCATTCAAGCTTAAGTTATGGGCGACATTTTAAAAAGCTTCATGAACTATGCCAATAGTATTAATCTTATTTGCAGAATAATCAGTCTTAGTTGATCATATCAGTTATGATATATTTGATGTCCATTGGGGCTAGGGAGATAGTGCAAATGAAGCAGGGGCCCATGTTCGAGGTAAGTGGTGGCTTCTTTCCCTGTACACAGGAGGGTGGAGAAGACTTCTGCAGCTTCTAGGTGCAGTGAAAAATGTAGAAAGCTCATGTTAATTTTTCATGATAAAAGTAGAAACTCCGAATTTAAAAATAGAACATCCTATTTGTCCATGCTGATAGATAATAGAAACTTGAGACCTCTGGGAGCCAAACACATTTCTGAGGAAGAAATTTTATCTGTGGGCTATCATTTGGAGAACTACTATACGTTTGTGTGACTCTCATCATTTATTCTCTCATTTGTTTCTAGTAACAAGTAGCACGGGCACATATGCTAATTGGAGTTAGAGCTATTTGTGGCAGATCTTGGAGAACTGGGACTCAGGTTCCTTTGGCCACATCTTTAGTCCCAGGTGTTGATGGCATCATCCCCTCTGCCCACAGAGATGTATTTATGGACAGCAACATAACTTGTTTGGCTTTTACCTTTCATGTCCGCCATTTTCAAATTGGAATCCATTGCCAAGATATCATGAATATGCCAGCAAGCACATGAACGAGAGCTTCATGCTAATTATTTTGGTTATGATCACCAAATAGTGGACGTGGCATAGGAAATGCAAGGATTCCAGAGGTCAACAGAAGTGTCTTTTTTACTCCAGCTACTTACAGACGAGGAGGATTCTGCTGCCAGCCTTGCCGCATACCTGGCAATCAGCCTGTGCTCTTCATCAAGGCGGTTTGAACTCTCAAGCATACTAGCAAGAACAGAGGAAGATGGAGAGAGTTAAGCACATTCCTGAGAAATACTGATGCATTCTTCTCCCTATCGGTGGGATTAGTATTTCAGTTTTTTAGAACTCTAAACTTGCAAACTGTGCAAAATCCTGTTAGGTTAATGATCTCCAATTTAGATTCATAACATGATCTAATATGTGATTAGGAAGGACGATAATAAAACCTGGGTTCAGCCAATTCAATCGTCTGACTAAGAAAGCTCCAAGGAAAACTGTTATTGGATCAGTGTTTCCATTTTAATTTTAGTTTTGCATTACTATTTGTTATATGAAGGGATTCATTATAATACCGATGTACTTTCTTTTTCTTCATTTTTTATTTTTTTTCATCGAGGTAATGTATAGAGGGGTTACAATTACATTCGCCAGATAGTAGGTGCATTACTTCTCACACATTAATACCCCTTCCCATGTTTTTTTTATCCTATTTCCCTTCCCCCACCCCTCCCAATCATCTTGTTTTTGCCTCTTCCCTTTCCTATTTCAAATAAATATACCAATTTATTTTCAAAAAATTCATTCCCCTAACATATTTTGATTCTTGTGCTCCTTTCTCCTCCCTTTCAAACTGTTTGGTGAGTTTATGATTCATTTCTGTGCTGAGTACTTTCTTTTGCATCATATTGCTTTTATGAAGTAATATCCAAGACTAGAAATTACTAAAATGAACAGATAAGAAGAAAAACACTTATAGTTAGCTTCCAGTCATCTCTAGGGCTGGTATTCATATCCTTGTGCAATTTCCTCTTGTTCTGTACGGGCTGTAGTTACGGACTTGTTCTACAAATGGCGAGGAAATGGAATATCATTTCCCAGATTAGGTTTAAAAGGCCATGATTTTCACTTGGGCTTTCTCTTGAGGTCTCTTGATTTGCCTGTCCTGTGTAAAGTTAGCTGCCGTATCATAAAATCAGTGCTGCCATAGCCCTGGGTTATGAGAAACCCATACTACCAAGAGATTCATCAATGAATCCCTCCTGGTAAAGCTTTCCAATGAGATCAGAGGCTGACTAGAGATCTGGACCCCAACCACACAGAAGTCCATGAGCCAGAAGCACCTCAATGAATCAAACTTAGATTCCTCCAAGAAACTGTGAGATAATAAAAACTAGTAGTTTTAAGATGCTAAGCTTTGGAGTACTGAATGATGCTGCAATAGAAACTAGTAGAATTACTATCTATAACTATTCTAGGAAAATATGCTTTTTATATTTACTTCCAATGAAGTAGACTTCCAGTGGCCACTCCCAACAGCAGTATGGTGATTGCTTACTAGCCCCTATAAATTTATTGGAATTGTTTATTTTCACATCAACAATCAATTTGAGTTCTTCAAAATTAATGGAAGAAGTACTATCAACTCTCCCATAGTTCAGAAAAACCTTAACTCCTGAATCCCTTCATTCAAGGTCAAGTTGTGGGTGACATTTTAAAAAGCTTTATGAACTATGTCAACAGTGTTAATCTTATTCACAGAACAATTGGTCTTAGTTTGTCATATCGGTTATGATATATTTAAGGTCAATGAAAATGAGAAACTAGTTCATCTCCTTCCCAAACATACATATATTCTTTTTTTCATATATTTTTTATTGTGATTAATAGAAGGGTTACATTATATTCACCAGATAGAAGGTGCATTAATTTACATACATTGATACCCTTTCTCATGTCTTGGTCCCCATTTCCCTCCCCCCCACCTCCACCCCTCATCTTGTTTTCCCCCCTTCCCTATGCAATTTCAAATAACCAAATACAAATATATCCAAATATTCTTATACTTTTGTTTCTAAAGGGGAAAAATAATAGCATTAGTGATACATTAAAAAAAACCAATATTAAGTCAATATTAAGGTTGTAAGAATGCTCCACTGTGAAGATCCAATTATTTATATTTATATTCACAACTACAATTATTTATATTCACATCTACATGTAAAGTAAACATACAGCAGTCTTTTAACCTTTGGGCCAAAATGTGTGCTCTGGCATGTTATGCCACTTCGTTGTAGTTTTAAATTATTAGGCCAAGTCCATTACTTTACCCATTTTTTCTGACCATTCTGAAGATTGTCTTGTCTCCCTCATCCCTCCCTGCTCCCTTCCACACTCCTCAGGCAAACTGTGCCTATTTTGATCTTAGTAGTTACAATCTTAGTGCTGACATTTTAATCTGAGTGCTTAAATTCGAATAACTAGAATATCCATGAACTCCAGTTTTTACAATTTAGAGTTCCATCTGAGGGATTCTTTTGCCTTGACACAGCTGAGATAACACATGTAAAAAGTGGCATGATGCCTGAGACATGGTGAGTGCTCAAAAATGTTAGTTAATATAATCGTATTTATTTTTCTTCCTAAAGTAACTCATGAAGGTTCACAGACAATCATTACTTCCTTCAAAATGTCACCTACTGGGGCCGGGAGTTTGGCCTAGTGGTAGAGTGCTCGCCTAGCATGCATGACGACCCGGGTTCAATTCCTCAGTACTCCATACATAGAAGAAAGCTAGAAATGGTGCTGTGGCTCAAGTGGTAGAGTTCTAGCCTTGAGAAAGCCCAAGTGCTCAGCTGCTGAACTCAAGGCTTAGGACTGGAAAAAGAAAAAGACGATGACCTGATCAAAATGAGGGTGAAAAAAAACCAACATTCAAAATGTCACCTACTATCTAGATTGTATGAAGCAGTGCTTCAGAAGCATTAGAGTAAAAGAATAGTGCTCTTGTGAAAACAAAGCTTCTGAATTCTGTAGTGGCATGACAGGGGTAGGTGGGGAGGGTGGGTTGGGGCCTGACAATCTGTATTTTTGACAAGTTTCTAACAGGCAATGTGCTGGCCGGTAAAGATCGATCCTGGTATTGTCAGGATCCAGAGGATTTTTGAAAACAACACGGAAAATTCAATACATGAAGTAAAACATAAATCTAAATCATGTGGAAGAGACCAGTTTTCCTGAGTTTTTTTTTGGGGGGGGGTGGTCATGGGGCTTGAACTCTGGCCTGGGCACTGTTCCTGAGCTCTTCAGCTCCAGGCTATGGCCCTAACCCTGGGCCTGGGTGCTGTCCTTGAGTTCTTCAGCTCAAGGCCACCACCATACCCTTGAGCCACAGACCCACTTGCCATTTGCTAGTGATTAATTGGAGATAAAAGTCTCACAGCTTTGTATTGCTGGAGCTGGCTTTGAATCATGATCCTCAGGATCTCGGCCTCCTGAGTAACTAGGATTACAGGCTTGAGCCACTGAGTTCTCTTTGTTTTTGTTTTTTGACATTCACATAGTATGTGTGATATGTTACATACTCCCTTGAGACCAAAATATCTAGGCTTAGAAGCTTTATTAATCCCAAAGTAGATTGAGGCTTAAATCAGCACACAAGTTTAAAAATAATAGTAAAAGACAGAATTATTTCTGAAAAAAGAAACCCTAATGTTTTAAACAGATGTTTATCTTTATATTAGTTTTCTACTAGAATTTTATTAAAAAAGGAGAAATGTAGACTGTCTTTGCTTTTAGCACCCTATCAAGAAACTATTTGGTTTTATTTTTAACATGTTTTCATTCCTAAGTGGCATATTAAAGATGCAATGCCAATTCAACATAGTTTATGCAGATAACAGTTCCTGTATGCTCCAAGCTCAGGCTGATCATCTGTTTGATGCCTGAAAGTGACTCTGTCAGAAACACTTGTGTGTTGATATATAAATAATAAAATCCCTGTACGATAAAAGCATCTTTTATCACTAGCAAGCATGAATAATATGAAGGTTATATAAAAAGGCCTTCTGGCAGTGGAAGATGTAAGAAAGGGAGCCTGTCTGGTAAGTGATCACTCATATCCTGTGTTTTTCCTTCCAACACTGTCTGAATGGAGCAAGGGGGGTCTATTACCCTTGCGATGACAATTTATGAGTCCCTGTGTGCTTCCTCAATTATACAAAGGTGAATGATGCATTCTTCTGGTAAATCCCATAAATCATAGGGGCCAGGAGTTTGGCCTAGTGGTGGAGTGCTTGCTTAACATGCACAAAGACCCAGGTTTGATTCTTCAGTACCACATACATAGAAAAAGCTGGTTCAATTCCTCAGTACCACATACATAGAAAAAGCTGGAAGTGGTGTGGTGACTCTAGTGGTAGAGTGCTAGCCTTGAGAAAGCCCAAGGACAGTGCTCAGGCAGTCAGTTCAAACCCTGGGACTGGAAAAAAAAGCCATTCTAATGTTTTTTCTTACCAATGTATTTAAACCTCCTTTTTCCAGGATCTTGACAATCCAAGTCCTGCATGTCATATTTTCGACTATACATTAAAAATACTAATGGCATATAGTTCAATGAATTCAATGTTGAAGGGTAGTGTGGAGTGAATTATGGCTCTGCTGAGTATTTGTTGAAACCTTAATGCCCTAGTATTTTAGATTGTGATCATAGTTGGACATAGTGCCTTTAAAGCAACACGTAAGGTTACACAGAATCGAGTTGATCTCTAATCCAACCTGATCCACATCTTCCTAAGAAGAGGGAGAGATGATAAGGAAGCCCTGGCATACAAAAAAGGGAGATGGTTCATTGGCAAACCAAAGAAAGAGGAGGAGGAGGAGGAGGAGGAATATGAATGTGCCATGCAGGCACCTGGCTTCAGAACTGTGAAAATGTAATTTGATGTTGTTCAAGCCCTTTAGTCTATGGTATTTTATTAAGACTGCCTTAGCAAACTAATGCCAAATGAAAGAAACTAAAGAGCATTGAATTTTTTATTCTTGTCCAAGGCTACATTTAGTATTTAGAGTTCCCCACCCCACCTATATTAGTTGGTTTTGCCATTTCTATGAATCACTGGTATTTAACCTTGTCTGTCTATGACACATTTACCACTTCTATCTATATAAGACTTGATATTTTACTTTTTCATCTGCTTCACACTAAGGGGTACAATGTACTACTCTATATGCAATCTTTTACTATTAAAAACCTTTTTTTCATATATTTTTATTGTAATTAATAAAAAGGTTACATTATATTCACCAGATAGAAGGTGCATTACTTCACATACATTGATACCCTTTCTCTTGTTTTGGTCCCCATTTAAAAAATCTTTTAAATCAGTTGATCATTGATTTTTTTTCTACAGGGGAAGAAGCTACACGGTACACCAACCAAGTAGCCAGACATCACATACCCACCACTCATTCAATGTTGGGTGTTACGATAAAAAGGAAATAATTTGTGAACCACATTAGAAACTAAAATGGTAGACCTACCCTGAGGGTGTGTGTGTGTGTGTGTGTGTGTGTGTGTGTGTGTGTGTGATGCTAGGATCAATCCCGGGGAACGAGGCATGCTGGGCAAATGTTCTTGCACTGAGCTCCAGTTTCTATTCTGAAGTGATGCCATCAGTCTAAGACAAGAAACCAAAGAAGAAGTTATCCACTTTTCCTATGGATGATGAAGAAGGAGTAAAGTGGGAAAGAATGCTATAAAAAGAGGAAAAGCTACTATCAAGGCTTTGAGGCAGGGAAAGGCTTGACTTGATGTAAGAATGGAGTAAATGCTGATTTAAATATGATTGAATAGGACAATGTTATGGCAGCTGAGGCAGAGTGGGGGTGGGCAGGGCTAAAGCACAGACAGGTTTGTAGACTGGTGAGGAGTCTGGCTTATAAATTAAATGCTATTGAATAAATAGTTTAAGCAATAAAAATTTAGTCTTCTTATATGAAATCCACCAAAAAGTATTCTTAGATGTAGACAGATCTTTTTATCCCATGCATGCAATAATTATGGAGCAACTTTAAACTAGTTGGATTATAAGTCCACTTAGCAAGAAATCTTTTGGCAATACAAATGTAAGATTCCAGCATTTGAGGGAAATGGGAACAGAATAATTTTAACCTGGCTTTGTGAAATCTGAGGCATAAGCAAGTAACAGCAATTGATGATGACAGCAAACAATAACAGTCTGGAAGTGTATAGCTGTTTCTCCTCCTTCCATTACAGAGTTGACAAAAATATGGTAGGAGCTTCTGAATGGTATGTATGTAGGATAGGACTGAGGCAGAAGTTCCATTTTTCTTTATAAGTTTTGGTCTGCCTGCCACAGAAGCTCCCTATAAATAAACCCAGACACTTGATAAGCTTTAGAAGTTCAGGGGAATCCTCACTGCCTTATATTTTGAGAACACTTCTCCCTTATCTGAGAAGGGGTTTAAAGGCATGAAGCCTTGCTTTGCCTTTCTTTTTCCCCTCTTTTTCTTCTTTCTTTCATGTTCTTTCTTTCCTTTCCTCCCTCCCTCTCTCCCTTCCTCCTTTCCTCTCTCCCTCTCTATGTCCCTCCCTTCATTTCTTATTTAGAATGAAGCAAAAACTCTCCATTGAGCTGTTATTTATTTATCTGCTTATTTGACATCAGAACCAGCAATGACATAATGTTTCTTTATTTTGGAAACAGAATTTGATCATTTCCCATTGTGTTAAGTACAATACAAAGTAGAAGATCCCTTATAGAGCCTATCAACCAGAAACATGGCTAAATAATGGCAAAAATAAAGCTTTTGAATCTCACCAAGGGTGTGCAGATGAGGTGGAATGAGGTAGAAAGTAG
Source organism: Megascapheus bottae (assembly GCF_031878675.1). Taxonomy (NCBI): domain Eukaryota; kingdom Metazoa; phylum Chordata; class Mammalia; order Rodentia; family Geomyidae; genus Megascapheus; species Megascapheus bottae. The sequence continues at coordinate 27,951,912 of NC_143527.1, forward strand.
ATGGAATATGTGCGCAGGCCTTTTCTAGCTAGTATATGACCTTAGATCAGTCCTTAATATCCCAAAGCTTGCATTTTCTTAGTGAAAACAAATAATAACAATCAGCCTTCTAGATCTAAAAAAACAAGCATTATATGGGAAAGGGCTTTGTATAATTTTTAAGTGTGTCATAAACATAGAATTTGCTATTGTGGTTTTGGCTTAAGCTTATCATTACAATAAGGAGTAATACTTCAGTGAATTATATTCATAAATGATGATTTATTAATAATTCTCTATTTTAATGAGTGTGGCAGAGCCTTACTATACATCCGAGGGCAGTGTTGAACTCTCAATGTTCCTGCCTTCTTTAGATTTCTAAGTGCTCAGATGGCAGGCATGCATTACCACATCAGCTACAACTACCGTCTTATCTGCGCATACATGCTGGAGATATTTATGACGAAAATGGAAATATTACATGAAGACATGAAGTTTCAGGAAGTAAAGATATGTAGGCTGCAGGGAAGAACATTTTCTAGAGGTCATATGTTGGTGCAGGATTTATTTTGATTTTTCTTTCAATTCTGGGAACAAACCCAAGGCTTAGCGTATGTTAGGCAAGTGTTCTACTATTGAGCTGCACTTTCAGCAATTAATGCAGGTTTTAATTTCATTTTTCTAATTTTATTTTTACTTATTTAAGATTTATCTTTGGCTAGTCATACAAAGGGGTTTCAATTTAGTATGACACTTTATGAATACAATGCATCTCTATCAATGCAGACATAAAGTTCAATGTACCTATGTGGAAACGGGAAACTGGTAACTTGTGGTATGGTAGAATAGATGGGATGGAGAGAAGGATGGCAAGTTTGTAAGAAACGAAGTGGTCATGAAGTTGGATGGGTAATTGCTGCAATTTCTTTTTGTCTAGAAGCTGTTTGACTATGGTATGCCAGGTAAACTTTTTAAATGACTACTTTAACTTATCCCTAAAATGGGAATGGTAGTTTTACTCTGTGGGCTTAAGCTAAGGACTAGAATAAATCATGCAAATACAGTTTTTAATACAGGACTTAACATGGAGCAGAGCTTTGAAAAAGCAGTAGCTATTACAATTAATTACCATTAACATATTTGGAAATTAAAATTACTACGTATACCACCATAACTGAATGAGGATAAGGCATTATCATTTAGTGATGATTAAAGAAGCTAAGAGATAATTCCATTGTTCTATAATAATGACACTTGTAAAAAATTGTTAAGGTATAATGGGACATAAAGGAAAGGGAGGGAAAGGAAAGGGAGAAAGTAGAAAATTCAATTACTATCAAGTCAGTACGATTAATCACTTGAATGGGGAAAATGGCTGGCAATGGCAGTGGTAAGCTTTTCTCTTTGGAGATTTTTTTTGTTGCTATCTTAAGAAAAAATCAAAGAAAAGTGGTAGAAAGGACTGGGGCATGCTTAGAATTACTGGGGAGAAAACATAGCACTAGATCACCTCACTGCCTCCCAATTGAATCTTGAATCTGTATCCTCTGTATTCTTTCAAGATTACTAATTATTCTTTATAATATAATATTTAGTTCTATGCTATCAGCTATCAGAAAACATTGGCATATCAAATTTATTGTGAAGATTAAAGCAGTTTCATAATTTTGAGAAGCTGCTGTGAAAAAACAGATACTACTGAACCCAGGCTTGGGAAATTTGACCAAAGTGGTGGACCGAAGTCATCACATTTTTATCTCTGCAAAGAGGGAAATATAGGTTGAAATTAAACCAGTCTGCTGCTTACATGTTTCTAAAAATACAAATTCACATATATGTACTGCATCTATTACAACAGATAAATGTTCACTCAGATCTAAAACGGTCTTGGGTACTCATTTTGTAAATGTTGGTCTATATATGAGAAAAAGCAAAAATAAGAAACTCTGGAGACAGACAGACGTAAGACCTTTAAGAAGAGTCCAGCATTATGAGGTGGTGATGGAGAGATGCAGAAAGGACGCCTGCTATGCTGAAGGTATAAACCATTCTCAAGTGAATTTACCCTATTTGGCCCCCTTTCTAGTTAGAAAACCCATGGGTTCTTAGATCAAAGAAAAGTAGTGCTACTAAGGAAAATTAAAGATTTCTGAATAATTGTGGCTGCATACATTTGTCCAACAGCAGTCTAAACTACAATGAAACATACCTAAGATGAGCATCTGAGGTCTGTCCCTTTCACTCAAACTGCAAATGCACCATTTATTATCAAAAAGGACTTTAACCAGTCTTTAGTTTTTGCATCACAATTAAAAGGAGGGGAAACTATGAATGCCTTTGTCACACAACTAGGCCTGTCTGAACACCTGGACCTCACATGTTGACAAATAGCATGTTCTGCGCTTGAAAGCAGGCTTTCATCAAGATGGCGACTCAGGCACTAAGTAACAGAATTGCTGGAAGGTAATTTCTGCCATGGATAACATTGTTAAAGAAATGGTTTCCATTTCATGCTCCCTCAGCACACCACTTTTCCTCCTTGTCACTTCTATTTTAAGTGAAATAAAGTGCAGCTTCCTAAATTAGCAGGTTTGCTGAATGGGACCCAAACTTCTCTGTCCATTGGAATGCTAATATTTGGCAAAGTACTCATTCATACAAACTTCCACCTTAGCTGAGTTGTAAATGAAGGCCTGAGTTCTATGTCATATGAATGGGCATTTCCAGACTATCATCACAAAAGACTCAACTGAATTAGGTAAAAAGTGCCTTTAGTGACACCTTTGACACACAGTGACTTTGCCCATTGAAAAGGGAATTTGTCACCTTCTCAAAGGACAGTCCAGCAGTAAAACCTCCACTAACCATGATGGGTTGCTCCGGAGCATGTTGACATAAAGCCCGATGAGCCCATGTTCATCAGCTAGCCTGTCAGCTACATTCAGGCTGTATTGTATCCTGAAACAGCATAGGAGGAAACAAAGGGCATTAACAGAGGTGGACAGAAATAAGAAGAGAAGGTAGGAGTAAGTCTGTGGTAGAAAAAGCATTCAGAAAACCACGCCTGTTAAGCACAAAGGTGAGTGGTGATCTTTGGAAAACACAAGCAAAATCCAAGAAATAAACTCACAATTTCCTTGCACTCACTTTCAAAAGTAAAGGCGTCCATTTAGGTGGAACAACTTTTTAGAAAACAGATTTGCATTCTTCACAAAAGCCAAGGTATTTATCTGTTTATCCAACACACTGAAATGGGTCGCAAGCAAAGATAAAGTATCTTTTGGGAAAAATAAAATTATCCGCTTAATCATTCCAAAAGAAACACAAAAGGAAATTAGGAAAAGTGAATTACACAGATGGGGCCACTCAAAATAACTACTTGGTGCTGTTAATCGGGTTATGAGCAAACTGTTTTGACTAACTCAGAGATGGATGTTCCCACACAAAGCACTCACGACAAAAAGCAACTCCATTTTTAGTTGAGTTAATTCAGGATTGTGGCACACCCTAGCTTTAACTTACCCTTTGCCCTTCAGAAAAGCTGGAGCAACCCTAGCCAGCATTTTGTTCTGCTCTACTTCACTGTCCTTGGGAGGAGAGCTAGTTAATAAGATGGGAAAAGCCAAGAAGAGCGTAAACACAGCAATACATTCAAGAATAGAAACTGGCAACAGAAACACCCCAGTCTAGAGCCAAGCTTTATCTGGTCAGATCTCCTAATGATTTTGAAATGTTCAAGATGTTTTCAGATTTCCCCAGAGTTCAACTTTAGGAGTACAATCCTGGCCTGAGGACCATTCAATTATACAAGCCACCACATGCCCAGACTTGGCTTCTGCTATTTGCTTGAACATATGACCATTTATATTTCATAGGACTAAACATCAGGACAATTGGTTTAATATTTGTCACAAAATATTATACAAACAGCTTATAGCTCATTACATCCTGCTAGCCAATAGCTACAGATGCTGCTCAGGATGTAGTTCTAAATCTTTCCCATATTCTCAGTTATCTATCAGATAAAGGCTTGAAAATTACCTAGAAATGGGTATCATGTTAGAAATAAATGTTTTACTACCAGAAGCATCAAGTTATGAAAGAAACGGAGAAATGACTCGTTAAGCTGTATAAGCATGTATCCCTTATCTTAACACATCACCAGTAAAGACAATCTAATCAATAAAGCAAGTCAACACTTGAGATTCCACAGAAGGAATATTAGTTTTATTTAGTAATTTAAGTGAAAATCACAAGGTTTAAAATATGATTTTATTAACATACAAATAGAAATATAAATGATAACTAAGTGTGGCCAGGTCCAAATAGCCCAAGATCTACTGTGATTATAGATAGGTTTCATTGGGAAATACAATGTTTATTTTTAATATTGCAACTGAACCGGTAATGCATTTAAAGTGAATTTAACTGTTTTATAGGGTAAGAATTTGGCTTATATGATTAAGTACCTAAAATGACTCCTTCTTGATTCACAGAAAATAAAGAAAACAAGGTGTCTGATTCTTTAGATATTTAACTTTTAGCATCTAAATTATGAGGTTTTGCAATATACTTTTTAGAAGCTCTAACACACATATGCATAGCACATGAAGGCTTCTAAAACAGTTAAAACTATATAAAACTTTAACTACATATTTTAAGATTAAGTGGTACTGTGAAATACCCCTCAAATTGAAAAAGAATATACAAAACTATAAGTGAGTATTATAATACTATTATGCACATTATAATTAGAACTCAGTAAATATGAACAATCTTTTAAATAATGAAGTCTCTGGCAAATTTATATCAATTGTGACTCATAAAAAAAGCCTACATATTTCAGGCAATCTATTCTAGAGTTGTTGAACTTATAACTTTTTCACTCAACCGTTTGGGAAGCCATCTCTTATATGATAAACTGCTCTGTTATAAATACAATACAGGCTGCGAGTTTGGCCTAGTGGTGGAGTGCTTGCCTAGCATGCACGAAGACCCAGGTTCAATTCCTTGGCATCACATACATAGAAAAAAGCCAGATGTGGTGCTGTGGTTCAAGTGGTAGAGCTCTAGCCTTGAGAATGGCCAAGGAGAGTATTCAGGCCCTAAGCTCAAGCCCCGGACTGGCACACAAAAAATGTACAATACATGAAGCTGATTGTATACATAAATTACAGTAGAGGTATAGTGTGATGTTTTGATGTCTATGTTTCTATATATACATATACATGTATATATTGTATACATACATTGTAGGATGATTAAATCAAATTAATACATCCATTATCACCACAAGTTTTCTTTTGGTGATGACATTTTAAATCTATTTACTTTTTTGGTCAGTCATGGAGCTTGAACTTAGGGCCTGGACACTGGCCCTGAGTTCTTTTATTTAAGGCTAGCTAGCGCTCTACCACTTTGAACCACTTCGGGTTTACTGGTGGTTCATTGGAGAAATGAATCTCATGGGGACTTTTCTGACTAGGCTGGCTTTGAATCATGATCCTCATATCTCAGCCTCCTGAGTAGCTGGGATTACATGCATGAGTGACCAATAGCTGGCCTTTTTCAGCAATTTTGAAATAGGCAATTATTGGTAATTCTAGCCACCAGACCCAGCAATTGTCACAAAAACTTTAAAAACAATAAATTAATGTTCTGAGATGATCTACTTTCTTGATAGCTTTAAAAATGTTCATCAGTGTACCAATCATCTTCCACTGTCCATCATTGCCAATCACCACCTGAAGCTGTCCTACATGCTTTTCTGTGTGGTTTTCTATTATCCTACCAACACAGAACTGGCAAACCTCTCTACTCAAGCAATTCTAAATTCACTACTCTATAACCAGTCCCTAGTCTGCAGTCCTCACAACTTCTTTTTTTTTCTACATGTGTTTATTGCACAATTAATTTCAGATGCTTGCAAAACCACCCAAACCATGTGAAAGATCCATGATTCTCTTTCCAAACTAAATTATTTTTCTGCCTTCTTGTACTTCTTGGCTAATTAGATATCAGAAATTATAGTGATGTTTCCTGAAACTGAAAGCCTAACAATTATCCAAGTATATCCAATCCACTCATGCAGAATGTGAAAGATAAAAAGAAAGGCTCAGAAGAGTAAAGAAAGAAGGGAAAGTGTTTGACGGGAGGAGGCTGGTCTGTTAGTACACTTATGTGTACCTGTGTGCCATTTCCAGCACACAAGCAAAGGTGCCTTAATTATAGCAGTAGGAGAAAAATGGCATGGAGAAAGAAATTTGCAAAATGTTTCCTTACTGGCTTTATCCTTTCTTTTCCTCTAATTCTTGGGTCTCCTTTGTTTCTTGCCCTGCTCTATTTTCCTGTCTTTCCCTGTCATTTTTCTCCTTCTTTCTAAGTCCCAGGCTCCAGAAAAGTGAGAATAGACTCTACACACACACACACACACACACACACACACACACACACACACACATGCATGTATACACATCACTTTCTTTCTGCTGTTATTTCCTCTGAATCTGTTCTTTCCAGTGTTGCTTGCAGGAATTATTCAAAACCTTTCATTTCCTTCCCTTTGCCACATGATTTCCTAGGGAAAGTAGTCATTGGAGAAATACAGAGATGGGGCTTGTACCAGATGTACTTATAAGTTTGTGTAAATAAATTATTTTGTTTTGCTTTGCTCTTAATTTCTGACCTTTGACATGGACTCTCCAGCTTGTGTCTATGCTTTAGAGAGCCTGCCTTCACTTTTTCTATTTGTCACTTCTGGAAAGCCAAAAATAAGACCTTGAGGTGAGTACAACCAAAAGAGGGGGGAAAAACAGTGACTTTCAAAACCGAGTGGGTCAAGAACTTTGAAAAGACCGAGAAGAAGTTTGTACTGAACACTGGGTGTTGGCAGTTCTTTCTACCAGCATTTCTTCTGCAGTTCCCAAGGAACTCAAAGACTGAATCCTGGAAGCCATGTCAACTTTCTTTTCTCCGAGTTGTGAGGACAGCACAACATGTAGGTAGTCAGGAACCCCTGAAACCAGTGTAATCTCACACGATTTTATACAATGCTTTAGATGCCCAAACCTTCATTTTGTTGCACTGCAGTGTGCATGGAGATAAATAATTCTCCCCATTGTCTAGCCTCACTTCTCTCAGGAATGAGCCCTTGCTGCATCTGAATGTGGCAGAATGCAACATTGACTTAGGGTTGCTGATCTATCTAAGTCTCAGGGAGAAGCAAGACCCCCAAATTATACATGCACACATCTCAGCTTTGTAATTCAAGGCCCTCACCAGGACAGAAACTCATCTCTCCAGTCACACATTCTAATTGCCTTGTTGTTCTATCAAGTGTCTGATAGAAAGACTGATATCTATGTCTTCTTCTGAAAGAAAACAAGCCAAAGGATATTCCTTTTTCCCTATAGGTTTCTCAATTTCTCACCAAAATCCTATAAAATACTCTGAAAAACAGCACATGTAATATAAACAGCTTTTCAATAATATTCAGGCATGAACGTGCACATGTGTGCAAGCACACACATACACACACACGCGCGCGCACACACACACACACACACACACACACACACATTTGATGACACAATGGGTTCCGGAGGAATAGAACACTTTTTATGTATTTGGGAAGGTCTCTCCTTAGTTCTGAAGTATAATAACAAAAATAACTTACAAGTACTGCTCTACTGGGGAACATTAATATTGGAAAAGTATCTGATGGGCTGTGAGCCTTCCTTATAGGTTCTATGAAGCACATATAGTGTTTGTAATGCAAGTGTTACAGAAAAATACCTGGGAATTGAATGTTATATTATATTCAACACATTGTAGAAATTATAAGCAGCTTTCTAACATTTGTTAGAATGTTACTATATACTATGGTAAGTAATGTCTATAGTAACCAAAAGTGAGTGGATATCACCTTAGAAGTTGTAACTATAAAAAAGTACTTGTAAAATCTTTACATGATGTTTCTAACGATGGGATAAAATAAACCAGCCATTCAAAATTTCAGGGTCCTTATTAAAGCCAGTAATGAATATGGACCATAATTAAAATAGCTCAGTTACCACAGGAAAAGGACTGGGTAACCACCATAAACCAAAGAGAGAGTTTTGACAAGATAATTAAGATTTCATGAAGGAAGCATGATGCTAACAATAACAATAATAATAATAATAATAATAATAAAAGCAGATCCTCAAAACAGAATGCTGTGGACAGGGAAGGGAGAAGTGGCATTTGAGACTGTAAGGTCAGTCCTTGTAGTAGTAATTGAAATAAGGCTTTGGTGTCTTTCATGAACTTATATACAATATCACTGGTCTGCCATATTTAGCTCAAGGAGCCCTTTGGCCAGTGATGGTAATAGACTGCGATGGGCCAGCCATTCTTCACTATACATTTGCAAGACAAAAATCTAGAGATATAGTTTATAATAAAAGAAAGGGTAAGATGAATTGATCTATGAATTATGCAATTTGATGCTCATGCTAACTGATAACTGCCATTGAATACACAAGTGCATGTGACACCCAGACACAGATACTTGGATGCACAATTACCCATGCCCACACTCATGCACACACAAGCTTTCAAAGGACTAAGGAAGACTATGTTTGAGAATCCATTTTTTGTAAGTTGTGGGAAAGTGAACTAAGTCTGCAGCAGGAAAAGGATGTAAGAATGGGGCGGCGACAGATGGAGTGGAAACCGGGGGTTTACGCTCATAAATCTGCACGAGGTACATTCGGAAGAAGTCTTAAGACTTGAAAGATAGTGCCTTTTGAAGATTAAAGTGGTGGGCTTGTGAAGGAGGTAGGTAAGGTTAGGAACGGTAGTGATGCTGTTGCAGTGGTGATTCCAGCCCCTCCACACTCTCTCTCTTTTCCAGTTGCCTAAGCTTTCCAAGTCACAGCTCAGGCTACAGTAAAAATCTGAAGGGAAATCTTTCCCGTTCTCCAAATGTGGTGCTTATGGACCAGTATAATTCTTGACTGTGTGTTGTTTTTTAATTTTTTAAGGTGCCTGTCTAGAACTGAGGGTAGAACTTTAAGTCACATATCTTAGGCTTTGTTCTAATTATAGAGAGAACAAGACCTTTTACTTATGCATTCACCTGTCTCAATGAGTTTGCATCAACCTTAGTGTACCAATGTGGTGAACAAAGTAGAAGTAAATCACCAGTAGCATTAGTGAGTGAGACAAATGAAGACCAGAAAGCAGCAAACTGGATTTGAAATAGTTACATCAAGAGGAATAAGACCATCCTCCTTGGGAAGGAAAATCAGGGAGTGAGGGGCGGCTCTGACCCAGTAGGACAAAAAGTTCATTAGACTTGTCAAGTCCTCAAGTCCTTATCCATATAGCCACAAGCTATTATTGCCCTTGCTTCACCAGCTAGAACTAAAGACCATTCTGAGAGCCCCCTCAATTCACAAGTCTTAAAATCACCAAGTAAAGTCTTGTGGGCTGTACAAAATCAGATGTTTGTCCAAATAAGACCCAGCAGGTGAGCTTCACATTTATTCCCTTCACAGGTACTTCTCTAAAGCTTCGAACTTAATACAAACAAGCAAGAAAGAGAGGAAAGAGCTGAGAAGTCTAGCTTAAGTGAGCATTTTTAACAGAATGTCATCAATCCCCACCTTCTAGACTTTCATCTCCACCTGGATAAGGATGTTAATGCTGACATACATTGTGTAGCCATTGAGCTAGGGAACAACTGCTGCCATTAATAATTCAGACCATGATACTGATCATGAAATACGGATCGTCTATCCTGGCCAGGCTAATTTACACACAGCTTTATGAACAAATGCTCTTCAGCCATAGGGCTGGATGCACTTATTTACCCAGATAAACTGAAAGATACAGACGAAAAGACCTTGTTAAAACTTCCCATGGACAGAGCAAGGTCCACTCAGGGATGAATGGTATTTGGTTTTATTGAACATCACCCTTAAAACAGAAACCAGAGTTCAATCTCCATGGTGATAAGAAGAAAGTCGAGTTTAAAAAAACTCATCTGTGGTTCACAGATAGCATGCCAAAAAGGACTGAAAATGGGAAGCAAGGGGAGCAATCATATTTTGAATTAATGGGTACCATAAACCCTGGAGGAAGCAGAACAGCTCAGAGTGTTAGAGGGTTATTTAGGGTAGAGGAAGTCATGTTATCCATCTAGACGCAGTCGCCATATGCACCGTCCGAGCTGAAATGATATAAAAGGACCTTCAGTAAGGATGGGGTCTGCCTTGGCTTGGCATTTGTAGAATGTAGAACTTCCTATTAAAGATGTACACCTCTTTAAATATCATATTCGGTCCTCCCTAGACAGATGCTCAGACCTGTGTCTCTTGCATAATGGAGACTTTATGGTTTTCTTTTAGGAAAGAAGGGGGTGGAATTTGCTGGTGGTTCTAAAAGGAATGATAAGAAGTTGTTGAAGGTCTAAATCATATTGTTTTACTGTGGTATCCTGTAGAACCACTGCTTCCTTACTCTCACTTGTTACACACACTTAATTTATACACCTAAAACAACATGTGCTGACACATTCTCTTTATTTTCCTTCTTACAATTACTGGAGACGTTTATGTTGCAGCAGGTTCCTGTTGGGGGAAATACAGGCACATAGGGAAAATAATTAGCAATGTACTAAGTCTGGCTGTCTTCTCACTCTCTTGAATGTATTAGGCTATTACTTTATAAACAATCTCAGAGGCAGATGGATAGAGTATGTGCATTTTACAGAATATGAGGGTGTATTTTATTTCTGCTGAAAGGTTGTTGAAATCTTTATTCAATTACTCCAGCTTTCTTTATCTTTGTTCCTGCCTTCCTGTGAGGCTGCTATATGTATTCATGAAATAGTCTGGTGGTGCTTGTTTTGTGATAGAAGTTCAAGTGACTCAGAGCACCTCTTAAGCATTGTGTGTTTCTAATGCTAATTCTTAGAGGTGTGAACTTCTGTTAGTTGATCACAAAGTATTCAAATTGTGCAGAAAGATGAGACATATACCTGCCCTTTAAAAAGATAAACATAGGGCCAGGAGTTTGACCTAGTGGTAGAGTGCTTGCCTAGCATGTATGAAGACCTGGGTTTGATTCCTCGGTACCACATACATAGAAAAAAAAAAGCTGAAAACTACTATAATATCAAGTAAAATAAACTATGTAAAGTCCATTTAAAACTTTCAAAAAAAAAAAAAGCTGGAAGTGGTGCTGAGGCTCAAGTGGTAGAGCTCTATCCTTGAGAAAGTCCAAGGACAGTGCTCAGGCCCTGAGCTCAAGTCCAGGACTGGCAAAAAAAAAAAGAGAAATATATATATTCTTTAATGTTCTTTGTATACATTTAAATATTGTATATGCATATATCTGAGTTCTCATTATTATTCAGGAAATTATTTACATGGAAACTACATTTCTAAGTTTGGGTTTCAGGAAGGCCATAATTTACCAAGAAAAGGATTCTTTTATATATAGTGCCTGAAATCGAGAGATATTTCAGAATCTATGTGATAAAATACCATTGTATCTTGAAATTCCATTTCCCTCTCTTCAATGAACCACTCCTAATGCCAGGAATGTGACTTCTGTGGTGGCACAGAATGAGTCTGTGTCAGTAGTAAAACTAAAACATAACCTCCCCCCATGTTACTGTAGGGGATCATAAACACAGGTTTCCGGAAGTGATATTAACTCAAGCCTTCTTTACCTGCATTCAAATGGAAGAAATGTAAAATGCATGATAGAAGATACTAGCATACTAGTTTCCAATCATAGTCTTCTGTATGTGATGCACAATAAAATATGGTTTTTGTCTCATCCCAGAATCAAAACATTCACACAGAGATTTATCTTATTCCATGTTTTGTAGTAGATTTGGAACTTACCTCCTGGTGATGAAAGGACTTCCTGAGGAGGGCACGGAGTGGGAGAATAGCGTGTCGTTCATGCTGGTTACAGGTCTGGGTGGCCTAAAACAAAGTACAATGTGAGTGGAAAAGTTAAAGCAAAGGAAAGACACAAATTTAAAAAATGAGCTGTCATCCCTTGAGGAAAGAGGATAGAAAGAGCAGAGTTGTGCCCAGAATCCCCTTCCCAGGATCCATATGAATGTTTCTTTATTCTTTTCAAGCTACATTTCCTCAGGAGTAGAGAGCCTCAGTGAGACAAAGGAGGAAAATCTCTGGGAAACATGGGAACTCAGATCCAGGAGTACTGGGTCTTGGTGTTTCCTGCACTTGAGTTCTTGAATGGATAAAGGAATTTGAATGAGATAATATCCTTATGTCTATTCATTTCTACATGGAGAAGCTCAGAAGACATGATTTTCCAAAGCTACATTATTTGGCAAGGGGAGGATTTCTGGGCCTTCAGAACTCCCTTCTGTGTAATCAGAATGTTGGTCCCCTCTCATATTCCTGCAAGAACCCAGCACAAGGACACAGGCTGGGATGCTCTCTTGCCTTATTGTTCTTCATTCTAAGTGAAGATACAAGGGAGCAGTACAGATGTACTATTTGGTGGAAACAAACGATAGAGTATATGGTGGAAGGCGAGGTATAAACTTCACTTGGTTCATACAATAATTTCCCTACACACACACCCCACTGCATTATGTGTGGCTTCCTCAGTCCTCATTTCATCCCTTCAAACTTTCTTTACCCTGAATAGCTTAGTTTAGATAACACTAGAAAGCCAAGATTCTTACATATCTCATTTTCAAACAGTTTTTAGTTTTGGGTTCAGTGTAAGATACAGAATAATACAATGACAGAGGATTTAGAGTTCAGAATGCTTTCCAACTAAGATGCTCTATTGAACCTGAGCACTGCAAAGTTGAAATCAAATGGGCTTGTGTTGAACTTGGGCCATGAAATGTCTAGTCTTGGCACCTACCTAGCTTTTTCCATAACCAAATGGCAAATCATCTTATCTAATCAATGGGCTCCATTGGGGACATGAAACATATTTACCCTAACAAAAAGAAACAGCTTTGCAAGACTAAGTCACAGGAGCCCTGTATGAAGTTTTCTTTCTGGATCAGAGACCATTAAAATATAAAAGAAAATTTTCATCAATTCTTACAAACTGAGAAAATTAAGCTCAAGACAGAATTAGTTTTAACTAATCTCATATTTTGTGTCTCAGATCAGTTATACTTGTGATTCGTTTGTAAGTATTTGAGGGATTATTGAACTACTTACCAAGTATCACTTTTGGCAGCAAAACAAAAAAAAATGAACAAAGTAGAGACTGTTGTTAATCATGGCAACATTTAGAAGCAATACAATAAGGAAGAACAAATGCCAAAATACCAAATGTCACCTCCTGCTCATTCGTATTTAAAGAATCATTCACGAGTAGCAGTACCTCTTCATTGCTTGTACAAAAAAATTCCCTGGCTCTAGTAAGGGAATGGCATGTTCTGTGTCACATGATTCATTCCCATATGCAAATCTGTCTAAGTATCTGAGATAGTATCACAACCTGTCTCTTTTTACAACATCTAAGGTTTCTTGGAAAACGTTAGTTTAATTATGCAGCTAGACAGCCATTTCCTTTCTTTTTTCTTTGCCATTTTTTCCCAACTATATACTTGGAACTGTAGTCTTAAACAATACAAATATTTTCTGATTTTTTAATGTGTCAATCAAGCATGAGCCATGCAATTTTGTCTCAGTTTACACCTTTATACCTTATAATGATATTTCCCACTGATTAGATTGAACACACTAGAGAACTCTCATCAATTTTTTATACAATTGCAAACCCAGTGAGACATATGTGTATAAAAAGATTGTATTACTTTCAACATCTCATTCCAAACACATGTGCTGCATAACATTAACCATATTTCAGCACTGTCTAGGGTCATGCAATTACCCTTCAGGTAAACATTTGAAACATGTCATTCCTTTCTGAACAGTATCTTTGAAGAATTGGAGCTAATTTGCAAAATTTCTCTCTCCCCTCTTCTTTCCTCTCTCCCTCCTAAGGAAAGGCCATGTAAGGATATATCAAGAAGCTGATCATCTGCAAATATAATTCCAAGAATGGTGAAATGGCTTAGAATAAGAGGACTTGCCACAGTATGTCATGCATTTTTTTGTCAAATTTAAGAAAATTATAACTACATGCATTTGGAAGAGGTGCAAATATTCATTCATTTAAAATATGTGGTCAATGTAGCAGATTAAAAGGGTCTTCTTAGTCAAAGATTAAAACATACATATTTGTTTATTTGAAATAGGATAGGGAAGGAGGGAAAACAAAATAAGGGGAGGGAAATGGAGACAAAAACATGAGAAGGGGTATCAATGTTTGTGTGAAGTAATGCACTTTCTATCTAGTGAATATAATGTAACCCTTCTATTAATTACAATAAAAATTATTAAAAAGATTAAAACATACATTATTTTGTCATTTAAGAGACATTTATGTCCTAAGAATAATATATAAAGGCTAAATTAGCAGTATAGATTCAATTGAAAGTCTTAAACTACCCTTTGTCCCCTTCTCCAATAATGGCTTGCATACCTGCAAAAAAACCCACAAAAAACAAAAAACCTCCACAGGAAAAACTTCTGTACTTAGGAGTAGAAAAGAACCTCCGTTCTATCTAATACAGACTGGACCTTCTTCACCCAGAATTTCTGGAATGTTATTTTCCTAATTAAATATATCAGATAATTTTTATTTTAAGCTCAAAACATTTATCCTGGCAGACTGTATAGATTATCTGGATTGAAAACTCCTTGGGGAGGCTGGTTAAATATACAGCAATTTTCTTTCAGAAAAAGGCAGATTTTACATCGAGAATCCTGAAATATCTTCATGGAACACAGATGAAAGCCCTGTTGTGATGCCTCTGGGGGGGTCATCCAGGCTTAGAGCATGAGCTGAACAAGCACAAGCCCTGGAATCGCTGGGTGCACCTGGCAGCCTGTTGTGAAAATAAGTATTGCTTTTTGATAACTCAGCTTATCAGGTATAAAGCCGTATTTCCCTGATAAATTAAATTTTCTAAATTGTTTACTTAGCCAATTAAACAATACATACACTGCAAATTACTTTTATTATATACAGACTCTCTCTCACACACACACACTCGCACACCCACACACGCATGCATACAGAGAGACACACAGAAATGGACTTCTATTTCCAGAAGTGGAGAGCAGCATCCTCATTCTGTCTACTCCAGAACCACTCTCATCTACTCCGTATCTGCTCAGCAGCTTGGACTTGAGGTTGCTCTCAGGTGTAACTCTTACTTCTCTGTTAGGAAGCCACTGGGCAAAGCTTCCACAGTAGAGGCTTACTTTAATGCATTGTTTTCCATTGCTACCAAGTTAGTGATTGTCTCTCATAGACATTGTAAAGACAGGCCCAGACCCTCATTACGAACAGCTTCTGTGAATTATTCACCCTTTAGGATATTCCTAGATTTACTTGCTTATTTTTAGGAACATTATTTCAAAAAATAAGTTAATCATATTCTATCCACTTCATTTTACATTATTTTCTGGATGTTTAGCCTAGGTCAGCATGACCCTTGAGATAGGAATGCTATTTTTTGTGCCCTGCTTATGGTGTCGAGTCCCTTAATGAATACACTACCATGTGGTATTTACACAAAGCTCACAGATGAGACGCAGCCCCAGTGATGGGATAGTATTTGCTTAGACCCATCAGAGGAAGAAGTTACTACTTCTATTTGGGTTTCATATCACCACAGTACCTACTAGAGATCATGTTATGTCCTCCCTCCCCTGTGAACTTGACATCAGTGAATTAACGATACTGGAAAGTCATCAACTCATACATTTAAATACAGGTGTTGTACATTGGTGAGTCCCAATAAATCATGGGAGGAAAAGATGTTTCTTACAGGAGGAATGCGAGGAAGCACCTATTCTAGAGACTGGGAGAGTATTTGTGATGATACTATTCCTAACTGTAGTAGGATCAAGTAATCAGCTTCGTTTGTGTTTTGAGCTCAAATTCACACTAAAGCAGAAGACATGTCTTCTACTCAAACCTTTTGCTGTGCCTTGGTGAGGTCTGAGACAGGCTTCAGGGTTCAACAATTGTGGGAAATGGGAGGCTGATAGTTGTACCATTCACTGGCCCAACCTTTCTATTTGCCAAATGCACATGTAGTTTAGAGATTTTTTTCTCTCTTTCTTCAGTTTTCCTATTTATAGGCTATATGGTTTTAGAAGATAGGGATCTGAGTACTAAAAACTCAAAATGCAATATGCAGATTAGCTGGCATCATTATCAGGACTGACTGCCGAGAAATGAAACAAATGGTTGTGAAAATTGTGACATGAAGGTACACAGGATACTAACATACATTATGCTTTAATTTTTTAAAACAATGGTAATTTCCTTAAAGATTTATTTCCAAACTCTACTAACATGCATATTTTATAACTAAGCTTTTTGAATATTTCCTACCTCTTGGTGAATTCTATTAGCATTTTGCTTATACAGCCAGGTAGAAATACTGAGGGAAGATGCCAATATGATTGCTTTATTTACTTATCTTTTAAATAAAACTTAAAAACATGGCTCTTGACAAGTGATATGAAATTATCTCTGTATGAGCTGCTTGGGACATGTGCCAGAGAAAAAAGACGTATCTTCCTCTGGGCAATGAGATACTTACACAATGTGTGCCAAGTTGAGTGGCTTCTCAGGCTGGTCTGGAAACATGGGGTGCAAAGGTTCACGGCTGGAAGCACAACTCAGAGACTTGCTTAATGCATTCGTTAACTTCTTAGCAGGTGATTTCTGCGAAGAAAAAGAAAAGGTAGATGTGGTAATAGCTAATCTTGCTGTGGCATTTTACCAGAAGGTGTACTTTTAAAAAAGCTATTCAATTGTTCATTCCTTCATTCATTCATTCAAGAACTCTTTTTCAAGTACATGCATACTCTAAGTTGAGAAGTCTGCTCAAGACTGGGACCAGGATGCTGAGTGCAAGTCAATGCTATTAATAATGAAAGCAGCCATTGTACATGGGACACTTACACTGGGACTTACAGTAGAATCCTTCTGACAAGAACCAAGGGGCTGAGTTCTAGTCCCCTGAGGAAGTGATTTCAGATGGGAGAAACAGAAACTGCTGAGGGAAGAACAGAGAGGAGACCCTGTTCTGGAGAGGAAAGTCGGAGAAAGGTAACCAAAGTATATAGCAGGACAAGGTTGGCAAAAACACAAAATCTGGACGTTGAAATCACAGGAATGACAGGGTGAGACCCTGGTTTGGAGGGATTGGTTTGGGGGGAGGGATGCTCAGAAGCAAAGCAAGGATCAGAAGGTTTTCTAGAAATCCAGGAGCCAAGATAGAAGATGTGAAGACCAAGACATCTCATTAGAAGTAAAACTGAAAACTTCACCCTTCATCTTTGAGTCTGAAATCCACGTTCTTTTCTTTGGGTTGGTGGGATTTTAATCTTTATATGATACCATCAAAATTATATGAATAGAATAAGCTTCTAATATTGGAATATTATATTTACATAGTGAACTGATATTTTCCTATCCAAAGCGCTAGCTTTGAACAGAAAAACTCAGGCACAGCACCCAGGCCCTGTGTTCAAGCCCCATGACCAAAAACAACACAACAACAACTAATCCCAATCCCTGCACTGAACAACACATGAGTAAAGGCATAAGAGAAGCACCGCTAGGACTTGTCTTTAAGTTGAATGAGGTCAGAAAGCCACAACCCACTGAAAGGAGGAACACACAAAGATCAGATTCTTGCTACTGATCCATGCCACATATTCCTGGGCAAATATCTAGCAGCTTTACCAAGCTGATCACAGGTTGTTCAAAGAAAGATAATTTGTGAATGTGACCACACTTTCTGCTCTCTGTTCTCTGAAATAAGTATGACAACTCTCATACATCTCTCCTTAGTATGTCAGTATGTCAGTCATACTCTTGCAAGAATTCAAGGATCTGTGAAAAATGAAGCAATATTTTCCACAAAAAAATACTTAACACACTGCAGAAATTAGCTTATGTCTCCAAAGCTGTGATTGTTCACTTATTTAAGTCAATACTGACTAGTTTATGGTTTTAAGAAGTATCGAGGCTCAGGTAGTACAAGTAAGAGATCCAACTGGATGGAGGATCCCAGGAAAGAGTAGAAGACTTGGAGTAGAAGACTCAGAATGGAAACAAAGTTTGTCCCTTAATTGTCACCATCCTTGATACTCCCTTTCACTGGGGACAATAATCATACACTCAATCTTAAGTATTACTCAGTGCTACTTACCCATGATGTGTACTCTTTCATTTGGTGCTGGTTGCTGTGGGAACCTCCCGCATGCCCCCGCCAGAAGCAGTCCTGACAGAGCTGGTAATTGTGACATTGTTGGCATCGGTAGCGAAATCCCATCATACTTTCACTGTGGCAGTAAGAACATTCAACTGGGTGGAAGACTAAAAATGGGAAAAACAAAACAAAACAGGAAAACAAAGCATGAGGCAGAAAAAGGAAAAATGCAGTCTGTTTTTTTTTTTTTTTTTTTGCTTGCCAGTCCTGGGCTTAAACTCAGGGCCTGCGCACTGTCCTTGGACTTTCTCAAGGCTAGAACTCTACCACTTGACCCTCAAAACCACTTCCGGCTTTTTTTTCTATGTATGTGGTATCGAGGATTCAAATCCTGCATGCTAGGCAAGCACTCTACCACTAGGCCAAACTCCTGGCCCAAGGAATAGGTGTGCTTTTAACAGCACTCGCCTCTGTAAGGCCACTTGTTCTTTTGGCTTCCATCTCTTACATTTCAAGAATGTAAGTTATCCAACCTGACTTGTCTTTCCTTCAAATGCTTTCTCTCTCTTGGACCAGCACTGGGGTCATTAAAGACTCAAAAACATGATGGAAGCGTTGGCCAGAACAAATTTTAATAAAATGCAAAAATGACAGGAAGATGCAGAGAAACTGGATGAGAGAATTGAAATACTATTTTTAAAGTGGAGTTTATTTAATGAATGACACTAGTTTCATCTAACAGCTATACATTTTTTTCTTTTCTGAAGAAGGATGGGGCCCTAAAATATATGCAAATCATCCAAACAGTCTTCTAATCCAGAGAGTTCAAACACACAATTTTCTCCAGCAAAAAAGTAGAATTATAAAGCAGGCAAAGTAGAACATTTGAGATTGGAAACTAATGAGTGCTCAGGCAGTGTTCTGCACATTGCAGGCTAAAGACTGTAAACCAATAGCTATAACTATTCTTGCCTTTGGTAAAGTTCAGGAAAAAAACAATGCTACTATGAATAAATAAACCTAAGAAACTAAGTGTAAAAGCAAGAACACAGCCAGTTCTGTAACGCTGTCTTCTAAACAAGCACAGCAAGTGCTCTTTCTTTGCTGTGAATAAAGACAAGGCAGGGAGCAATGCTCGTAGGGTAACAGCTCTTTTCCACAGTGGATATTCTGAGAAAGCAGAAATGCAATCATTATAGACACAATTCAGAACCTGTGCTGCACCGCACTGTACATCTAGATTGCACATTGCTTTTGTATATGAATAAGAAGCATAAACACAAAAGCTGGTAGCTATTGGTAGTTGTGAAGAAGCCAGTTAATCCATTCTTTCAAATGTGTTCTTTAGCAAAACAACAGGATAACATCATAACTTTGAACTAAGAGAGATAATAAAGCCAGAAGATTTCTGAATGAGCTTAAAATGAAACAAAATTCGGTCTTAGGGTATGTTAAGAAAATTTTAGCTCTTAAAATTCTAATAAAAGATGTATAAGTATTTTTTTGACAGTCCTGGGCTTGAGCTCAGGGCCTGAGCACTGTCCTTGGGCTTTCTCAAGGCTAGAACTCTACCACTTGAGCCTCAGCCTCACTTCTGGCTTTTTTCTATGTAGGTGGTACCGAGGAAATGAACCCAAGCACTCTACCACTAGGCCAAACTCCTGGCCCCATATTTTTGTTTTTTATGCAAGTCCTAGTTTTGCTATAGCCCTGTAAGGCTTTATTAATAGACTGGAGACAGGGTATATCTATCCTAAGCAAACTAAGAACCACTAATTAGACTACCTCGAACTCTGATATGGACTTAATATCTGAAGATTCTATGGTTTAATTTCAGTAATTCAAAAATTGCCTTTACTTACTAACAATTACTCACCATTTTCGACATTTGCCAGACGGTGTAAGAGAGGCAGCCATACCAGACACTGTGGGGGAGGGTCTGACATCAGCGTGTCCAAAAAACCATTTAATGTGACTTTTTTCTGGAAAAAAAATTATAAAAATTTAGGACAGAGAGTAATCCTAATATATCAGCTGTCTAAAGACCATTTTGAGAGTTGGGTGCCAGTGGATCATGCCCGTAATCCTAGCTACTCAGAAGGCTTTGATCTAAGGGGGACACAGTTCAAAACTAGACTAAACGGGAAAGTCTGCAAGACTCATATCTCCAACTGACTACCAAAAAAGCAGAAGTACACCTGTGGCTCTAGTGGTAGAGTACCATCTTTGATTGGAATAGTTAAAGGATAACACCCACCCCAGTTCAAGACATACACATAATTGGTATACATACACATAAAAAGAAAATACTGTTTGAGATGGGTGAAGAAAGGCATTCTGTTAATTTCTTATGTGTAAGGAAACAGAACCTGCTAAGTATGCTATGGAGCTAGTTCAAAATTAAAAACATCAAGCATTTAAAAACACCTAAACATAAAAAAAGATTGGATCTTCTCCATCAAGGCTGAATCAAAAACAAAACCAACTGAAGAATGATTCCAAGAGCATCACATGGAACCAATAGGCAAAAATGAACAATAAAAATCTTCATAGACCCTTACTCCATATTACATCATCATATTTTCTATAATTCCCTCTTGAATGATCTTCTAAATATGTGAACAATTTCACTTTCAAGCTTCGCCAGCTTGCTTAAGTATTTAGTAGGCAACTGGATAGCTCGTCCTTATAAAATCAGAAGGCAAGTCAGATGTGTGCTTCACATCTGTAATCTTAGCTACTCAAAAGATTGAGAGTGGCAAGATTTGGGTTCATGGCCAGCTGGGGTAAAAGTTCTGTGAGACCACATCTCAACCAATAAAAAGCTGGCCATGAGAGTTCATGTCTGGGAAGTAGAAACAGGGTTATGGTCTAGTAATGAGCTCCATTGGGAAAAGAATGCAGTAAGGGTTGGGGATGTGACTCAAGTGGTAGAGTGCCTGCCTAACATAAGCATAAGGACCTGAGTTAAAATCTCAGTCTCACAAAAATAAATGCAACAAAATTCTGATCATTAAGAGAATGTTCATCATTCTTTTTTTTAAGTTTTAATAAAACTAAAGTTAAAACTCTTTTTTAATATTGCCTTTCTCTCACTTCAATCTGCTTCTAACTCTTCATCTTGATACTTTCTGATCTAGAAAAGGAATGTGTTATAAGATTCGTTCAAAAATGGCAAAAATAAGTGTTCCATTTAATGTGTGTATCATATTAGTGTGAATAACAAATATTATACGTTCAGATAAAGAAATCACTACTTTATTTGAAGTAGAACACCAAAGTGGATGGATGTACTGTCATGTTGGGTTCACGACTATTATTTTGACATATGTCACTATCTCATCATTAAGGTTACATGTGTGATGATATAATGGAACAATCTACAGGATAGCGGGGAAAAAAGATGCTTTAGCACAATAATAAAATTCTTTTTGAATTTACACATCCCATTGAGTTTAAAGAAAAATCCAGGCAGAGGGAAAAAAATTCTGAATGAGGACACTCATGTAGAAGAAGATCAAAGTTGACTGAATCAAAGACAGTAGAACAGTGGTTCTCAGGGCTAGAAGGGTAGGGAGGAGGAGGGTTGATGGGTGTCAATACAAACTTCATGATAAGATTCTGAAAGAGTAGCATGTTGGGGGCAGGAATGCATAAGAAGATATAGGCCTGCTGGGGCATGGAGGGCAGGAGAGTAGGCAGCTAGCAAGTTTTCTTCCCCAGTGGAGAAAACATAGAAATAGAGTTAGCATTTGGTCAGCTAACATGTCTTCTTTTCTAATCTTATGGGCACATTTATGAAAACTTAAGTTTTTCATAACAGGGATGTCTGCTGCGGCTGTCACTCCAAGTAAATCAGTGTGGTTTTCCTGAGGTGACTATGTACTAATTCCCTCCCCTCACCCCTCCCCTCCTTTCTCTTTCCTTGTCCCTGGCATATCTCCTCCTCCTGTCCTCCCCTCCCCCTCTCTTCTCTCCTTATTTGTGTGTGTGTGTGTGTGTGTGTGTGTGTGCGCGCGCGTGTGTGTGTGTGTTCTGGGGCTTGAACGCAGGGCCTGGATGCATCCCTAAGCTTTTGTACTTAAAGCTAGCATTCTACCACTTGAGCTACAGCTACACTTCTGGCTTTTTTGGTTAACTGGAGACAAGAGCCAGGCTGACTGAACTGTGAATCTCAGATCTCAGTCTACTCCATAGCTCAGAGAACAAGTATGAGCCAGAAGCACCTGGCTAATTTCTTTTATTATTCACTCAATTTTATATTTTATGTGCATGTTCTTATTTTAGTAGTATCTTAAGGGATACTTTATATATATATATATATGTTTTTTTTTTCGCCAGTCCTGGGGCTTGAACTCAGGGGCTGAGCACTGTTCTTGGATTTTCTCAAGGCTTTAACGCTACCACTTACAGGACCACTTCCAACTTTTTCTGTGTATGTGGTACTGAGGAATCAAACCTGGGTCTTTATGCATGCTAGGCAAGCACTCTATCACTAGGCCAAACTTGTGGCCCCAGAATATGATATTTTTGTGTGATTTATATTTTGCTTTTTAGCACTTGAGTTTAAACTTGGGATCTTATAAGCGCTCTACCACTTGAGCTGAATACTGCTACCAGGTTTTTTTCTCTAGTTTGTTTTTTTTTAGATATGCTGTAATGTTTTGCCCAAGTTGGACTCAAATCTTTATCTTCCTATTTCCACTTCCTGAGCAACTGAAATTAAAGATATGTGCTACCATGCCTGATCCAATGAATGGATTTATAAACTACCACTGTACTGTGTTAGAAAATAGGTACACAGTCTTTCTTATACAACAGAAGTGCAAACGGGAGAGAGTGCCTGCTCTCCACAAACTAAGTACTTTCCCTTGTGCCGCACTAAGTTGAAACATATAATTTGGAACCTTAAATATACTATTCCATTGCAGATTTAGATAGCTGTATTTTCCATAATTTAAGTGACTTAGATCACAATGGCATGTGGGGTGATTCCTTTCTTCTCTTTTTCTGAATACTGCTAACATTTGATGCTGGGTTAGATTCATGTTTCATATAGGACTGAGAAAAAGAAAACCAGTCCTTTGGATAGTACAGTGATGATAACAATGACACGGAAAGGGAAATAGAGATTGAATGAGACAACAGAAGAAATTTGTGTGGTACTGCCTATGGCCAGTGAACTCTAGCTATTACTATTATCCACATGTGTTAGTTACAGCTCAGGTGCCAGATGTCAGACATTATCGTAAACAAGTACTAGTCCAGACATCTGTGACTGGGAATGACACACAGAAAGAGAATAACAACTGTTGGAGAGACATTTTCTTTAAAATGTTACCTGTTGTGAGAAACAAGATCTAGCTGATTGTTCTGTGTAACCAAATGAGGGACCTTCAAAAACTGCCGTGGGTAGCTTGAGAACTTCCCGAAGGAATTGGTCATATCGTCCATAAACCATCACACCACTGGAGTCAGAAATCATGGAGAAAATATCTAAGAGAAGAGAACATTTGTTCATCACTTGAGCATTTATAGTCTTAATATAATAGACCTGCTGCAGATAAGAAATGTGGCAGAATAGATGCGATTTTTGCAAAAGAATAATACAAAAGCTAATCTTTATGTTGAAATATTCATAGCATAGTACTTTCTCTAGTGTTTCCTTATAGATGATCTTTGGCTCATAACATTAACTGGTAATTTGGGAAAAATTAACATATTTTGATAAGACAGAACCATTATGCTTTTGCTGTGAGGTCAAATGCTCACTGATGTGTAACTCGATTGTCATTGTAAATATGCTGGTGCCAGTTGAATATACCCAATAAGAATTTCATTGTAAAGGTAGTGTGTGTGTTCGTGTGTGTGTGTGTGTGTGTGTGTGTGTGTGTGTGTGTGTATCTAATTGAGTTAGCAAGTGAGCCATCTGTATCAATACTAAAACTATTGTGTTTTGGTGTCTGGTATTTACAAACTAAAAGATTCAGTAAGGAGGAAGTTGTCATAAAAACACTTGACTAACTTCCCACGGAAGCATGGCACTTTACACAAACCAAGGTGTTCAGAGTACAAGGCATTTGGTTTATGATGAAGGATCTTTAGACTCATGCAGCAAAGAGGATACGTGACGTTGTGAGTAATCAGTGAGGTAAAGCCAGGGTCTTGGCTTATCCTCCCAAGTGTCCTTGGCTCGCTGAGCCTCTGATCTTCCATTTCTGCCATTAACAAATTTTACTGGCATCATTTACCAAGATTCTTCATGATGCTCTTTGGAAATCACTATGAGAATGAATAGATTTTGCGATGGGTTTAACCAGATTGTCATTCGTCAGGATTAGTAAGAATAATGTGTTACCTTTGTTCATTTGGGGGATCAATGTTTAAGGTCAAACTGTAATGGAAGATACTGCTATCTAAACAAAAAAACTGTATTTGTCCACTTTTGCCATGTTATTTACTTTGAGAATTTTATTTTATGTTTCTTTAAAGCTAGTAAACAAATAAAGAAAAAGGAGTTGTTAACAGCAAAAATTCTTACATAATCCCCAAAATAAACCTGAAGAATCTTATCAGAAGAGATAAAGAAGAAACCTAGGCAAAGGGAATTGATTTTCTTAGGAGAGCTGCCATCTTGTTTGTTTTATGGCAGGCTAGCTGGTTATAATAGGGTCACCTTGATTATCTTCTAGGTATTGTTTTTTCTATCCAAGCCACATTCCCAAACATGATGCAGTGAAAGAATTTCAGCAACATCTCTAACTAGAGAAAAAGTATAAGTATTTCCCATGGTGACCTTCCACACATTTGAGGTAAATATTAACTTATTTTGTGTTGAGGAAGGACTACTAAGCAATAGTCAAGGGCTGGACTATTGGGATTAACTGGAAGTGGCTAATAGCCACTCAGGTAAAAAAAAAATGAGGGAGCTGGGCATGGCAGCTCATGCCTATAATCCTAGCTACTCTGGAGGATGAGATCTGAGGATTGCAGTTAATCACTAAAAAAATGGGAAGTGGGGCTGTGGCGCAAGGGCACAATGCCCAGGCCCAGGAGCAGGGCGGTAGCTTTGAGCTGAAGAGTTCAGGGACAGTGCCCAGGCCCACCCCCCAAAAAATCAATGGAAAATGGGAGCTAAAAAAGATGATGTGTATGTACCTGTATAATATACTTGCAATACTTGCAACATAGATTTGTATGTGTATGCATGTGATATGTATATGAGTATATCTATAATAGAGGATTTCAAAGATTAGTTACTAGATTTAAAGGTTTCAGAATGATCCTTGACATACAGAGCATCACATAGACATTTTAGCTATTTATAATTAATTCCATATTGTCTCAATCTGTTATTGATTAATGCTGTACTTCCCTAATAAAATTTTTCTATAAGGTTCCAAATCATTTCCTAAATTTAAAACATATAACAATAGAGAGTTGAGAAAAAATTCCATTCAATGATAACCACTCTGGCATGCTCTGGATGAAACTACACTAAGCAATAAGAGTATAGGAAAACCAAGGAGTCATTCTTGTCCTCTGCGAGGCTTCCGTATAGTGAGGATGATAAAGAAGGCCTCCTGGTTGTGGAAAGAGCATTGCAGCTGATAATATCCTGCCAGGTGACTTGGATAGATAGGATTCAGCTAGGAGAGATTATTGAGGAGGGAGGAATGAGTCAGGGCCAAGTGTAAAGACCATGAGAGAAAAGTCAGCAGAGTCGAAGGGAACAGGCCTTGAAGTATGACAAACTTGAAGATCTTCAAGGAGGCCACCGTGCAAGGATGTGCAGGGTCCTTCATGGTCATTATTGACTGGAAGAGGAACATGGGACAAATCCACACACAGACAGCAGAAATAGATAACAACCAGGGTCTGGTGGTAAGTGGGGCTGAGATAGGAAGAGCTTTGAAAGCTCTGTTCGGTGTTTAGATTATGTCTGGAGGATGCTGAGGGGAAGGAGGAAGAATTGAAAGCATGCCATTGAATTAGAAATGCTTGGAAGTATCTACCTACATTTTGGAATCTTGTGTTGTCAAAGGTTATTAAATGAGACATGAGAACCTAAAAAAAAAAAAAAGAAGAAATGCTTGGAAGTGGTGCTATGGCTCAAAGTGGTAGAGTGCTAATCTTGAGCAAAAAGGAACAGTGCCCAAGCCCTGAGTTCAAGCCCCACAACTGACCCAAAAGTGTTAAAAAAAAATAGAAACACTGTTCTGAAGGTAATCATAGAGGGACATCAGCCAGTTCAGTTACAGAAACTCAGTAAGTGGTATTTGCCATAATTTGAGGCTTTTGAACAAGGGAAGACAATTCTTCCCACTGGCTGTAGAACAGCACAGGACACTTCTGGGTTACAGCGGTGATCATTCTTGGACCTTAGGAAGATCTTGAGAACCACCCAAGAAGCCCAAGACAGAGGTTTAAACCAGTATTCTAATCCATTAAAACAGTAGTTTCTAATCAATTGGGGAAGAATTAAACAGGAAAGGAGTGCATGAGACCAAGTTTCTGTTTGACAAGTCTGACGCCTGCAGGGGGCACCATCTTCCACATAAGATGGATCAAGGATGCTAAGGCATTTTGCAGTGAATACTCTACATATCAGTACAGTAGAGTAGTTGTCCCTTTTATAAACGTATTTTAAAACATTAAAAATATCAGCTTCACTTTTTCTGCTTTCTCCTTTTCTGCTTTTAAAAATTTCGGCCAATTATTCTTGCTGAAATTCTCTTTGCTCTCTTCTAACAACAACGACAACAAAATGAGGCTGGTTGGAACAAACCAAATATCCTTTATCCATAAGTACAAAACTACAAAAAAAAATCATGCCAAATAAGCACAGCTGGCGGATTGGCTTAAAGTGAATTAAATTTTTTTTATGGAAGGGAAAATAAAACCATCAAACCTTGAAATATTCCATATCCTTTCATTTTCCTTGTTTTTATTATAAAAAAATGATGCAGAAAATCATGACCTTGCTGCCTGATTGTTGGAATGAAGGCCGGCAAAAGAAGATAATTGAAAATACCCAGAATCCCTCTTACTAAGAAGCAGCTCCTGCTGTAAGTGGATTTGTCCCTTAGTTGTTCATCCAGTCAATAATTACCATGCAGACTAGAAATATTGATGGTGAAGGATACTCATTTTGGACAAAGTGACATTTTGGAGAGATTCTCTGGGCCAAACTGATTTCAGTTAAATTGTTTTTGGTCAAATTGCTTTCCACTAACTTACCAGGAATCCACTAACGTCATCCTCCTGGGACAATCTATGTGAAGGTAGTCCTTCAGTCACAGAACTGGGGACATGTAAGACTGTAATTTAGGTTTGCTTCTCACAGAGAGAGAAACATGCTGTATCAGGACCATATCATTTGTACGGAATATGTCAGATGGCCAGGCTTCTTTCCACAAATGGGAGATCCTTATCTATCGCCAGTGGGGTTTTGATCAGTTGGCTTCCACTACAGCCCTGCACAAGACTGACTGGCTTTGGCCAATCGAGAGAAGTTCTGCTTTAATCACTGAGAGCAATTCTGGAGAAAGACCTAGAGCAGTTATACTGTTTCCTCGAACCTCCTGGACTTCTAGGAGAATGGTGGAGGCTCTGAGAAGGGATAAAAATCTGTTCATCAGCTGGAGCATCGTAACTGTTGTTTAGTTGCTTGTCTAATGATGTTTCTCTTTATCTTTGGTCTAACCTTTACCCCGGGAGTAAAGGAAGAATCTAGGACATGAAATCTAGGACACAGGCCCACTGTGGTCAATTACACCTTTCTTCCTAACAGTAATTATTTTTGTCATTGGTCCAGAATAGGCAAGTAATCTTAGAGGCTAAGTGATATGAGAGCCTTGGAAGTTCAGGGCTGTCCTGACCCAGGATCCAGGAGATGAGTGACATGTGATCAGTGGAAGGAGATGAGCCTGTCTTCCTGGGTCGTTCTCAATCATATAATTTGATGTCCTTTCTACTGGGGCCACAACATTATCAGTTTAAGTATAGCAGCAAAAGCATCCATGTTTTTCTTCCTCTCAATTTCATGAAGAAATGAGTTATTCTTTCTGTAGATCTTAGCAACTTTAATATAATCTATTATGTGAAAGGCTTGGAGGGGTTCTGACATATAGAAGACTGGTTTCCTTAAAATCAGGTTTCATCCAATTTATCTGAATAGTACGAACTCTCTTACTGAATAATAGGGACTCTCTTATTAATATAATATTGGATACATATATGGAAATGTTTCTTGAGGTTATTTTTGCATGCTTATCTACTGTCCTCCAAGGTTTCTTGCTCTGATGTAGTTCATAATGGGAATGTTCTCTGCCCAGCCTAACTGAGGAAAGTCAACTGAGTCACTCCACCTTGTCAAAAAAAGGCCTTTTGTTCCAGTATCTTCTAATTTAGTTTTTCTCAGTTAAGCACTGAGGAAGTTTTCTGCCTCCCTCCGCCCCCTTACTTCCATTCTTCCTTCTTTCCTTCCTTGCCTATAGCTAGCACTCTACTTGAGTCACAGCTCCACTTTCTGTGTGAGTATGTGTGCCCAACCCACGTGTTTAATTGGCGATAAGCATCTCATAGACTTTCTTGCCCTGGCTAGCTTGGAATCTCAATCCTCAGATCTCAGACTCCTTAGTATCCAGGATTCCAGTCATGGGCAACTAGCACCCAGCTTAGTGTTTCTTCTCTGTCTCTTGCAGGTGGATCAGAGAGGACTGAAATGGAGGCTCACAAGGTCCAGTTGGCTTCTCTGAATCTTCTGACTCTTTTATGAAAGAAAATCTCTGCAAGTGAAGGGATAACCTGGGCCTTGTAGTCCCTTTCCTATATCTATCTGTTGGGCCGATGAGAAAATTCTTTCTTGCAAATGGTCTGGGAAAATTTCAAAGAGGCAAAGTGTTTTTTCAGAACCTTTTCTGCTATCTTTTTGACAAAAATGAAGAGATTACATTCAGGAGAAAAAAAAGAGGCTCATGGCTGTGGGTCAGAGGCCTGAAGTAGGAGGGACACTTGCAGGCATTTAATAAAACCCCCAAATTTAGTATGTGTAAAGCAACTTTCAACTCAAGAAATAGCCTACATAGCTGAGCCCTTTTAGGTCAGCATTACAACCAGAAAGCATAATGTGTAGGGGAAGGAAAGGGCTAAACGGGATATTTGTTTTAAAGAACTACATCAACATCATGTTAAGTTAATTAAAAATGAAAGTTCTTTGCTCTGTACTCTCACTCTAGGTCTACTGAATAGAGATTCTGTGGGTGGAACCTAAAAGTCGAGATGTTTTCAGAAGCCTTCTAGATGATTTTGATGCATTCTAAAATGTGGGGACAATGTAGGAAAAAAAAACAGGATTCAAAGCTTGGTACTATTTTAGCTGTGCTATTTGCTTTAATACCGTAGGTCTCAGATTTCTTTTTAAATAAAACAGCCAGCCAACCACCACCAACAACAACCAAAAAACCACTGAATGTGTCTTTTGTCACATTTAGTGACAAAATGTACAGAAAAGCCCACAATCACTCAGTATTATTTAGTTGTTATATGTGTATTAGCATCGTTACTTCTGTCTATGGGTCTCTGTGCCTGTCTTCTGGCCATGTCCACTTTGGAATCTTTAGGGTTCCCAGTAATTGAGTGGCATTGACGAAAAAGAAAGAGGAACTGGTCAGGAGCTTTGATTTTTAGCATACTTAAAGAGACATCTATCTGACCAATTTAAATTTAAGTCTATGGGATTCATGTAAAGTAGTACAGCAGAATGAACTAAAAGGAATGTTTATCTGGCTTACATATGACAAAGAATTTAGTTGAAGAGACTCCACAAGTTCTAAATAATAATAATAATATGTAGGCAGAGGGCAATATTAGCTTTGTTTATATTTGTCTTAGAAGAAAATTTTATCTATGACAAAATCCAAAGGTCCAAGAAGACTGCGTTCCAAATTGCTCTCACAGAATGAGGAAAGACGTCCACGGATGGGGGAGCACGGAGGGACAGGAGAGGGGAAATGTGGTGAAAGGGAGAGACAGACAAAGAGAGGCACAAGGAATAAAAACTTACATCTTAATTTGTCCATGATCTTCCCTCCACACAATGTGGCTAAAGCCATTTTGACAGCAAATACTGAAATTTTACCATGGCCTTCCCTGTTTAATGATAACAGAAAAGAAAACATGATGTCATTTGGAGAAGTTTTTATAATGAAGCTTGATATTTTCTATTCTGTAGAAATCACAGGATATGTTGTAGTAGGTAGTAGGTGAACATATCCACTTTAGAAAACACGAATACAATTCTATACATATTTCTGAATGATTGTCCATTCAGTGTTTCCTTTCAAGAGACATCAGAATATTCCTGTTTATATTTCATATATGTCACTAGCTCAGTACATTGCTTAGCAATCAGAAAAATACACATCAGATAATTATGGATTTAAATAGCAGAACATTTTCCCCCTTTGGTTTCATAGTAGAATTTTGTACAATGGTTATAGAACAACTATCTTAGAACAAATGCTTTAGAACAATTTTCTTAGAACAACTGCTAAATCTGAAGTTAGGGTAACTATGGGAACTTTCTTTTCCTATACTTTCTAAAAACTATCATGTCCTACCATCAAGCCAACCGTATTTATGTGATCCAGTTATTTTTTTCAAAGACAGGTGAAAATAGAGCTCTACTTGAATAGTTCTACTTCTAACCAATTGACACAAACACATCAAATCTTCATCAATTTAGAAAGCTTAACTAATGGGACCATTAGAGAAGGTGCCACAAAAATGCATATAAGAAGTATAATGCTTCAGCAAAATTATCTTCCAGCCCAAATAAACTGTTTATACTCTTGGAAATAGAAAGAATATTGTGTTAGTAATTCATTGTTTTGATAGTTGCTGTTTTGAATGATCAAGAGATTTAAAATAATGTGGCTAGAAAGTAAGTAACATCTGTAATGATAAAGCTTTAGTATATCGAATAAATCATTATGAATAAGATTCCTGTCATTGATACATTAGAAAAATGAAATATAATAAACAATCCATACTAGAATTCAGAGAGAGAGATCATTTGTTACTTGTTTTTGCTGCTGTATGTGAAATACAGTTAGCCAGAATACAATGTTTCTGAAACTGACACAACTCTTAGGTCCTTGCTTATTGGAAATTTCTATGTGGATAGTTTATGCTGAACCCAGTGAACTAATGTTCATAGAGTGCTTTCATAGAGTGCAGGCCAACCTTAATCCTAATAGCTTTTCCTTCCCTACCCTTCTTCTGGTTTTCAGAACCACCATGTATCTAGATACTTTAAGACAAATCCTGGATCAGAGGGCACTTTTGATAGCCTGTTCTTTAATCTACTACCATTCTAACATAGCATTAAATCCATTTCCTTCTGTCTAGTTCCAGTGTTGTTCCCATCCACCCTCAATTTAATACATTAATCATTTCCAAAATTAAGTCTCTAACTTTCTTACTCAGATCACAACTTTGATCACATTATTCCATTGTATAAAACAAACCCTTATCTCCTCCCTTTGCCCATAGGCACAGCCAGTCTTTTTCTCATGGCATACCTATCTCCTCCAGTCTTCATGGCTGCCATTTGTTTTTCCACTACACATGATGATCACCGTGTTCAATTCCTCCTGGTGCCTGTCCTCCCCACTCCATCTTCCCAGGCTCCCTTAGTTCACTCTTTAAGACACCAGTTAATTCTGTTACTCACATGGTTCTGAAAGAGTTTTTCTCCTGGATGGGGAGGGACAATCTCCCCTTCGCTTTTTACCTATTTCATGATATTTACATGTTTGAATGTTACTTGACTCCACACTAAGATATTTGGGGAGTAGGGGAAAGAAGAGATTATTCTGAATTTCCGGTGCCCAGTTCTTCAATCTCACAGGGTGTGAACCATGCATTTCTTGTATTAATGAATGGCTATTAATCATTATAGCAGCTATTCC